>NW_028257162.1:0-472756 GCF_035046125.1 Drosophila serrata
TTTACACTTAGCTATTTACATTAAGTACATTTATTAATATATAATCTTAAAATACATTTTTGGCTTAACAAATTTTTTAATGTTATATATATATGTATATATACATATGTATGTACATGTATGTATGTAACTGTATATTCCTCCAGTTTTTACGTCTTTGAATAAGCCGTCATCAACGCGCCGACTGCGACTTCTATAGAGTCGACGCTCTGCCGACTGCGACTTCTACCGAGTCGACGCTCTGCCGGCTGCGACTTCTATAAAGTCGACGCTCTGCCGACTGCGACTTGTACGGAGCCTACGCTCTAATGCTGCCATGGTGATTGCCTATCTCACTGCCTCACTCACTCTTCAAACGAGTGAGATGAGCCAAAAGCAAATAAGTTAACAATTAAAATCGAACCAACTGTTTCGCACCCTAGAAATTTAGCATTTTTATGTGTATAATATATTATCATTAACAATTATAATGATGGTATTAGGAATAAATATTCTTTAAATATAAAACGCGAATGAAAAAATAATTGCAAATAGAACAAAATTGTTTGAGCTGCAATAACATTTTAAGTAACTTGTTGCCTCGTCGGATATATCCTTTATACCCTGTTTACAAGGAAGCAAAACACTCGGACACAAGATAGCCAAACGGGACTTTGTGAAACGAAACGAACAATAAGAGAAAAAAAACGGACTTGAGGATCCGTTTTTCCGGATCGTGGTTCGTTTTGTTGTTGGAGGCACAGTCCTTTTTTTTCTATTGCTTATTCGTGTTTTCACTTGCAGTTAAACAGTGAGCTAAGTGAGAAGTGTGCGGATTGCGCACTGCGCACGCCAAATTAAACAAAAAATTTTACATACATATATAAATATTCTGTTTAGTTTTCAATAATTGAAACTATATATCAGGTGAGTTTTTATGTAAAGATTAAAAAAAAGTTTACTTTCGTATCAATTCTGTCTTCTATTTTGAGTACATCTTCCCGTCCTCCCACTTCGTGTCTGCATGCAGCTATTGTGATACATCGATGGTGCGAAGTGTAAGAAAAGGCTTCGAGACCATAAGAAGTTCAACTCTGCACTCTTAGGTAATTATGTATTTTTTTTTTAGATTTTGATATCAATTTATTTTTCAAATTTTCCTTTTCAGATGCAATAAGTCAAGTTGATGCAACGGAGCCACTTGCCAACCGTTTAACTAAAAGCCTTCCTTGCGCAAAAAATTTGGAGGCGCAACATAAAAAAAGGAAAAGGGATGAAGACGTGTTAGAATGTGGTCCAAGCGTTTTTCAATGCATTAATATTTAATTTTTAATGTTAATTATTATAATTATTATTATTGTATTATTATTTTTTAAAATTTATTTTGTATTATTATAAGAAATATTTTGATTTTGATTATTTGTATTATTTTATGTATAATTTTAATTTTATTATGTTAGGTTTTAAGTGGATATAATAAAAGTGAATGAATTGAAATATGAAATACCTTATTTATGTTTTTTTATTAATTTATTATTGATGACACATCGATGAATTGTTGATGAAACATCGATGAATTGTTGATGAAACATCGATGAATTGTTGATGAAACATCGATGTTTCATCGATGTGTGTGTGTGTGTGTGTGTGTGTGCGCTTATTTTAAATTCTACTGTCTGTTAGGTTAGGGTTCCATGTGTCAAAAAAAATGATGCAATCATGCACCAACACGTTTGTAGGTATACATGTACATATGTATATGTATGTACATGTTTGTTTTTTTCTAATTTGGTTCATATTGAATTACTTACATTACGCCTGAGTTTTTTCAAGATTATAAAACTCAACGGCCACACCAACAAGCTCCGTTGGAATTTCCCCTCGAAGTTGGTCTCAAGTTGCACTAATTGTGAATTTCCGTTTTTATACCCTTGCAGGGTATTATAATTTCAGTCAGAAGTTTGCAACGCAGTGAAGGAGGCACCTCCGACTATATAAAGTATATATATTCTTGATCAGGATCAACAGCCGAGTCGATCTAATCATGTCCGTCTGTCCGTCTGTCCGTCTGTCCGTCTGTCCGTCTGTCCGTCTGTCCGTCTGTCCGTTTCTACGCAAACTAGTCTCTCAGTTTTGGAGCTATCTGAATGAAACTTTGCAGTTAGTCTTCTATATACTCTCACTCGTATATATGTCGGAACGGGCCGGATCGGACGACTATATCATATAGCTGTCATAGGAATGATCGGAAAAGTTTTACAAAAAAAATTATAAAATTTTTAGTTTTCAACAGAATTTGATCAAATTTGAGATATAGCCATTTCATATTATTCTACAATTTTGTGTAAAATTTTAAGAAAATCGGACTAATGTATCATATAGCTCCCATAGGAACGATCGAGAAATTTGAGAGGAATGAGAATGGCGGTGGCTGTTGTCGGAAGACTGACAATCGCGGTGGCGATAACATTTTTAGTTTTCAACAGAATTTAATCAAATTTGAAATATAGCCATTTCATATTATTCTAAAATTTTGTGTAAAATTTTATGAAAATTGGACGACTATATCATATAGCTCCCATAGGAACGATCGAGAAATTAATACAATTAAATTTATAACTTTTTTAGTTTTCAGCTGATTTTCATCAAATTTGAGGTATAGCCATTTTATATAAGTCTAAAATTTTGTGGCAAATTTCATAAAAATGGGACGACTATATCATATAGGTGCCATACAAACGATCGTTTGATGTAGAGGAAAAATGCAAATCTGTGAATGTAAAACTGCAAATATAATATGTATAGGTGAATGAAATGAAAGCAGGTATTACTTCATTGTTTTTTAATACAAATATATATAATTTATATTGTATGGATTCCTATTCATAGAAGTTCTATCTGCAAGGGTACATAAACTTCGGCGTGCCAAAGTTAGCTTCCTTTCTTGTTCATCTTCTATTAGGTTAAGATTATATATCTATGTATATAAATTCCTTTAGGTCAACAATAATAATAAACTTACCTTCAAAAATGTTGAGCAACATATCCCCGTTCAAATTTTTTTTAAATGTCTCCATCGCTGGACTTTTTACACGCAACTTCACTCTTTGATCTGTTTACACGCACTGAAAACCCGAAACTAACCCTTTACACGAACTGAAAACCCGAAGCCCTCCCGAAGAATACCGAAAATATCTCCGTCTCTGTCATTCTCATGCATTCCCCTTTAAACTTACATCTGTATCCTGTAGTTCTAGGGCGAGTTCGACTTGGTTACACGAAAAATTGACCGTCAAAACTATGGCGATTCGCCCGTATATTGAGAAAGACGCCAAACGAACAAAATCAGAAAAAATCGCCCTAAATTTTAGAAAAAAAAAGTAAATTAACCCTAAAAAATTGTGTTTATGGCGGCTTGTCTTGATTTTATGGTGCCATTCCCTAAATGTATGAAAACCTTTTCTTAATTCTAGAAAATTTTTCTTAGTTTAAGGGCGATTATTTTTTAGGGCGATTTTTCTTAAATCTAGAAAAATATTTTTATGAGTGTAGGGGACTTATTAAATAGCATAAGGCTATTAAATTGGGTGTCCAGCGCCAAGAACATATCAAGAGTTTTACGAAAATTCGTTAAAATGCCCTTAAAACCGCTTTTGGTTTGCCGCATGAAAGACACCATCTCCCTTTCTACATATATCGCGACAGGCCTCACAACAGTAACGCAGGCCGATGTTTTTTTTACATCGTCCACCGTCCGAGCTGCAACTCCAATACACTTGGCGTGCATGACGTTGTCGCACAGCCATCAGCCGATTGTAAGGTCACCTGCAACAATTGCTTTTTTGCAGGTTTTGACGAAACAGACAATATTTACGGACATTATAAGGACTTACCACTGTACTTGTACTTGGAAAGAAAACAACAGAGAGTTGCGACGGCGCAAACAAAAGCTAGACGAAGAAGGCACAAAAAAGAATGCAAAATATGCAAAAGCTATCACTAGCAGCACAACTAAATTGGAAAATAAAAGCAATTATATACACAAATAAGAATAGCTGCATGCACACGCGAAGTGAACGGGAAGTTATAAACACAAATTAGAAAATTTAAGTTAACCCCGGTGGTTAGATTCAAACTTTAACACAAAACGAGAGCGCAAGAAAAAAACACGTCCGTTCACTTGAAAAGATGAAAGAGTTTAACCATACTCTTAATTTTAATAACCACATTGGTTTAATTATTAGTACAGTTTAAGGAGTTTTTGCCTTTGTTAAGCGATGGTCAAAGGAGTTTGATGATCCTTATACTTCAAAACTTCTTTATATCTGACTTGTTCGTCCTACTCTCGAATATTGTTCGTGTGTATGGTCGCCTCAATATGCGAAGTATAAAGACCTTATTGAATCTGTTTGTTTGTTTTGTTTTGTTTGCTCTATGAGGATTACGCTGGGACCAACATCGTCGCCTCTGAAACCTTCCCAGTTTGAAGTTCTCACCCTTAAGGATCGTCGAACCTGCCACGGTGTGATGTGCCTGTATAAATTAATTAACGGACATATTTGCTCCACCATCTCTTAAGCAAATTAAGGCTCTCGGTCCCTGTAAGACCTTCTCCTTATTTTCGCCCAATGGCCCTTAATGTGTGTAGAACGAACCTTAACGTGCATGATCATTTCCGTGTTCTATGTTCCCTATACAGGAAATATTATTTTCTCTTACATGTTGAATTGTCTATCGAAACAAATGTGCGTAATATGTTCCTCTGCCCACCTGATATCAGCCGGAGCATATCGTTATAAAATACTCCCTTTTGTCGCGAAGAGGTAAGTGTATGGTTTAATAATGGCAGACATATTGCTATTCCTTTTTGTACATAAATAAATAAAAAATAAACGCTAACAAAAATTTATTAATTATAATAAGAGTTCGTTTCTTTATAAACACTGATGATGGTTATTTTAAACTGTTTTAAATGATTGATTAACGAATGTGATATGTGTAACGATGTCGCCAAGAATGAGTAGAGATTATCATGGGGGCCATGTTGGCCAAGAAGACTATCATAGTCGTGTTACTCGACCGTCACGGACTTTGCTAGATTTCTGGGGCAATCGACATCGCATCCGCGAAGTACAGCAATGTGATAGGATAAGAGTTGCATGGGGATAACGGTGAGAATACCCTGCAGGCAATCAACGGTTCGGGGGATCTCCAGGTGGCGGGAAGAGAACGCTTTGGTCTCCTCGTCTCCCTCCTCGCAAATGATAATCGGACAGCCCTTGCGCGAAGTTACCTGCTGCAAGGCGTTCATGCACTTGACGTAGACGGGATCGCGCAGGACTATCATCAAGACGGGCATGGAATCATCGACGAGGGCCAGTGGGCCGTGCTTTAGTTCCCCGGCCATTATGCCCTCGCTGTGCATGTAGGTCAGCTCCTTGACTTTCTGAAAGACGTAACGAAATGTATATGTTTAAAATGAAAGGATATCTATTTATGTATGTAGTTGCCTAACCAGGGCTCCCTCTAGGCAGGTGGCAAAGTTGTAGCCGCGACCCATGATCAGCAGTGACTTGTGCTGGTAGAGGTCCTTGGCCAGCTCCTGGACTTTCGAGTCGAGTTTAAGAACCGCACGAATTTGATCCGCGAGCGTTGACAAAGCCTGCAGAATTTCCAGTCGACGCTGCTGCAGTGAGAGGCGGTCCTCGGACATGACCAGCGCAAACATCACCAATGAGATGAACTGCGACGTGTATGCCTTCGTCGAGGCCACACCGATCTCCGGGCCAGCGTTAATGTGCACTCCACAGTGGGACTCTCGGCAAATGCTGCTGCCCACGGTGTTGGTGATTCCCATGATAAGGGCTCCCCGTTGCTTGCAATAGCGCAGGGCCATCAGGGTGTCTGCAGTCTCGCCAGACTGAGAGATAAAAAAGCAGACATCGTCTCGGAAAACGGGAGTGTTGCGGTCCAGAAAGTCGGATGCCAACTCAACTATAACAGGCAGCTCGGTTAGCTCTTCGAGGAGCTGCCTAGTGGCAACGGCGCTATGGTATGACGTGCCGCACCCAATGAGCATTAGGCGCCGACAGCGTTTAATTTCTGGAATGTAGTCCTTAATTCCTCCTAGTACAATTGAATTTTCGTCGAAGCGTACGCGACCACGCATTGTATTAACCACAGAGTCGGGCTGCTCGAAAATTTCCTTTTGCATAAAGTAGTCGTAGTTGCCCTTCATGATCTGCTGAATTTCCATCTTTAATGTAGTGATTTCGCGCGCGTGTGGATCGTCCAGGCTTTTCTTCAGGCGATGGATGCTCAGCGTTCCATTGCGAACCGCTGCCACGTCGTCATCCTGCAAACACGCAAATTTTATAAAAGTTACTAGTTTATATTAGATAAGTATTAAAGAGTTCGTCTTGAACCACAGTAATTGAAAATTGTATACAAATGTAACAACATCACAGTTCATATTACTACCTTATTTATTTTGGAATTTTAGAGGCCATTTTCTAAACGAAAAAGCTAAAAAGTTTGATACCTTGAACCACCATTTTTAGAATTTAAAAATCTTGATTTTGATCTTAGATCTCAATGAATGTATCCTCCTTATATGTCAGACAAAAAAAAGGCTAGTCCACAAGCATTCATTAAAATTTACAATTGACTGGCTAACTTGGTTAGCCCAACACATATTCTGTAATTCAACATGGAGATGTATGAAAATAACACAAACTAATCAAACTAACGAATCAAATAATAAATATGTGTAACATTTATGGACGTGTAATATTGTTCCTGCTTGGCAATAAAACTTAGAAAATAATTAAATAGTATATTTGATCAAACATTGTCGTCAAATTGTCCACCTTACCGAGTAGAACGGTTAGTAAGAAATCTTGACTGTAAAAATTATTATGTTGTCACTTATAATATTATATACATGTTATATTTATAATTAAATATCCTTATATAGATGCTAAGGCAGGTCTTACCTCCAAGTAGATGACACGATTGGTGTGCTCAATAACGGCGGAAGCGTCCGATGCGAAGAAGTACTCCACCTCTTTCTCCTCCAGAGGCATGAACTCGGAGGTGCTGTCCGATCTCGGAAGCACTGGTAATTCACGAGATGGTCCATGTGGACGAATATCTTTTAGTTTAGCATTTTTCGTTGGTTTAGTAATTGTCGCGTAGGATGTGCAGTGGTATTTACAGTAGCGATTCAACGGTTGCGATGACATTTATAGCATTGATGGTATAAAGAGTTGTTTTTCAGTTCCACCAGCCGGAACGGGACGGGGCAGTTCCAGCCATCGTGACCAAAGGCAAGAGCAGGTGCGAGTGTGGGAGCGTGGTTATGAATTTGGATGTGTGAGTGCCAGGCCAAAGAAAAGGAAAATTAAATAAAAAATAATTTGGTTGAAATAATTTTCACACACCAAACAACTCTCCTGGTTCGCTTTTGTAAATTTCAGAGTCGCCCTTAATTCAAGCAACACTAAATATTTTAGCAACAGAGCGAACTACTTTACTACCCGAAGTCAATAAAAAAAATATGAGTACATGAGAAAAGCTCCGAAACGACGGAATAAAATCACTTAAAACTAAAAACTGCGAATGCATATTGCATCTATGTATATAAAACCTATCAAGTAAATATATTTTAAAATACCACATTTTGTTTTCAGAAAGCATAGACTAACTATACTGAGGCTCGTGTGATATGTGAACGCTCATTATTTTTTATATCTACATTTGAATGCGCCAGCTAAAGGCTATGGATAGCAATTTTGAATAAATCAAGTCTCTGGTTTATTATAAAATATTCTCTCCCAAATGAATAGTCCTTATTATTATTCAATCCCAAGAAATTTCAGCCAGGGGCTCTTCGCTCTGGATTTTAAATGCACTTAATAGACGTAAAAATTAAAGGTTTCTAATATGAAGCCGTCAAAACACCTTGCAGGGAAGTGCGATTTTCATATTCAAAATATTCAAAGTTGTATTTACCTTGAGCCTTGCCGGAGTCGGCATCTAAACGAATGCGAGAGGGCGAAACAAAGCGTTAGTATTACTTTAATGATGGCCGGAGCTAAGCTTAAACAAAATAAGTTTGTTATTCAGGGAGAGGCGAGCAATTCGGATTAGAGTTAGTGTATAATTGGCCCCAAGCACCAGATTAGCAAGTGAAAAACAAACGGGTAAGTCAGGTGACTACCTTTGTCGGAGCTCTGCTTCTTGTCATCTACGGTTCGACATCGGCGCCAGGAGTGGCACAGGGAAGGTACGTCGGAGTGGATGGCAACGAAACAGGTCGATAAGGACGGGGCGACGGGAAGCGACGGTAAGTAGTGTAAAGAACCGAACGAACGCAACATATATATAGTTATTTACAAATAGATAGAAGACAAAGGATGAATTAAAAGTGGGCGGAAAGCAAAAAGTCCGCTTGCCTTTTCCATAGAGAATGGGGATGTGGTCCGTGGCCAGGCGAGTCTTCGTCTTAATTCCGACTAGCAAGGGTGAGCTGCGGCGCGAGGCAACGCACTCTCCGGGGAAGTGCTTGGACTTTACGGCAATGGCAAAGGCGCCTTCCTGTACAGGAGATAACAATTTTAGGTGGTACAGACACCGCCTCGGGCACCACTTACCACTTGCAGAATAGCCTGCTCGACCAGCTCGCGGAACGAGTATGTGGGGTGGGTTTTCCACAGGTGGTGCACCAACTTGGCGAACACCTCCGTGTCCGTGTCCGACTCGAACTCGTAGCCGCGCTTGGCTAAGAAGGTCTTTACGTCGTTGTAGTTCGTGATGATGCCGTTGTGGACCACAACGAAGCCGTTCCCTTCGTCGGAGCGGTGCGGGTGGGAGTTCCTCTCGCAGGGCACGCCGTGGGTGGCCCAGCGGGTGTGGGCGATGCCGATGTGGGTCAAAACAGGCTCACCGTATTCGCCGCCGCTGAAGTCTGCAAAAAAAAAAGAATTAGGAAATGAAAATTTCAAAGGAAGTCCAACAACTGTACTTACGCTCCTGGATGGCATCCTCTAGCACCTTGACCTTCCCCGTCCGCTTAACCATTACAATGTTTTTATTATCTGGCGAGTCGATGGCAACTCCAGTGGAATCATAGCCGCGGTACTCCAACCTCTTCAGTCCCGTGACCAGCAGGTCGAGCACCTCCTGGCGCGATTTGGGAGTGAGGTAATTCAGATAAGCAAATATTCCTGAGAAGACAATTATTGGTTATTAATTTTGTTTTCTTTAGTAAAATCAATTTTATAAAAATAAAATAAAGTTTCAAGTTTGGAACACAAAATCCCTAAAGTTATTTAAGCGATAAAACCTTCTTTTACTCTTAATCTTGCAAAACTAATGTCTTTTAGCTTTTAAAATAACTATATACTTAAAAAAAATAAAATTAAACTTCCTTATTTAAAGAATTAAAACATGCAGTGTTCGTTTGAAAAAAATATTTGTTGACTATGCATGCTATACAAATAATATGTATGTATGTAAAATAGGTCAGAAAGGGGCGAAGATATACAAACGCCGAAATATTTTATTGCAAAAGAGACAACCAGTTATGAGGAAATTTTTACATATGCCAACTAAGTAACCTGTTTTGAATGGGCTTGAAGATTGTGATCGAGTGCAGAAATCGACTCGCATTTGTGGGCAATCACTGACGGTATTTCGGGTATATGAATATTATATAATAAAAAAGTAAATTCAAAACAAAATAAGACATAATAAAACAGTTATGTGCTTATCAATAAATATAATAGCACGCCACCTAATGTACTACAATAATTTAATATCTTACTTTTACCTTAAATATCTTTAAATTAATTCGATATTATTTATTATATCGATCATATGTGTATACATTATATAAATATAAATTGGGCTTATGTGATTGTAAACTACTTACCACACATTTTTAAAGTTATAAACTCAATCAAAAGTAAAGACTTTGAATATTATCTGTAATTTAAAAGGAAATGTTATATTAATTAATACTGCGTTCTAAATACCAACTAACTTAGTCCAAATTGCAAAACCAAACCACTCTTATTTAATGTTTTAATATGTATAAATGTAAAATACACGTGTAGGCATACTCGATAGACGAGCATTATCTTTATCTAATACATATACATAACTCCGTTCGGTAAATCAATCCTATAATATAGTAACAAAATATAAGATTCTGATAAAATAAATAAAACTTTTGGAAAATTTCAGTCGAGGCTGATAAGATTTTTGCTGATGTGCATTAAAAATATATTAATATTTATAGAAAGGTTAAATTTAATTACAATTCTATTTTGTTAGTCCAGTAATAATAATAAAAGAAAAAACAACTATTAGTTATAATAGAATTAGAAATGTAGTGAAAAATGGAAATGAAAAATAAACCAATCAAAGGAACTATAATGAAGGCGTGTAAACCATTAACATTTTCTGATACGGCCTTTTTAATAGAAAGATTTTCTTGAACGTTGATGCTGATCATATACATACTTAGAAGGGTCGAAAATTAATCCCTACTCCGACTGCCTTCAAACTTGTTCAATTTTGTTTTGGCTGTGAAATGTACGGACGGATAGGATAACTCTACACGGCTAGTAATGCTGATCAAGAATTTCTATATACTTTGTGTCGTAGAAAATACCTCCGTCTGCTTGTTGCATATGTTACATTGTTGATTTGCACTCGGTTCTAATTCGCATTTAATCCTTGGCTACTGGGTATATGGATTTTATTGTTTAATTGTCAGGGTGGTGGATATAAAAGTCTGCAGAGATAACTGAAACACACCCTGAAATGTGTTTTATCAACTGAATACTTCCTGTATCTGCTCCGAACTCACCGACTCCCCCGCTCAAGGCCTTACCATACTTGTTTAGTTGAGCTTACACAAATGGAAATTTCTTGCCATTTGAATTCTTATTTATCATTGACACAACATACACTTTTTGTTAACATTTACGCAGCACTATTTCTGACATATATACATATGTGCATATACTCAGAAAACACTTAAGAATGCCTATATATTGTTTGAGAACATTTTCAACCCTCGATTTTTTTGTTTCTCTTTTATTTACACATATGCCTATGTTAATATTAATTTATTTTTAGCCATAGGGTCTATTAAAATGTTTTAGTAGACGTCAAAGACAATGAATGTCAATTGATAAGAATTCTGGGTTTTCAAGTTTGTCCTGTTAGTTTAAAGAATCCAATTAAAAATTTCATGGGTTTAGTAACGTTTCCTTTCCTATTGTTTTTATAAATAAGAATATATAAAGAATGGTCAAAAATTATTCTCTTTTTTCGCTAAATTATAAAAAATGTCAAATTGTAAGTTTAGAAAATTCAAACATATTTTTTAGACAAGCCTATCTTCTGCCGCTAAAAAAATAATAATATTGAACTGAAAACTGAAAAGATTTGATTTTCCCAGATATATGTAGATACTTTCAAGATTATTTATATAAATGCATAATATGCATATATTTTTCGTACTTTCGCGACCGGATGTTATTTGCTTTTATAATTTAAACTAAAACCTTGTGCCCCACAGTTTGCACCAAGCATTTAGAAATCCTCATAGGGTGAATCATAAATTTGTTTAAGTTGAATTACATTAAAACTACAGGCCAAGTATTTTGACGTTGCTCTTAACTGTATGACAGTTTAGACTGTCACGCAATGCGTTACGTTGTTATTTTGCCGCTAACTGTGAATTCAATCAAAGATTGTGGGTTGACTCACTCACGCTGATTGAACTTACCGACAGAATTTGTTTTTTTAGAGCTAAATCAATTGTATCGTAAAGTTTTTTTTTGTGCTGCTATCACGCCTTACAAGAGGATGATATGTCCATATTTTTACGTTTTGTGGTTGATTTGCTAGTTTTCTTCGTGCCTAGTTCACTCTCGTTCTTTTATTATACCCTTGCAGGGTATTATAATTTCAGTCACAATTTCGCAACGCAGTGAAGGAGGCACCTACGACCATATAAAGTATATATATTCTTGATCAGGATCAACAGCCGAGTCGATCTAGCTATGTCCGTCTGTCCTTCTGTCCGTCTGTCCGTCTGTCCGTTTCTACGCAAACTAGTCTCTCAGTTTTGAAGCTATCTGAATGAATTTTTGTAGTTAGCCTTCTACATACTCTCACTCGTATATATGTCGGAACGGGCCGGATCGGACGACTATATCATATAGCTGCCATAGGAATGATCGGATAATTTTTACAAAAAATATTATAACAATTTCAGGTTTCAAAAGAATTTGCTCAAATTTGATAAATAGCCATTTTATTATACTCTACAATTTGGTGTACATTTTTTTAAAAATTTGACTAGTATATCATATAGCTCCCATAGGAACGATCGAGAAATTAATACAATTAAATTTATAACTTTTTCAGTTTTCAACTGATTTTCATCAAATTTGAGGTAGAGCCATTTTATATTAGTCCTAAATTTGTCAATTTTCATGAAAATCAGACGACTATATCATATACAGACGATCGTTTCATGTTGAGAAAAAATGCAAATCAGGGAATGTAAAACTGCAAATATAATATGTATAGGTGAATGAAATGAAAGCAGGTATTACTTCATTGTTTTTTAACACAAATAAATATAATTTATATTGTTGGGATTCCAAGTCATAGAAGTTCTATCTGCAAGGGTATATAAACTTCGGCGTGCCGAAGTTAGCTTCGTTTCTTGTTTAAAATTTAACAAGAAAGGAAGCTAACTTCGGCACGCCGAAGTTTATATACCCTTGCAGATAGAACTTCTATGAATAAAAAACCATACAATATAAATGATATATATTTGCGTTAAAAAACAATGAAGTAATACCTGCTTTCATTGTATTCACCTATACATATTATATTTTCAGTTTTACATTCAAAGATTTGCATTTTTCCTCTACATCAAACGATCGTTTGTATGGCACCTATATGATATAATAGTCCGATTTTCATGAAATTTGACACAAAATTTAAGACTGATATAAAATGCCTATACCTAAAATTTGATGAAAATCAGTTGAAAACTGAAAAGGTTATAAATTTAATTGTATTAATTTCTCGATCGTTCTAATGGGAGCTATATGATATAGTAGTCCGATTTTCATAAAATTTTATGCAAAATTGTAGAGTATAGTAAAATGGCTCAAATCTCAAATTTGATGCAATTCTATTGAAAACTGAAAAAGTTAAAAAATTTTTTGTAAAAATTTTCCGATCATTCCTATGGCAGCTATATGATATAGTCGTCCGATCCGGCCCGTTCCGACATATATACGAGTGAGAGTATATAGAAGGCTAACTACAAAGTTTCATTCAGATAGCTTCAAAACTGAGAGACTAGTTTGCGTAGAAACGGACAGACGGACAGACGGACAGAAGGACAGACGGACAGACGGACAGACGGACAGACGGACATGGCTAGATCGACTCGGCTGTTGATCCTGATCAAGAACATATATACTTTATATAGAAATTATAATACCCTGCAAGGGTATAAAAATGATAGTCTTCGAGTTGTGTGTGGTGATGAACATATGATATACATACATATATTTGATTTATCGTGACAAAAAAAAAAACAAGTCCAACCCCTGATTTAATATTCACAAATTCACTTAAAAATTTGGCGCATTGTTTATACGAACCCAAATATTTGCTAGATACCACAATCATATTTTACTGAAAAATTGCTATCTGACAATCTGTACAAGGTATTGTCCTCATCTTCAAACTTTCTGTTCAATACTTATAGAAGCCAATCCAAGCGATTCCTAAAAAGAGAATATTCCTTGGATCGGTTTCTCACCCATAATATATTATTTTAATCTAGTAATGCCGCTGTTTTTCCATTGACATTTTCGTTAAGACCAGATTGCAATAAATTTTGCTTGACTGCACTGTGGTTCAACAACCTTTTACTTACCTACATAATACCTCTACCCCGAATATTTAAAGATAAAAGCAATCTTTCGCGTTTACTTTGTCAGTGACATATTCGGGCAAAAAAATAAAAACCGTCAGAACCCTTATCACCTTATCTTCCCTTCTATTTCCCTAACGAGCTGTCCAACAATAAAGGCACTTGTGGCCAGGAAGTTCAATAAGAAAACATTGACAAGAAAGCCCTGGCAATTAATGAACTTTACCATGTCTGAATCTTTGTATTGGGCTAGAGTACTCAAGAGACAAACAACTAAAATATACAACCTATTCTGGTTTCTTTGTTATATTTAAGGACCCGTCATAAATTTACAGACTGGAAAAAAAAGGAAAGCCCAAAGAACATAGGGAATAATACAAATCTGTACATTCAATCTATACTTTATATCTATTATTATTAATTGATTAAACGATACGTAAACGCATTAATACGGGGAAAATCGATTTTATTAGCAAAAGAGAACCTTTTGATACAACGTAATAATAAATTTCGACTGTATGTTTATTCTTCTGAAGTAATAACCATGAACTAGGAATCTTAAGGTTACTTGACTCGCATAATACAAATGCTTCTTAGTGTCTGAAAAGCAATACACCATCGTTTCTGTTTACATGGGTTGCAAAACCTATTCGAGTACACAGTTGTGCCCTGCAGTTGTATTAACAAATTATTGGATATGAAGCTAATGCCAATCCAATGAATTGAAACGCAGTCAGCGAGAATAGGTGTAAGTCTCAACTTAAGCCGTTGCCTATGAGCCTGATTTTTTAATATTTGATAGAGGTGGGTGTCACCCCATATACACAAATTCAAGCTGCCGAAACAGGTATTTTATGTAAGACAATAAACGTTGGCTCCTCACACTTTTCGCCTTGGTAGTAATATTAAATTCAATGTAGGTTTGCTGCGTTGGCACCGGCACCGCCGAATCCAGCTATTGGACTTGAAATGCGCACAACGTCGCCAGTTTCAGCTGTGTGGATGCCAACTAGTCCGTTGACCACTTTCAGTCTCCTTCTCTGGACTCGCACTTACTTGAAATGCTTCTGCTGGTTGCGCTGCCGGTTTTCGCCTGGTTAACTGGTTGTGGCTGACTTCGCTTCGGAACTGGCAAGCTCTTAAACTGCCAACTTCGCTGTCGGAATAACACTGAGCGCACTTCGAAGAGCAGCGGGCGCTAAATGTGGTTCTTTTATAGGTCGCTGCTGCGCCACTAGCTCTCCGCCGCTGACGAATGCCCGATCCGATCCGCGACGATCGTTAATGTCAAAGAGCTCGATTCCGACCAACTCACTATGGAGCTGGGCCTCACATTGGTTGGCAAAGTTGAATATATAGGTAAAAGGTATTGTTATACGTATATATTCAACTATATACATATATATGTATAATATATGATACGTAATACATATTTAAATATATATGAAAGTAATAAAAATCTAAATAATAAAGTACTGAATGATTTTCGTTATTTTTTCTAAGCTAATTTACTTATTTTTTAACTCCAAAATACGTTAAAAAATGTCTTTAAGTTGGAGCAATTGGCAAATACTAACTAGAAGCACCTATTCCAATGTCAGGTAGGAATATGAGTTACTCGATTGATATTTCTTGTATATTACCACCAATTGAGTACACTTGTTGCCATGTAAACAAGATGAATATAATGATTCTTTCAGCTAACTTTTAAGTGGAGTTTGGATATAAGCCAAAATACGGACCAGGCTAGACCGACTTGGTAATTAAAACTGAATATTTTAAAGAATATGACACATAGACCTATAGACCCTAATGAAAAATATTTATTTTACCGATACTTAAAATTGATGTTTTGACCAAAAGAAGTAAACGTTGGCTCCATAGTCCGGCCGCCACGAATACCAAGACGAACAAGACCTGCGGGGATCGCGCAAAGCCGGTAACCGACTTCTCACTTAACGCCGTCAGCGCACCGCAGCAGTTGTTTCTGAAGCGTGAGAAGGTGAGCGACTGGGGCTTATTCTCTTTCTGCAAAAGAAGTGATGTCAGGGTGAAAACTTCGCACTGGCCAATAGCGGGTTGAAGGAATCCCAATAGAAGACTCTCCAATTGATTTAATTGCACATACCCCCATTGGTGTTGTGCCTTTGCGTGAAGTAAATTTGTTTGTATCCATAGTGTGAATATTATTTATCTGACGAAAACTACTTAATACTTTCCGCATAGTGAAAAAATAGAGAGGTTAATATATATACATTAAAATAATTCAAGTCCCGGACTTTATGTTTAGCTGCACTACACAGCCTTTATATTCTTTATTGGTTTACAAAAAATACTTTCGAATTCTTACACATGAGTGTATTTGTATTATTAGAGCACAACAGTCAGCGCCAGCAAAATTTAATCCGCAATCTCGTTCAAATCTAAAATATCCAGTATTATATATGTATAAAGGTCGTTGCAGAATGTATTACCTATTCCTTTAGTGACCAGAAAATGGTGTTTAAAGGAAACTAAACGTAAAGTTTGGTTGTTGAGTCTAAGTATTGCCAAATGAAACCGGTAACCGCCGAAGACTCGCGCCACCGGTTTAAAGCATTAATAACATCAACGGTACAATATAAATATTTATGATTTCTTTTTTCAATATTACCGGTCCGTCTGAAATACGCACGCATTAAACCAGTTTGATTTTTTAAATTTTATTTTAAATTTTCCCACCCATACGCTATTACGTGCGTAATTCCCTGACCTTGACTCCCATCTGAAAGGAAAAGTGATGCTGGCCCTAGCGCATCTGAAAACCAGTCTGAAACTGGCCCCAGTTAATATACATATTTTAATATACAAGCTTTGGCCGAGAGACATAGCGTTTGTGGCCCTCTTTTAAATCTTACAGAATTAATGTCAAATGGACCTGTGTCCTGGTCTAGCTTAAACAATCTAACTTTTGCAATTATATCGCTGCAACCTTAAGACGGTGTTTATGTACATCAGCTGTTCCAATATTTTTCTGGAAACTCCAATACCTGAGCAAAAGAAAATACTTCAAATTTGTAAACTATTTTCTTAAAGCTGTGGGGTTTCAGTCGAGGGCCTTTCTTTGTACAAGTTTTTGCTGCTTACGACTGCTTTACGAGTTGCTTTAAGGTGGTATTGGTAACCAGAAGTATCCGATCGACTCGTCTGGGCGGCCTTGCCGTTGGAGCGGCCTCTTACCTTTTACTTGCATTCAACTGCGGTGGCTGCCGAGGATTGGTATGGCCGGGGCCAGAAGGTGCCACTTATCCAATGTTGAATTAATTAAGCACGGAAGAGCTGGCCGCCTTTCCGGGGGACGGTAACAACTGCAATTCTTACCTCTTTCCCGTTGGTTCACCAAGGTACTCAAATATTCGCCTTCTAATTTTCAATTTTGACTCTTTGCGCCACGTCAGACTGCCAAGTGGAAAACAAAGAAAAAACAAGTTTTAAGTGCCAGTCGTGTACAGAGAAGGTGGGTGCAGTGTTACTGCTTATCAAAGTGTCGATAAGTGAGAAACCATTATCAGAACTTGTTTCCCGGCAGCTGTGAGAGGTGTATTTTGATGATTTTTGCCCGTTTGGATAATATAGGGCTATAAGGAAAATATAAAAATCGTTCTTCTTTGTGTTTAAGCTTTTAGGTCCGATTACAACCAAATTCTAATTTCATCCTAAAGTTACATTTACAATGCTACAATGCTTTCCCAAAATAATTTTCCTCAGTCCTGAGGGTACTCGATACATCAATTATTCATTGGGTATTATTTGGTAGAGAAAGTATATTCCCCAAGTTTGCTATAATATCCATTGAAACCTATATTATACAAAGTACAACTACAGTATCCAACCCGTAAACCTTTAAATTAAATAAGAATAGATTGCTACATTCACATATAAAGAATATACATATATATATAAGGATTTTAAATAAAACCCCCATTTCCCGTTGGCTATTTTCTTTTTAATACGCTTTTATTTTAACTTTTTATTATTATTATTAACATGCAGTTAAGAAATGAATTAAACTATTGGTTTTTGAAGTGAACGCATGTATGCTAACTCTAAAGAAGAGTTTATAAGTCTTACCTTTATTTAATGTTTGAAAAAGAGCTAAATAACGTTTTAAGACCTAAATTACCAAAAAGCATCTAACAGCCAACTATTTCATTTTTCTACAATTTGGAACTGTATTTCTAAGGTCATGTCAAAGGGCAAGAAAATCGTATTCCTTTTAATATATCATTTTACTTTTAGTTCAATTAACATAAATATTTTTTTATTTTTATTTTTTTTATAAATGTCTTATGAATATTGTGTCAAAATTTTATAACGATCACATCAAAAATCAGGAAGTTATAGGTAGTTAAACCGAGCCCGTTTAACAGTCAATGTATGTGTGTATGAACATGAGAAAGATTGAAGGTCTTTACTGAATAGTGTTATTTTTAAAGATACAATTTTTGAGCTAACTTTGAACGATTTTCTACACCAATTTTTAGAAAAGTTGCTTATTTTGCACTTTACACTTACGATAAGCATTTCTAAATTTCTTCTTTTTTATTATAACCTTGCAGGGTATTATAATTTCCGTCAGACGTTTGCAACGCAGTGAAGAAGGCACCTCCGACCATGTAAAAAATACATATGTATATATTCTTGATCAGCATCAACAGCCGAGTCGATCTAGCCATGTCCGTCTCTCCGTTTTTACTAGTCTCTCAGTTTTGAAGCTATCTGAATGAAACTTTGTAGTTAATATATAGAAAAATACTCTCACTCGTATATATGTCGTAGCTGCCATACGAATGATCGGACAATTTTTAGAAAAAAAATTATAACATTTTCAGTTTTCAACAAATTTTCATCAAATTTGAGATATACCAATTTTCTTTTATTCTACAATTTTGTGTTAAATTTTATGAAAATCGGATTACTATACTATAATACAATAAAAATTATAACTTTTTTTGTTTTCAACAGATTTTCATCAAATTTAAGCTATAGAAATTTCGTATTATTCTACAGTTTTGAATAAAATTTTATGAAAATCAGACTACTATATCATATAGCTGCCATAGGAACGATCGAGAAATTTATACAATAAAATATTATAACTTTTTCAGTTTTCAATAGATTTTCATCAAATTTGAGATATATCAATTTTATATTATTCTACAATTTTGTGTAAAATTTTATGAAAATGGGACGACTATGTCATATACATAGGTGCCATACAAACGATCGTTAGATGTAAAGGAACAATGCAATTCTGTGAATGTAAAACTGCAAACATAATATATTTAGGTGAATGAAATGAAAGCAGGTGTTACTTCATTATTTTTTAACATAATTATATATAATTTATATTGTATGGATTCCTAGTCATAGAAGTTCTATCTGCGAGGGTATATAAACTTGGGAGTGCCGAAGTTATTTTCCTTTCTGTTTTTTTTGTCATCTGTCTACAAAGTAAAAGTAAAAATAATTAATATGTTCAATGTATGACGGTAAAAGATACAATATTCAGAACGAAATAAAACTCATTTTATGCCAAAAGAAGTTCATAACAAGAAAGGAAGCTAACTTCAGCACGCCGAAGGATTTAATGCAATATAAATTATATATATTATTGTGAAAATATATAGGAGACTAACTGCAAAGTTTTATTTAGATAGCTTTAAAACTGAGAGACTAAATTGCGACATGGCTAGATCGACTTGGTTGTTGATGCTGATCAAGAATATATAAACTTTATATGCTCGGAGGTGACTCCTGCTCTGCAAACTTCTGACTGAAATTATAATACCTTGCAAGGGTATAAAAATACACTCGAAATGCGGTAGGTCTTAATAGCTTATGCTCTTAATCCGAATTCCTGCTCTGACAATAACGTTTTAGTATGGACCCCGAAAAAATGTACATTTAGTGAATACAGAAAACATTGAACTTTGGCTTGGAGTTGTTTAACAAATAGATTGTTTTGATCGACCTCTGTTCGACGAGAAAATCTACGAAGACTAAACGCTAATGATTCTAAAAGATCTTGATCTCTACATTGCTAAATCGAAAAGTCTCCGTGACGTGCCAATTTGGAGTAAAGACTTTATTAAACCAACGCAACAATAACAGAAGAACCACAAATTTCAGCAGGTTTTTGTTGGCACTACGTTAAAGCGAATAAGATGACGGGAATTACAGATTTTCGAATGATTTTATTTATACACTCTGTGGCCCGAATTCTCACAATAAAAATAAATAATAAATTAAATACGTTATTTAATACTCAGAAAAGAATTGACCAAAGTGGGGTTGACCGCAGCAAGTTCCTCTTCTTGATAGCTTTTATTCAATTATATTACCAGAATGGAATGAAAAGATGTCCACAAAATGAGCAGCACAGGTAATAAAAAAAACTTTAGTAATTTTAAATTTAAAAAAATTCTAGCATATTTCTCCAGATTTCGATCAAAGTCAGTCGACTCTTTCTGAGACCAAGAAGAAACACAAGCTCCTGCTTAAAAGATTGGATGAACTCGATCGAATATTTAGCCGTTGGACTAGCATGTTAAACAATCTTCTTTCCAAAAGTTGTCAGGACTAATCTTGGGCCATGTCTCGGCATCGGTTAGAGTCGGGACAGTATAAAAAAGTACAGTACACGCTCCAATACAGAAAACATCGTGTTTTTTTCAACACTACGCAGTGCATATTTCTTTTACAATTCACATTCAATTAAGCTTCGAAATACAAACCTCCTGACGAAATATACAAATATAAAAGAAAGTCGTGTTAGATATATATATATATATATATATATATAGTTACACCACTTATAACTCAAGAACGGTAAAACAAATTTGGGTGAAAAGGAAGCTAACTTCGGCACGCCGAAGTTTATATACCCTTGCAGATAGAACTTCTATAACTAGGAATCTATACAATATAAATTAAATATATATTTGTGTTAAAAACAATGAAGTAATACCTGTTTTCATTTCATTCACCTATACATATTATATTTGCAGTTTTACATTCACAGATTTGCATTTTTCCTCTACATCAAACGATCGTTTGTATGGCACCTATATGATATAGTCGTCCGATTTTTATGAAATTTTCCACAAAATTTAAGACTTATATAAAATGGCTATACCTCAAATTTGATGAACATCAGCTGAAAACTAAAAAAGTTATAAATTTAATTGTATTAATTTCTCGATCGTTCCTATGGGAGCTATATGATATAGTAGTCCGATTTTCATAAAATTTTATGCAAAATTGTAGAGTATAGTAAAATGGCTCAAATCTCAAATTTGATGCAATTCTATTGAAAACTGAAAAAGTTAAAAAATTTTTTGTAAAAATTTTCCGATCATTCCTATGGCAGCTATATGATATAGTCGTCCGATCCGGCCCATTCCGACATATATACGAGTGAGAGTATATAAAAGGCTAACTAAAAGTTTCATTCAGATAGCTTCAAAACTGCATAGAAACGGACAGACGGACATGGATAGATCGACTCGGGGTTTGATCCTGATCAAGAATATATATACTTTATATAGTCGGAAGTGCCTCCTTCACTGCGTTGCAAACTTCTGACTGAAATTATAATACCCTGCAATGGAATAAAAATAACACCAAACGAAATGTTACATAAAACGAAGCCATCTGGTGGCGAAACGGAGTTCGTCGGACTTGCTAGTACAATATAAATTCGATGTATTTATGTTAAAAAACATCAAAGCAATGCCTACTTTCTGTTGCATTCTTCTATACTTATAGTATTACACATACAGTTTTACATTCACAGTTTTGCATTTTCCTCTTGTAAAATAGTTAAACCAAAATCGCTGTTAAATTGAAAAATGATATCGTTAACTCACTTTCGCTTCAAGTGAACCTTGTATCAACTGAACCAATATCGGGAGTGCACAAAGTAAGAGTGCACAATATTAGTTAGATTATGAATGATGGTTGTAAAATACAAGTGTATAAAATTGTCGGCAACCCGATTTTAGCTCTCTTAGGATAAGTTGTTACTCCATTTTATTATTTTTAGGCTTCTTCTGTATATTGGATTTTGTTTGCTTTATTATGCATATTTCGCTAAAAACAGCGGATAGCTTGCTAAGCTTTAATAAACGTTAATTGGAAATTAAAATGATGCTCGTAAACCGACCGTAAGAGTGTGACACCCTCGCTTTTAGTTGGCACCATCATCGGGTTTAGGCAGGCAATGAGCAGCAGCTGAAGTTATATGTCGGGGTGTTGAAGGAAGTTTAACAGAGCTTGATTGAGAGCGTTGGTGAAAATCCGCCATCGTCATAAAAGTTAAGCGAATAACAAATGTGTCGGCGACCAGCCTTGTAAATAATTTAAATGTAATCGTCAACATCCGCAGTGGCATTAACCAACTGCCAACAACCACAACCATCGAACAGAGTCTTCTTTCTTTATACCCAAGTCACATGTTCCCGTTCTGCTTCTAGAAAATGGCCTAAAAAGACTTTTGAAAGTTGTAAATTAAATATTTATTCCAGTTTGTAAATATTTTAATGTCAATTATTAAGGCACTGCTCTTGTCGGAACCACAACGATCGAACAATCTATTCCACCCTTCTAGCTTACTCCCTGTAAATAAGTTTTGATTTTAATTTAAAATACAAAGTATTAGATTAATTGCATAAACAATTTAGAAAACTTTTAACAGACTCCCGATTACACCCTTTTCCGTGGTTTCTCAACAAAATAATTTTATGTCAAGCATAATTAACAAAAGTTAATATTTAAGAAAAAACAACCAACAATTTTATATAATAGCTAATATCATCTTTTTGGTGTTTTAAAAAGCTTAAATATATCGAAATGAAATCATATAGTTCTATAGATTTAGCCCCAAAATCGGGGCAAAAGCCCAGAAGTCTGCCTTATAAACGACAAAGTTTAAAAAAAAAATTGGGTTAATCTTTGTATTTGTATTTGTTAAATTTTAAAATTTAAGTTCCTGAATTATAAAAAGGTTCTTTGTGTTCAATGTTATTTTCGTAAAGAATCAACTCTAGTCGATGTATTAACAAAATTATAAAGAAAGAGTGTTATCAATTAAAGGTTTCAAAACCCTGTAATATCTCTACACCTTTTCTGGGAATTAGTCGTTACAGACACAAGCCCTTTCAGCCACCTACATAAAGAAACGATTCTTGATAAGTCAGAAACATTATTGCTTGCACTAAGAATCCAATTTCCTAATATTTGTAAAAATCTGATTTGGAATAAAAATGATAAAATAAGTTTAAAATTATTTATTTAAATTGTATTTTCTTAAAATTTAATGTTTTTCTTTAGTTTTCAGAGGGCAAGAGAGAGCTTTAATTGATTTGTATTTATTAATTATTCCGGATTTTAACTTTATTTTTTTTCGAATTCTGCAACGTCTCTCGCTTGTTCTCTATTAAGTAAAAATGATGTGGGAATTAAAAAAAAAGCATTTCTTACTGAAGTGAACTACCTAATGGAAATACCTACATATATGTGCAGTTTTGAATTCCCTTGTATTTTTTATGTGAAATACTCATTTAAAAGTTTTATTTTAACCTTATTCTTTAAATCGTGTTTAAAAATATGTATAGCAACTCTTGATTTTCGTAGGAATATACAAATTGTTTGCGTTATTGAGTGTTGGTAAGCAAAGAACTAAGATAATATATGTTCTTAAATCAGAGAAACGTAAGTAAAAGCGTAGCAGGCAAATTCGGTGGTTAGCGGTTCAAGTCAACAAGTTAAGTAGTGAGATTAAAGGTCAACTAAAGTTTAATATAAGTATATTGTAGACGTAAAAGCCAAATAATAAGAGAAAATCCAAACGGCTATAACATATATGCTGCCCGCGACGCTGTACCTTCAACTACAATTTTTGGGCATCAAAGTTACTGATTATGCAATTGACCCAAGATTTCATCTGAACGCACTCAATCCTAATATTAATGTGATCAGTGGCTAAAGGGTTCCACATAAATTACGCGTTTTCCACCTACGGCGGAGAAGTGCGGAGTATTGTTTTCCGTCTGACAAGCCTTCAGTAGAATCAAGCTAAAGGAGTTACTACAAAAATTGGTTCCAGATCTCGAAATAAATTAAAAGAATCCTTATTAAGAGTAAGGGAAACCAAAGTTCCGATACAAATATCTGCGATACCCGGACAAGGCTCCCTATTGATTTTCTTTTTAGCTATATATTTCAACAGGTCCAAGGACCCACGACGTGCACCCTCGCGAAATTTCGTCATCTTCAAGACGTGCTGTTTATAGCAATTGTATATCGGTTTTATTGTCGTTCCCATTTTGCTTAGAAGGGAAGTGTTGTCCCCAAAATGGCAAGGCTTGATTTTTATATTTTCTTGCAACACGGAATCTACCTTTCTATAATTAAAAAAATTATGACACTTTTATTAGGTTGGACGCAGCACTTTTAGCAATTTACAATAAACATTTTCTCTGTATATATAAATGTAAATATATCTTATTATACATATGTATATGGTTTTTTAATGGGAAAAATTTATTTCCTACTACGGCTTAATCGATTATATAAATATGTATATTTTCCTTGCGGCTTGAAACTCGAAATTCAAGAAAACTTCATTTATTTGTAGATTGCTGCCGATTGGACAAAGGCTTGCGTTTCAGAATGGTTTTTGCAGTTATGGGAGATTGTGTCTAATCCAACTTATTTAAAATTTTCTGTATTATTGTATAAAGACGATTAATAATAACAAACTCGTCGAGTTCTGTTTACAAAGGTTACATAAGAATAATATCAGAATCAGAGCAATGAAATTGTTAAGACATTCACTTTATCCAATATTTTCTAAGTCGTATCTTCCATGTTTACTCAGTTTTGTGATTTATTATTGTACTATTTTACTAATGAAAAATATACATTTCCCTAAGTTTGTGGCTCAAATTTTGTGTACAAATGTATACAAAATATAATGTATACCTCTATAGGGTATTATGACTTGGCTCAGAGGACTATAAAGGAGTTCTTTCCGGAACTATAAATTGTACAAAAACATATTACATATGTATATAGTACTATATATACAACACGAATCGATTTAGCCTTAGATTAACATACATGGAATACCTTCAGCGTCTCTTTTGATGTGTCTGGATAAAAATATTAATTGCTTTGAAGTTTCCCACTAAGAAACTCTCTCTTTACAATGGGGGTGCCCGCACTCCAGCTTTGTTTGCGTTGTCTGAGATCTGCTCATGTTATCTGACCGCTTTGTCCTTCACAGCTTTCGACTAAGGGCCATTTGGCCATGCACTACAGATATAAAACAGAAAATAAAAAAAGGGATTCAATAAAACATAAACAAACAAGTAAAAAGTTATAGTCGCATACATCTTTACGGTTGATGTACACTGTCACTCTAGAGAATATAACATTTTTGTAGTGAAAGATAGCAGAAATTATTTTTTCGATAGCAGTCTTCTTAAAAGCCTCTTAATGAAAGTACTTAAAAATTCTGAGATAGCTTACTGCGCAGTCAAATTGAACAAATAGAGAATCTTATCATAAGATAAAAACCCTTAAAAGAAAAAAATACGAACTTTATTATACCCTTGCAGGGTATTAACATAACATAAAATATATATATTCTTGATCAGCATCTGTCCATTTCTACGTAAATTAGTCTGTCAGTTTTGAAGCTATCTGAACGAAACTTTGCAGTTAGTCTTCTATAAACTTTCACTCGTATATCGTATATCATTTAGCTGCCATAGAAACGATCGAGAAATTAGTACAATTAAAAATTATACCTTTTTCAGTATAGCCCTTTTATATTATTCTACAATTTCGGTTTTAATTTTATGAAAATTTGACGACTAAAAATGTTGTAATTTTTTTTTTGTAAAAATTTTCCGATCATTCCTATGGCAGCTATATGATATAGTCGTCCGATCCGGAACGTGTCGAAATATATACGAGTGAACAGCAAAGTTTCATTCAGATAGCTTCAAAACTGAGAGACTAGTTTGCGTAGAAACGGACAGACGGACAGACGGACATGGCTAGATGGACTCGGCTGTTGATCGTGATCAAGAATATATATACTTAATATAGTCGGAGGTGCCTCCTTCACTCCGTTGCAAACTTCTGACTGAAATTATAATACCCTGCAAGGGTATAAAATGTATCTCCGAATCAGATTCAGTAACCCCAAAAACCTAATCAAATTATGTAATTAAGCTTATATTATAGAAAATAATTTAGTTTAATAAAATAATTTGTTTGCTACTGAAAAATGTAGCATGCCACACAAACGGGCCTCATTTGCTAAAAAATATTTATATTAATGGTACTTACCGAGGCACAGCTCCCATAAAAAAAATGCGTATACTTCAAGATAATATTTAATTTATTGAATTTTTTAAAAATAAACTTATAAAATATAAATTACATATATAAGAAGAAAACATAACTTAGGGAGTTGCATAGTTTTTTGTTAAATAAAATTCTTATTTTTTAGATAATTTTAGGGTTTCTATTCCAATTTATTTTTTACTTTAAGTATTTTATTATTTCAATGAGCACTACCCTGCTTAACTACTCAGGATTCGGTTGGTTTGATTAATGTGCCAGCATTTATTTTTAACTTGGATATATTTTGTTTTCGTTAACCTTTTTGTACACGGCTACAATTTATTGATAATGGTTTATCTTATACTCTAACTCTGGCCTAATATGAATAATTTATTTACATTTGCATAGTTACGATCTAATAGGGACGTTGCACATCCGGTTCCGGTTCTTTGGTTTTTTATAGAACCAATATTTAAACATTATCTAATATTCTACCCACAGTATAAGGACAGTTTATAGAAAACTTTACCTGTAGTCGTGAATTTATTTACGATTTTGCAAACATTTGAATATTATGACTATGCGCTTGCTTGTTTTTATTGAGCTATAGGTTTTATATGTGTATATACACTGAATTGTACGGCTCGCTATGAGGACTAACGATTCAAACTACGCAGCACTCACTTAAATGCTATTAAGAAAGGCACTTGACATTTAAAATTAAGACTTGAGTCAAACAGTATCAGAAGTTCAACAAATTGTAAATGTAAATGTCATGAAAACAAACTTTAATTACCCATATATGTAAGTAAACAAATTTGCGCTAGAAGGTAGTTCATTAACGCAGAGACTAATTTGGCTCATGGAAGTAACACTAAGGTAAACCCCTCACACATCGATAGCCGAAAATGCTACCCTATCCGGCTCCAACCTGCCCCATTTGTTCATTACCCCATTTTCAGGCATCTCTGCCAGATCCAGAGTCCAACCAATCACCTTGGCACGTATGCACAAGCTATTAGCTTTTTGACCTGCCCTGGCCCCAATAAGGATAGTAATGTCGGATATTAATTGCTCTCATACATTTGTAACGCACTAATCTGAAGCACTCAGTAAGGAGTTGCGACCATCTCTAACTTGATTGCCGGAACGCGAGGAAGCAGAATGTTTATATAAATATGCCGCAACATTTGTTTCCGTTTTCGAGCGAGCATTTGGGTTTGTTATCTGTACAAATGAACTATTTCTTTGACTGAGCCCTATTAATTTTTAATGTCTGACGAATAGTATCCATGCCCCCGACCGCCAAATTTTCCTCTTTGTCTCTCTTAATATAATCTTACTGGTAGACAATCAAAGTTAAATGATTGCAAATATCTTTTTGAAATTAAGATGATCTAACTAAGTCATATACTCATACTCATATTTACGACAATTTGTCAGGAGAACCAATCTGAAAGATAAACAAAGACTTTCGACGTAGTTAAAACCAATTCTATTCCTACTGCTATTCCTCTTTAATAGAAAATTTTTGAGAAGAAGACTTCTTTGTTAGATATTTACACTGATTGCTGAATACTGAAAACTTATTTGTGCTAAAAGCCAGCTTATTCTTCAGACTCAGGAGACAGGGAAACATTTAATAGCCTCTTTAATATGAACTTGGGATTGCCTGGAGTGTTAAGTGCAGGCTAGAATTATCCTTGTATTGTCCTTTGTTGGCAATTCTCCTCGAGCCTGAAAGGGTTTGTGTCTGTAACGACTAATTCCCAGAAAACTCGTTAACTGTACTGGCTCGATCTGCCGTTTCAATAAGTAGACCGTCACTACCAGGTGGGTCCCTATTCCTGCCCATGGATGCAGTATATACGTGGGGCTCATAGTCCAGCGTGCTCTGTCATCCGTAATAGAACTGCGAGCCCACAGCCACGCCGGTGGAGAGAGTACGTGGGGCGGTGCCGTCGTAAGAAAGCTGCGTCTGCAACATCGGCGCCTTTGTGCGGCGCAACGTCGAGGTGCCACCAACTGTCATGGGAATTGGAACATGGCCCACTGAGGCCATGGCCAGTGGAGAGGGCATCGGAAGCGCATGAGTGGGCGGATGTGCAGGAGAACCTCCAGCCATGGAGGTTGGCGGCGTCGGTGAGTTACTTGGTCG
Organism: Drosophila serrata; assembly: GCF_035046125.1. Lineage (NCBI taxonomy): Eukaryota > Metazoa > Arthropoda > Insecta > Diptera > Drosophilidae > Drosophila > Drosophila serrata. The sequence goes on from NW_028257162.1 coordinate 28,518, forward strand.
CTGAAGCACCCCCATGCCTTCGGCGTTTATGATATAACCTCCCCTGATAGTCGGCGCTGTTGTGTATTGAGCTAGCGAGGAAATAGGTACCATGGTACCTTTCGAGGGGAAGTGAAAATGGAATCAGAGCCAACACTGGCTAACGGGATTACTTACTTATGGCACTACTTCGGGGAGCAGTGGATCCAATAACAATAGCGGGCGCCAGGATTCCCGCCACTGGACCCTGACCCGCGATGCTGGTGGCTACAAATGCTCCCGGAGGGGGAGACAGGCCTATAACGTCGGGCGACTGTTGAGCCCCTACCAAAACGGAATTTGTCATCAGGCCGGAGACGGGACCTGAACTAACCCCAGCTGTAAGCTGAGATGGGGATAAGCCAGCGTATAGACTGCTCGCCGGCGCGTACGTCAAATAGTTCTAAATAGGTATTAGCAAGGGCGTAACCAGAAGTACGGAGAAGGACGTGATTTTACATTACTTACTTCGTTTTGGGACACGCTTGGCAAAGGCAGTGAGGTTGTCAGGTCGATGTCACCGTCTATTTCGGAAATTGTGTCGTTAAAGCCGCTCGGAATAGTTGTCTCTTCAACTAAGCCTCCTGAAACTCCACCACCCTTGGTCGAGGAGTTTGAGTGTGTGTCAGTAGTGAGGCCACGGCGCTTCTGAAGGACTAATCTAATAGCGACAATCATTATCGAAAATACAACCCCGAGAGAGCCCACGACAAGCAGGTACAAATACAAACGCTCTTGGTCATCTGTTAATATTTTAAAGAAAGATTACATTAAACGGATAATGTGTAGTACTAAATAAATTGGTGCAATTTCTACAAAAAATTTTTGTGACTCAGAGGATTATTTGAATATATGATGGTCTTACCCTCCAGACTCAAGTCCGCGCTATGTGTCATCACAGGATTCACGTCATTACTATCCACATCTGCAACGAGGGAACTGTTCGTCATAGTCTGATTGACAGACGGACTAGTCCCAATTCCCTGCCCAAGTCCGTTGATGCTATTCCGTTGTCCTGGCGAAGTTGCATTGCTGTACAGTTTTGGAATCGCCTCCGACTCTTTGTAGATCAGTTCATCATCGTAAAGGTCGTTCATATCGCCCTCAAAGTCTTCAGATTCGTCTGTCTCCACCTCCGATTCGTTAATTTCCTTGAGAACTTGCCTTGGCACTAATTGAGTACATAAAACGGAGTGTTCCAAGTTGAGCCATACCCTAGCTATATCAGTCACTCTATTGCCTTAAGGATCCACTTACCGCATGTGTAAACAACCTTTAAGTACATCCGTGAATTTGCTTGACAAGGACTTCCAAAGGTATTAGCATCTGCAGCCAAGTTGCATCGCCTTCGTCCGTGGCAAATTTGCATCACAGTTTCCGTGGCAAATGAGGCCAGACACGCTATTGTAGACGTTACAAAATCAGAGAACGCGATTTAAATTCTCCTTCGAAGACTTACTTTCTTCACGAACTCCCTGCGGCTGGGGGCATTGGATGCTCTCATACTCAGTTCTGCCAAAGCTGGCGCTGTATACAGCAATCCGGGAGTACGGATTGCACTCCAGTTGGGCAACATCGTTGTGACATGCAACTTTACTTCGAAACTCGTCTGACAAAAAAAAATAGACTTTAACCATAAAATTGAAATGTTCGTTGGCTATTTTTAACCATCCAGAATTAAAGAAATGGAAATATCTTTTCTGGATTTTAACTAAGATAAAAATAAATAATTTAATTAATTAAATTAAAAAAAAAAATATTTGTCATCTAAATCTTAGGAATCATAGGACCTCAATAGGGCGATGGTATTTACCCAGGCGTCTATATGGGCCATATAATACATTATGATTATACCTATTACATATATAGCACACCGTCATTTCACGATCTATAGCAAAGTTGCAACAAATTATTAAACTTACTAACTAAACTGCAAGGTTTAAAATAATGATGTATTTCCTAAGGGATTGGTTTAAAATGGAATTGTTTTTGTGTTTTAAGAGAATAATACTTGAGCACTTGCAACTTCTCATAGGTTTTCCGCCCAATGCGCTTTGTATAAAATTTGTGATGTAGCTTTTTCTTTCCGAAGGTATTAAAAACATAAATAATTTCGCGAAACCGACTTCTAATTAGCTTATTTAAGTTAGCTCTTCACCTGACTGGACTTTAAGAAAAAGCACGAAAACCTCTTAGAGGTAAACGGAGCACCGATACATCGTGTCAAATTAATTGATGTATTTGGATGCTGACGGATAGAAGGACACGATGTGTGCGGTTCCCAGAACCGGACACAGTAACATTAAAACTATTATTTAAATATTATTGCTACGAATCCAATGCACCAGTCCCAGAGTCACCATTTGCCTGGTCCACTTGATCAGAGCCTAATTCAGATTGAAACAAAGCGCAACCTTTGCTAATGTTGCTATGTTGTTTTTGGCACTGACTACTTACAAGGACGGCATTTGTAGGCAACTTCCACAATTTTCCTGCGCTTTGGGCATGGGTCACTGCTGATTGCATTGGAGCTGGCCGTGCTGCTGTGATAGCTGCTAGTTCCGGAAGTGTCGCCCACTCCACTGGCACCCTGTCCATAGAACTGCGGAGATCCGTGAAACTTGCAGTGCTTCTTCTTTTGACAAGCCTCGACTACTGTCTGCAGCAAAGAGTACTAAAAGCACGGAAATGGAAGAGAACAAGTATTAGTAGTGCTCCGTCTGTGTAGGTGAATTCCCGCCCTCTCACCCTGCACATTTAAAGTGCAAACAGAGAAAACTAGGGGTAAACGCAGTCTGAAGAACTCAACTTTGCGAAAGCGCAAACTTTGCAAATTGAAATAAAATATTTGCAGTAAAAAGGTAATGGAAGAGTTATTGGTTGCCCTTTATTCAATTCACATTTTAAGCAGGAGAAAGAGTTTGTCACGCTTTATATTTGATTTGATTTACTTAACTGTGCTTTATCCACCGACTTAAAAATCAAAAGAAACAAGAGCTGCAGTTTGTATACCCTTGCAGCTTGCTATTGGTTTAAAGGAAAAATCGATTTGGACATTCTAGAAATCACACTAAAGTTTTATATAACATTTAGTAAGGATTTAAACAATTGACTATTGAAAGCTATTATATACAGTCATCTGATTTTTAATTAATTTTTATTTAAGTTAAAACGTTATTTGCCTACTTTTGTTACATTTACCTATGCATTCACAGTTTAGCACTTTTATCTACATATATCGGTCTTTTCTATGGCAGCTATATGATATAGTAGCCCGATTTCATAAAATTAAGTTAATTCCACGTCAGAGGAGATGAAAATATATTTAGAATTAGCGAAGTTATAATTTTTGTTGGATTAATTTCTCGATCGTTCCCATGGTAGCTATACATGTATATGGTAGTCCGATTCATAAAATTAAATCTAAATTTTAGATTAACACAAAATAACTATATGCGAAAATATGTTTAAAGCATTAAAAAAATCTTTTGTTTTTGCTTATTGAATTAAATGTGTGCTATTTGACAGACACCACTGCAGTGCACTGCAAGTCAACGAAAATTCAAAATATACTTTCGGCATATTTATATACATATATACATATGTAGGTCCTTTAGTTCCATTTTCCCCGAAGAGATAACCGAAGCGTTTCCATGAATGATGCAACCACACATATTAAGACAATTGCCAGCAGCCTTGTTAGTATAAAACTTGCATGTACGCTCAGACTAGAGGTTAACAGATCTATGTATTCCACAGATAAAAATACAATAACCACAAAAAAAAAAAAAAAAAAAAAAACGACAGTTGAGGAATCAGCTAAATCGTCTGACCAAAAAATTGTGGAAATGTTTGTAAGCTTTTTTCAGGCGCCTGCTTCTCCAGCCGCTGCTAAAATTAGATCAGCACTCATCTACTAGGATTAACTTCTAAAACTGCTGCTTCTTTAAGGTTCAGATGCAGCAGAGGCCGAAGTTTCGTTATAATTGTTAAAAAATCTCTATCTTAAGAGTTTCAAAATATCTCAAAACAACAAAAAGGCAAATTGTGAATTTTGTGAGTGAAGTTTATGTTCATTATAACTTATATTCTTGTAATTTATTTAATTTACTTTCGTGAAACCCAAGATAAGTCAGTGTACGGGGTTCTCTAATTTTAGTCAGTAGCTTGCAACGCAGTCTAGCAGTTATTTCCCACCCTATAAAGTATACATGCATATTGTTAATCAGCATCAACAGCCGAGTCGATCTGGTAATGTTCATTGTATCCGATTATATGCAAACTAGTCTCTCTGTTTGACGCTATTCGAATGATATACAGAATTTATATTATTTTATATTTAAATATATATATATATATTTTTATACCCTTGCAGGGTATTATAATTTCAGTCAGAAGTTTGCAACGCAGTGAAGGAGGCACCTCCGACTATATAAAGTATATATATTCTTGATCAGGGCCAACAGCCGAGTCGATCTAGCCATGTCCGTCTGTCCGTTTCTACACAAACTAGTCTCTCAGTTTTGATGCTATCTGAATGAAACTTTGCAGTTAGTCTTCTATATACTCTCACTCGTATATATGTCGGAACGGGCCGGATCGGACGACTATATCATATAGCTGCCATAGGAATGATCTGAAAATTTTTACAAAAAAAAATTATAACATTTTTAGTTTTCAACAGAATCTGATCAAATTTGAGATATAGCCATATTATTTTACAATTTTGTGTAAAATTTGATGAAAATCGGACGACTATATCATATAGCTCCCATAGGAACGATCGAGAAATTAATTCAATTAAAAAGTATAACATTTTCAGTTTTCAACAGATTTTCATCAAATTTGAGATATAGCCGTTTCATATTATTCTACAATTTTGTGTAAAATTTTATGAAAATCGGACTAATATATCATATAGCTCCCATAGGAACGATCGAGATATTTGAGAGGAATGAGAATGGCGGTGGCTGTTGTCGGAAGACTGGCAATCGCGGTGGCGATAACATTTTTAGTTTTCAACAGAATTTAATCAAATTTGAGATATAGCCAATTCATATTATTCTACAATTTTGTGTAAAATTTTATCAAAATTGGACGACTATATCATATAGCTCCTATAGGAACGATCGAGAAATTAATTCAATTAAAAAGTATAACATTTTCAGTTTTCTACAGATTTTCATCAAATTTGATACATAGCCATTTTATAAGAAATAAAAGAAGTTTATAAAATGAAAGATTATAATTTCTTCAGTTTTCACCAGATTTTCATCAAATATCATTTTATTTTAATCTAAATGTTGTGTAAAGTTATAAAAAAAAACCCGACTACTATATCACGAACGATCAAAAAATGAATACAATTAAAAATTATAACGTTTTAAGTTTTCAGCAGATTTTCATTAAATTTGAAATATAGCCATTTTATATCAGTCTTAAATTTTAAACTATATCACATAGGTGCAATACAAACCATCGTTAGATGTGGAGCAAAAATGCAAATCTGTGAATGTAAAACTGAAAATATAATATGTATATGTATAATATGTATAGGTGAATGAAATGAGAGCAGGTATTACTTCATTGTTTTTTTTAACATTAATATATATATTTTATATTGTATGGAAGGAATCCAGGAAGTCATCGAAGTTCTATCTGCAAGGGTATATAAACTTCGGCGTGCCGAAGTTAGCTTCCTTTCTTGTTTTTATATATATTTTTTTTCTTATGAAAATTTTATTTTATGAGATAGCTGCCATCCATATGTTCCTTATAGCTTTGCCGTTTTGCAACATATTATTATTTTCGTTAAAATTTTTATTCGCTTTTTATTAGAATTGCAGAATTTCGATTATAATTTTATGAACAAATTTAAAACTCTAGCTTTAATAATAATCATAATAATATATATTATATAATAGGTACATGTTGAACGGAAAATTAAAAGATATTTATATAAATGTTAGTTATTTTATCTTTAGGGTATAAACATGTAACCAAAGTTGCGGTTTCTCATATTATTTTTACAACGGAAGAAGTCGCTGAGTAATATAGGTATAAAAATAAAGATTTTCAACGTGCTATAACTTTTGTAACTATTAATTACCTGTAAGGCATTGGGCCACATGCAATTTTCAGAAGAGTTGTCACTGGTATCGCCGGAAGCACTTTGCACTTCGTCAATGGACACAGCTGTGCCACCTGCTGACTCGGTGACAGTTTCACTTGTCCGAGCGCTGGTAGTTGGCATTGCTACTGCAAGCCCATAACCGTGTCCGTTGTTTACGTAACGGTTGGCTTGCACCTTCAGAGAAGATGATCCAAAAATGGACCCTCTGAGCAGGTGTTTTGCCTTGCCCCGGATTTCAGGCCCCGTCATTCCAGAAAGAGGACACAGATCTTCAATGCTGTAGCCATCTGAAAAGCGATGTTGAGATTGGTAAATAAATAAAATACGGTCTTAAATAGTGCCTACTCTGAACCTAATTTAAAATATAATACACATACATTCATTCATATATCTAAGTTTTTATAATGTTGTAGGGTTTATATTTAATAGTGTAATACATGTTCTATTAAGAGACTGACATATAATAATCTTCGCATGAGCCGTATGTGTGCTACATATGGGCAATTCTCCAGAAAGGTCCACCGCGGCCAAAAACTTAAAATTGCTTAAAAACGAGTATTTTTAACATGATTACATAATAAATTGGTCAGATTGATCAAGACTAAGAGAATTTTTCATTTTCTAAAATAAATTTCGAAAAAACCGAAGTCAAACACGCGTAAACGCAACTTAAGTTATTTTTGTCAAAAAAGTCATACATAAAAATTGGTAAAAATCGTTTACAATTAAACATACATTGCAATGTTTAAGATAAATGTACTAAAAGCCAAAACAAAAAAAAAATAAAATAGATGAAGTAGTGGAAATTATAAACATATGCATAGACTAGACTAAAACCGTGGGGCACGTCAATTGTCTACAATCGTTGATTAAAATGATTGTTTTGTAATGTAACACTATAATTAGGCAGTTGTTCAACCGACAACGATGGACGTGTGATAAGTAGGGCTAGACTGTGGAAACAAACTAGCAAGCTCGATTATAAGCGAGTTTTAGGGTTTCGTAGTGGTGAGCGAGTAGTACTTTTATCATATTTTTTGTCGATTAAAGACAAACTACGAGCAGTGAAACGATTCCTCGCCAGCCAGCAGCGTGAATGTCCAACGATAAACTAGTTGAAACATCTCTTTTATTTACATGGAGTGTATAACTATTGGAATTTCCATGAGCAAGAAAATAGTAAGTAATTTCGATTAACGATTCTTCTATCGCACATTAAGTCGATAATTTGTAGACAATTGACGTGTCCCACGGTTTTATTTTAGTCTAGTCTATGCATATGTTTATATTTCCCACGACTTTATCTATTTTATTATTTTTTTGGCTTTTAGTACATTTATCTTAAACATTGCAATGTATGTTTAACATAAAACCGTTTAACTTAAAAAGTTTTTTACCTATTTTTATTTTCTAGTTTTAAGTTTTTTTATCCACCCTAATGCCATACAGTTCTCGGCGCGTTTTAACCTTTCACCTTAACTTGGGTGGTGTACCGCTAACGACGTATCATATTTAGCCACCCTAACGCCACACAGTCCTCAACACGATAAAAAAATTTTGACTTCGGTGGTGGATTCAGGCTGGATTAATCAGATACCTAAATTACAGATTCAATTTATAAATTTAAATCTTATTATTATACGCCATTTAGTGGCTGCGCTCTTCTTAAATCATGAGGTTGTATAGTGCACTGTATTATTCTTGTCAAGCCCTTTTATTTGATACCCATATTGGTGGGATTGATAAACAATTGATATCAGCCATTTGGTAGCGGCGGCCATCTTAGATTTCAATTTTGCATAGTAAATTGTATTCTACTTGTTGAGACCTTTCATTTGATACCCGTGTTGATGGGATTGATAAAACCTAAGTCATTCGCCATTTTGTAGCGGCGGCCATCTTTAATTTATAACGATAATGAATAAACATAATTGTATTGTCACCAAAATCCAAAGTGTATACAAAATTTCAGATCACTCGGTTGACAGGAAGAGGGTGAAATTTGAATTACTAAATTTGACCCAAGAACAAAGAAAAAAACCGGGTGAGCTAAATAAAACCGTTTAATAAAAATGGCATGTTTTGTTTTGATGCCAATCTCTTAAACCAAAGCATTTTGGTTTAACTTTTGGGTTCTAATATGACATAGAAGACTCAAAGAGTCAATATAAAATGCAAAAGGACATTTGAGATTACCAATAGTCGTACAGTTTTAATTTAAATTATCGCTTTCCAAAATGTCGCGTGCGACCGGGACTAAAATTTAATTTAAAAAATAACTACATTTTTACATTTTACATTTACATTTACATAACTAACTGCATTTTTAGTCATCTCTTGTATAATTACCTTTCGCCACGAACTTGTTGTACTGGGCAAACTCTATAGAAATGCTGGTGCCGCGAGGACACGCTATTACCACCTGATCCGAGTCGCATGCTGCCTTCTGATACGTGCGCAGAGTTGCCGATAACAAGGCTGTTTGAGAAAAGACAAGACATAGATGGTAAAGTTAATTGATATATGTAAGTCTGAACTTAAAGATCAAACGAGTATGTACATATGTGTGTATGATGTTTATATGGTTTCATGCATTTTGATACCCGAATCCCATGGGTACAAGAGTTTGTGGTGGTCGGAAATGTATGTAACAGGCAGAAGTATCTTGATTAGCATCACCAGCCGAATCGATCTAGTCATATTCGTCTGTCCGTCCGTGTAAAATCAAATATGTGTATAAAATTCATATCTGTAGATCAAGTTTATTTTAAAATTTGGCCACGCCCACCTCCGCCCAAACAACTCGTGATGAACGATAACGTTTAAAGGTACTGTAAAAATTTTATTAAAATCAGACCAACTATCTTCGAATTAGTTTCTGCTTTGTTATGTGTTTAAAGCACCAATGGGTATTACTCAACACGTTCTTAGTAACATTTGCCTTTAATTGTCAACATTTTCTTTGTCATTATTAAATTAAGGTTTTCATAAGTTTGAGCTTAATAAGAGCTAATATCTCACAGTCGATTTCCACTCCATTGTAGCTTTTCCAATTGCTTTATTTTGATTTAAATGTTTTATAGACACTGACAGACGTTGCTGCCGGTTTTTTATTTTAAGAGGGCGAATTCTAGTAACACGTCTAAGGACACATCATTTATCTCTATCTGATACTCCAAATACATTGGAAAATGTGTTCATTAACCTAGATTTTGCCACCTATTTTCAAATGAATGCTTTTCTTGTTTATCTTTGTTTGTGATCTTACATCGCAGTTTTGAATGTTTTAAACTACTAGTAATTTAAAATCATAATCACTTTATGCATTAGTATAAACTATCTAAATTTAATGATTTACAATTTTTAATAAAAATGATAATATTTTTTTTAGCGCGTACAATTTGAATTAGAAATTAGTCATTGGATTTGTAATATATATTTACTAATGTTACTATTGCACAGGAAAAGCAGTTTACATAATTTCGAAAATACATACAGTGGCTCACAACTTATTTCAACCAAACCAAATCCAAAACTGTAAAACCGTATATAAGGTAAGCAAAATGGATAATAATAATAATGTTTCCCCTATGTTCAACACTAATTATTATTCATTTGATGTATTTCTAATTAATTACTTTTTTAATTAATAACGCAAAAACAACTAAAAACAAGAAAGGAAGCTAACTTCGGCAAGAAAAAGCTTATATAACCTTGTAGATACAATCACATTAATACAATATAATTTATATATATTTTTGTTAAAAAACAATGAAGTAATGACTGCATTCCTTTCAATCGAATGTATATACATATATTATATTTACAGTTTTATATTCAAAGTTTTTCATTTTTCTCTATATCTAACGATCGTTTCTATGGCAGCTGTATGCTATAGTCCTCCGATTTTTATAAAATTAAAATGAAAATTCTAGAATAATATCTATATCTAAAAGTTGATGAAAACCTTTTGAAAACTGAAAATGTTATATCGGGCAACATGTTTATGTTTAAAGATCAATGTTTTATATATTGTTTTCTTAAAAATACATTGCTGAATTAATATTTATGTAAATAAATACGTTCTGTGATTCATTTTACGTATTAGGTAAAGATGTAAAAATATCAATAGTCCATTGTTAAACCAGGATGTTTGGCTTAAAATACATTTTAAAATCACTAATGTTGATGATTCTCTACCCTTTACCTTGAATATCCAAGCGTTCAAAAACTAGCTTTCGATGCCCCTATAATGGAACCCGTCTCCGTAAAATAATCTAGATTCAGGTTGGTTTTTTTTAATGCCTTAAAAGTTTTTTATTCCTTAAGCCTAGGGGCTGAAACAAATATTATACCGAAGCACAAAACCACTTATCGAATAAAATTTAAGAACACTTTTTAAAAATGTTTTTAAATAATATTAGTACTTATATATTATAGTACAAATTATTTTCTTAATATTTTTCCGATCGGTTTTATGCCTGCTATTTATATTCTATTCTTATTAAAATAAAAAGTCAAGATGGCTTTTAGCCCTTCCTCGGCTTTAACTTTCACAAGTTTTTATCATATTTCTTTTCTTTTTGATACGGCTAAATCGATTCGGATGTTGTATCTGATCAAGAATGTGTATACCTTATAGGTTCGGAAATTACTCCTTTACTGTCATGCAAACTTTTTACTAAAATTAGAATGCCCTGCAAAAGGTAACGATTATCTCTTTTATGACTAATATTTATAAAAATAAAAATGAAAAATAAAAATCCGATTGGAATGTTTCTTAATGGAAGATCCCATAGAAAGTATATATGTAAAATATGTATGATTTACACTGCAATGCCTTTTCGTAAATTAATGTATTTTGAATGTGTTGCTATAAAGATGGTGAATACTTAGTTTTTCCACAACCTTTTGATAGTTATGATTATTATTGATTACAATTGGTATACCCTTGCAGGTGGTTATAATTTTAGTCTTGAAGCTTGCAACGCAGTGAAGGATTTTTCGACAATATAAAATATGTATAAATGAATATTCTCAATCAGCTTCAACAGTTGATCTAGCCATGTCCGCCTTTCACTTTCTACGCAAACTAGTCTCTCAGTTTTTAAGCTTCATAAATGAAACTTTTTTATACTCTTACTTGTATATAAGTTGGAACGAGCCGGATCGGACATCGACATTAATTTAATGAAAATCAGATGACTATATCAAAAAGCTGCGGTAAAAACGATCGTTTTTACGAAAATATAAATGTAAAATTGTAACTATAAAGCTGTAATATTTTAAAGGTACGCCTCTTACACTTGTATGCCGATAACCAAACAAGTTCTTAACGGCAAAAAATGAATCTGATAACATAGCGCAATGTGGTGCAGCACGTCAATATCTGTGTGAGATTTAAAACATAGACTTAATAACTACATACATGCATGATCAGCAATAAAGGAGTGTTAAATAGTGCCTTTCGTCATACATATAAAATATAGACAAAAATAATTAAAACAAGATAACCGTAAATATTTATGGGATTCTCTATACGCTGAAAAGACTGAATTACTTAAACTATCGGCAACCAAGCACATCTCTTACTATACAAAATGTCGTATAACGGTTTAAAAAAGTTTTTTTGTGACATTTTCCTCGGTTGTTTACACTCTGACCATTGAAACTTTTGAAATCAGCTTTTCAAGAACTCAGTTGCTGACTTTTTTAGGTGGTTCCCTACCGGCTAAAAATATCGGATGAGTATCACGATACATCGCCAATAATTTTCAGTAACACATCCCCTAAATCTTTCATGAGTTCAATGTAGTTCTTAGGTTTACTTCAAGAACTATTTGATTTTCAAGGTCAAAATAAGTGCGACTAAGAAAAGGAGACGCCATATTAAATCATGAGGGGACTGTCAAAATCTTTCGCTTGAACGAATTATCATTAATTCTAATTAATTAATTCGACCCAAATAAGTTGCTTATTTTTCAAATCAAAACCCAGTCTCGAGAACCCGGTCGAGTCGGATATAAATTTTGTATGCTTTATAATATTTAATTAGTTTTAACTACTGGACCTTTTACTTAGCCGATATTTTCAGTAACCTCAAAGGAACTGACTGAATGAAATCATCAAAAGAGCAATTTGTATGGGAACATTTGTTTTCAGCTTTCTTCAGTAGTTACAAGTTTCTAGTCAAAATTATAATACGCTGCAAGGTTATATAAAAAAACATACATTATTTAACTTCGATCGCTCATCCGGAATCGAATTTAATAATAAATAACACGTAAGTAATTCTTGAAATGTATTTGTTTTGTCGAGACATTGTATTTTTAAGAAAGTATATTTTTACTCTTCTAATAATTTGTCTTGTTGCCTGCCGACTTAATATGTATTCTTAATTGGAGGCAAAAGTTTATTACTATTTTAATAGTTCTTTCAAAGTAGTGCTTACCGAGAGGATCGATGCGAAAAATAATTTCCCCGTCGACTGTTGCCGCACCAAGGATGCACAGAAACGATAAAACAAGGCTTCTAGCCTGAGAGTAATCCATTTTAAAGTAGATCAGCGGGCGGTGCATTCTGTGGCCTGTTGGGGTTGTTGGTATCAGCTCATTAGCTCTTTGGACCTCAGATTGCACTTCTTCACTCACTTATTTATTTGTGTATTTTGATGGTTAATCAAAACGGCTACTTAAGATTCGGCTTTAGTTATTATTGCGTCCAAACTGCCTCCTTTTCACACCAGCCTCCTCGCGATTCAATTAAATTTAACCACTCACGTCCCCAATCAGCAGTATTAAGTGGATTATTCATTCCGAGGTTGGCATAAAGGAGTCAGGATTGGGGGGCAGCAATGCATATGCACGGTCATGCGCCGTTTCACTAACCACTTCTGCACAGGCAGCCGAAATTACAAGGAAAGCACAGCCAAAAAAAACCGAATAGGAACAATTTAAAAAATTTTTAGCACATTCCAACGTTATTTTATACGATGCACTCTCTTCAACTTATATATGACTATCAAACAAATTTTATTGCTTAATTTTCTCTAAAGAATTAGCTTCTTACAATGTAAAATGAATCTCTGAGGCCGCAGAATTTGGCCATTCGAACAGAACCAATCATTGGTCGAATCTGAACCAAATTGCAATAGATAAAATAAGTACGAAGATTCACTCTCGACTATGAGACTATCATTAAGCTATTAACTTATAGAATCAAATTTAATTGAGTTAAAGTACCTGTAATTTGCATTTTAAAATGAAAAGCACTTTCGCTCCCCGCGTTGGCAGATAATAGAACTCACGCATTGTAGTTCACGAACCGTTCAGATCTACTTTGCATTTGAGGTTTTGTTGAATAGAACGATTGTGAGTCTTGTAATCAACCGATTAAAAGGGGTACCTTACCGTAACAATATTTGATATCACCTCGTTAAGAGGTGTTTTTGTTTGATATATCTATATTCCTACAGGTAAAACATACACACAAAATACTTTGCAAAGTGAAGTTTGATAAGTTCAAAACCTTGCTGGACAGTATTGAACTTCGAATTTGTTAGTCAATACGACAAATTATATATAGTTGTAGTTTTTACAAATAATATTTTTGTAAAGACACTTATTTTATTATTTATTTTTCGTTAGATTTTAACTTTGGTCGACTTGAAACATTACGTACTCTTGTCCAAAGCAAAGACGTTTATTTTTTAACATTTGACAAAATATGTACATATATATGTATCGGCGTTATTTTATATTTGGGTGGTTGCATATACATACATACATATGTGCTAAGGGTGTGTTTGTTTCCCAAATACTTATGGAATTGCCTGACTTCAAGTCATTTTGATCCGCCTACAAATATTTCCACAAGCGTAGGTTTTGGATGCCTCAAAATTCTTAAAAGGAGGTTTTCCAATTCCAAGTTTATCAAGAAGTTATTCTTTACAAAATAAGATTTGACACTTACACCCCAGGTTTCAGGTAAATGACAACAGTCATAATAGTGCACTAGCTGAGTGCAGAAGGAACTAAGGATATAACATCACGGCAGACAGCGTTCTATTGGATCCTGAGTTACAGTGCAGCTGTTTCGTGACTCGTACGACTGTCTGCCATTATTTCGGATGCTTTGCAATGCTGCCTGATTTACATACATATCTTATTACAAAATATTCTGACTACGACTTAGTAGTAGTAGTGTTCACTAGCACAACACCAGCGAGGAAATGGCGCCCAGCAATTTGCCTGACCGACCCTTGAGAACGCACTTATTCGCTGACGACATGCTCTCAAATAGAAGTAAAGAGACGAAAAGTCTGAATACAGCACAGCAGCTAACTAACCTAACCAGAGCCGGGGCATGGACTGTTCTGCGTACAAAAGCCGTTCTCTTGTGCTGCCCCGTCTAAAGCAATTGGCCGGAAATCGACTGAGGAGTAGACTTGAACGCGACGTGGCAGCTCGGTGACTATCGGATCTATGTATATAGGCTCATTTAAATTGTTTACTTTCCGTCGAAGTAGAATACACATACGCGCACTCAATGGAATACTTTTAACTCGGCCTGCGAGGAGCACGGCACGATGACCGCGGACTGCGGGCGCCGGCCTCGCGTTCACTTCCCGTCAGGTTCGGCTGGGTGCAGCACCTCCGAGGCGGTAAGAAACCGGCAGCTCTGACTTAATTTTTGACACTCACGTCCTAACACGTCCGAGGCGCTGAGACTTCTGCGAAGAACTGACGCAGCCACCGAGAGAAGTCGACTCCAGGACATCGTGTGGCATAGAAGCCGAAAGACGAGTTCTCTCTATTAGTTGTGAGAGAGGAAATTCTGCTAACATTAAATCGAACGGGAAATTGTCTCTTCACCAGGGAGTCCTGCGCAGGCGTTGAAAGCAGGTTGAACTGCTCGGTAAAAAGAAAGAGAGCCGCCACCGACCGGTATTTCGTAGGGCCGACGAAATGTGAAAGTGGGTCAGTGTGACCGCCGCAACCTTATCTGCATCCTCAGCCCCTGTGTTCTACTATTGCGAAGTGTGCCGAATTTAATCGAATGAAACGTTCACAGTCAACTTAACAAACCGCTTCAGTATGTTTTAGGTAAATAGAAGAGCCTTTAAACCGACTCGTGGAAGTGCGATTGCGGCTCAAAGTAATAGAACATTTGGTTTTGTTTGGGCCGATGTATTTATGAGTTGCATCCTGGAGTTGACACAATAGGTAAGACCTAAGCTATTATTTATACATATGAAAATATATAATGAATGCTCAAAATTTCTATACTTCATCCTCACTTTTGAAGACAGGATAGAATGAGTATGTAGTTTAATTTACCCAATTAAGTGTATTTCACTTCCAATCAAAATTCCAATTAACAATTACAATAAAAAAAAGGTCGATGAAAAGATAATTAGGAAAACAACTTGGCAACAATTGAAACATTTTTGCAAACGATTTAGAAAAAACTATGCCTGAATCACTTCTACCTAGCATTAGATATAATAATAATAATAATAATAATAATAATAATAATAATAATAATAATAATAATAATAATAATAATAATAATAATAATAATAATAATAATAATAATAAGAATAATAATAATAATAATAATAATAATAATAATGATGTCGTTCAATACAAGCGGGCCAGAGATATTATGGGATAAAGAAACAGTGCGAATTGTTTGTGTGAGTTAATAAAACTCTAAATATATGTACATATATACATTAAAATCTAAGAAAAAGATTTCAGAAAGCTACATACACGTATATATTAAAATTTTCTTAATATGAAACCATAGATACCGAAACAAGTTAATAACAACCATTCTATGTCGGACTAAAACGTGTCGATTTATGTTCGGAGAGATGTCCCAAGAAATTATGGCTGATGATGTAATGAAACATTTACATGTTTATGCAAGTATAATCAATCACTTAAAACTGTAAAATCATTGCTTTAAAAGCAGCTTACATTTATTTAACATCGCTTTTCTATAAAAAGCTTGCATACTTCCAATGTTCTATTAATGTATTAATTTCATTTCGTTTATACGTAGTTTTCAAGCAGTTAGCTGCTTGCCTAATAGTACAGCTTTAACAGTAATATACTGCTATTCTGCATTATAGCAGATAAAGAGCTTAACATTGCATAAATATAAGCGGGTATCCAAATGTTGAACTGAAGTGTTAGTCGTTTAAGATATAAGATGCTATAAACGCCATAAACACCTAGGGTTCCTTCTTTCTACTGTTTACTGTTTTATGTCCACTGCTTGCTTTATACTTATACGGAATACATTCAAAGAGTTACATTATTTAAATGTTCCATAACTAAAGTCCGTTTTCTAAAAAAAAAACATGTCATTCTTGAAGTTAACAAGAAAATTTTCGATTTAGCTGTTATATAAATAAAAACTGTTATATAAATAAATAAAATCAGAACATAATATAAGCAACAACAGGCTGGTGCATGTATTTGCTTACAGCTTGGAAGCAGTTAACATCGGAACTGCTTGCCGTATATTAACAGGCAGTACAGTTGTAAGGCACATGAATCAAATATTTAATTGGTAAATGTCTTTATCCGTCTAATTATAAGCAATATTTTGTTTTGGCTGCCAACCCAGAGTTAACTTTTAACTATATTTATAAATATATTTATATTTATATTTATTTCAACATACTAAGTATAAACGCCATAAGCTTGGTGGTTCTAAATTTAAGTACAGTTTTGAGACTTTTAGCACTCCAACCATAATAAATCTACTGCTTGCTTTTCATTTATAGGACGTACAGTTAAGGAGTCATATGGTTAAAATATTCCACAGCTGAAAGCAGTTCTCCGAGAAAAATATGTTTTGTTTGTGGTTACGGTGAACTGCTTAAGATATAGAAATATAAGACATAAGCATCCTAAGACATAAAGCTGCGCGATAATATCAACGCCATAAAAACACATGTGTTCCTACAGTTTTGAAACAATTATATTGGTAGCGTTATAAAGTTTAATTTTTATACGTATTACTGTCAAAGATTAACATGAATTAAATATTCCAAAGCTAGATTCCGTTTTCTAAGTAAATACGGCCTGAAGGTCTTAGTTGCTCATTGCAATAAGGAATCGATATTCTTGGAGTTATTCTTGAAGTCAATAAGAAATATTTTGTTTTAGGTGCCAACGCTGTTCCAGATATAATACAATACCATTATAAACGTCAAACACTCAAGGGCTTATGCTTCCTTGCGATTTGGAAACAATAAGACCTGTTACCGTAATGTAACCACTGCTGGTCTAATATTTATTATAAGTACAGTCAAGGAGTCACACAAATTAAATGTTCCAAAGCTAGAGTCCGTTTTCTAAAAAAAATACATGTTATTCATAAAGTTTCTAAGAAATATTTGGTTTTGACTCCTAACACGGTTAGTTGTTATACCCTTGCACGGTATTATAATTTCAGTCAGAAGTTTGCAACGCAGTGAAGGAGGCACCTCCGACTATATAAAGTATATATGTTCTTGATCAGGATCAACAGCCGAGTCGATCTAGCCATGTCCGTCTGTCCGTCTGTCCGTTTCTACGCAAACTAGTCTCTCAGTTTTGAAGCTATCTGAATGAAACTTTGCAGTTAGTCTTCTATATACTCTCACTCGTATATATGTCGGAACGGGCCGGATCGGACGACTATATCATATAGCTGCCATAGGAATGATCTGAAAAGTTTTACAAAAAAAATTATAACATTTTTAGTTTTCAACAGAATTTAATCAAATTTGAGATATAGCCATTTCATATTATTCTACAATTTTGTGTAAAATTTTATGAAAATCGGACTAATATATCATATAGCTCCCATAGGAACGATCGAGAAATTAATTCAATTAAATTTATAACTTTTTTAGTTTTCAGCTGATTTTCATCAAATTTGAGGTATAGCCATTCTATATAAGTCTTAAATTTTGTGGCAAATTTCATAAAAATCTGACGACTATATCATATAGGTGCCATACAAACGATCGTTTGATGTAGAGGAAAAATGCAAATCTGTGAATGTAAAACTGCAAATACAATATGTATAGGTGAATGAAATGAAAGCTGGTATTACTTCATTGTTTTTTAACACAAATAAATATAATTTATATTGTTGGGATTCCAAGTCATAGAAGTTCTATCTGCAAGGGTATATAAACTTCGGCGTGCCGAAGTTAGCTTCCTTTCTTGTTTAGACATAAAATTAAAACATACTATAACCACCATACGCTGTATGTTAACATTTGCTTTCAGTTTGGAAGCATTTCGCATGGTTCCATATAAAGGCACAGCTTGCTTAACAATATGCTGTGCTAAACGCCTTTATCCAAGTATCCGTCTGTATTGTAGTTTATAAAAATTGTTTTGCTTAAAATTAAAATCGCACCATGCATTCTAGTTACAACAAATATTTTACTTTCTTACAGTTTAGTAGAAAAAATCTTTTTAGGGTTTATGTATTAGGCTGTTCTTTATGAAAGCACGAATACATTTTACTATCTGTCAAATTTTGTAACCCGCTTAACAATAAGAACAAAAAAAAAAAACCTCATTATTTATTATAATTTGTATACCCCCGACTTTAGTCAGAAGCTTAAAAAGCACTGAAGTTTTGGAGCTACATGTCTTTGCTATGGCAGCTTATAAAATTAAAATTAGTATACATTTTAAACCGAAATTCCAAAATCGTACAAAATAGCCATGTCGTAAATCATATACATACACTGCGTTTCACTTGAATAGCACACTTTACATACTGAATTTCAAATCTCGAAATCTTTTAAGCAAAAAGAAAACTCGTTGATGTTTTTGTTTCTATTTATAGAGTAATCAATTTTAATTATAAGAAAAGTAACAAAACTTAAATTAAATTAACAATTAATAAAGGTTAACAAAAAAACTGAAAAACTTCAAAAATACCACAAAAATTTTGTTTCACATGAATAGCACTTTTTTTTTTAAAAGTATATTTAATGAACTTAAGTATTAGGAAATGTGTTTTTATTCAATAGTAAGTATTAATGTAAATATATATGTTAATTTAATAATGGGTCGAGCCCCCTTATTCAATATAACCTCGTAGATCCTGTTGGGCAGCGAATCATATAGACTTTTAATGTAGTCTAGGGATATTGTAGCCCAGGCCCTCTGAATGGCGTCAATTAGTTCGTCTTTTGTTGAAAATTGTTTACCAGACTTATAAACCTTTCTGACCAGCCATCCCCAAACATTTTCAATTATATTCATATCCGGCGAGTATGGTGGCCAGTTCAGAGTTTCAACATTTTTATCTTTTAAAAAAGATTTTACAACACGTGCGGTATGTATTGGGGCATTGTCGTGCTGGAATGTCCACGGCAAATGATTGAAAAAATTTTCCAATGGTGGAAAACCTTTTTCGAGGACGTTTAGATACGCTTTTGCGTTGTCATGTTTGAGGATAAGAATTAGAGTTCACAAGTCCCATAGTAAGATATGGCTCCCCAAACCATAACTCCGCCTACTCGACTGTGTAAACGCTCCAATTGATGCGTCTCTTTCCTCAGATCATGAAAATAATAATTATAGCCATCTGGCCCCTCCAAATTGAACTTTTTTTCATCAGAAAAAACTACGCGCCTCCACTCGTTACACCATGACATATTGACCCGGCAAAAGGTCAACTGTGCTTCCTTTCGTTTGGGGTTAACCGGTGGTTTTTTTTAAGTTTCAAGCGTTTAAGATGTTTAGCTTTGGAAATAACTCGCCAAACAGTAGTTTTGCTCGCGTCAACACCTGCTTTTGCCCTTATTTTGCTCACAGAGCCATGAGAATGTGAGGCTTCCCGCAGAATTGCAAGCTTATCTGTGTCGCTAAGGAGACTATTTTGGCGACCTTTCATATTTTTTCTATAGTTTTGCTTGTTCTTTATAAAATTGTGTACGACTTTTCTGCTTCTTCCAATTTTTTTTGCTATATTAGCCACAGAAAGGTCACAATCAATATAGCTTTGTATTTGGATCTGTTCCTTGTGACTTAGTACGTTCCACGACCCATAATTCCACAAAATGATTAAACTATGTTTGAAATTCACAAATTAATCAAAAAACTTTCATGAATCAATCTTCTTGGCTGCTGAAATGACACTAAATCTAAAATGTGCTATTCATGTGAAACAAAATTTTTGTGGTATTTTTGAAGTTTTTCAGTTTTTTTGTTAACCTTTATTAATTGTTAATTTAATTTAAGTTTTGTTACTTTTCTAATAATTAAAATTGATTACTCTATAAATAGAAACAAAAACATCAACGAGTTTTCTTTTTGTTTAAAAGATTTTCGAGATTTGAAATTCAGTATGTAAAGTGTGCTATTCAAGTGAAACGCAGTGTATGTTGAAAACTGACAAAGTTATGAATTTGTATACCCTTGCAGGGTATTATAATTTCAGTCAGAAGTTTGAAGTGAAGGAGGCAGCTCCGACTATATAAAGTATATATATGTATATTCTTGATCAAGATCAACAGCCAAGTCAATCTAGCCATGTCCCTCTGCCCGTCTGTCCATCTGTCCGTTTCTACGCAAACTGGTCTCTCAATTTTGAAGTTATCTGAATGAAACTTTGTAGTTAGTCTTCTATATAATCTCACTCGTATATATGTCGGAACGGGCCAGATCGGACGACTATATCATATAGCTGCCATAGGAATGATCGGAAAATTTTTACAAAAAAAATTATAACATTTTCAGTTTTCAACAGAATTTAATCAAATTTAAGATATAGCCATTTCATATTATTCTACAATTTTGTGTACAATTTTATTAAAAATCGGACAACTATATCATATAGCTCCCATAGGAACAGTCGAGAAATTATTACAATTAATAATTATAACGTTTCCAGTCTTCAGCAGATTTGCATTAAATTTAAGATATAGCCATTTTATATCAGTCTTAACGTTTGTGTCAAATTTTTGGACGACTATATCAAATAGGTGCCATACAAACAATCGGTAGATGTGGGGTAAAAATACAAATCTGTGAATGTGAAACTGCAAATATAATATGTATAGGTGAATGAAATGAAAGCAGGTATTACTTCATTGTTTTTTAACATAAATATATATAATTTATATTGTATGAATTTAGTCATCGAAGTTCTATCTGCAAGGATATAAACTTCGGCATGCCGAAGTTAGCTTCCTTTCTTGTTTTTTCTTAAGATTTTCTGATCTATGTGATAATCGTACGATCTGGTCTGTTCCGACTTATTTATTAGTGAGAGAATATATGAATGTAGAAGAGTATTTGCAAAGCTTAATTTGGAAAGCTTCAAAACTGAGAGTAGTTTGCGTAGAAAAAGACAGACGGACATGGATAGATCGTGTCTGCTGGTAATGCAGATCATTAATAAAAATGCTTTATAGGTTCAGATGTGCCTCCTGCCTTTCGAACCTAATACTATACTTACAATACCAAGGGTATAAAGGTAAGAATTTTGCCGTTCTTCAACTTATTTTCTTCTTCTTGGTAACATATAAATTTTTTATTATTTCAGAACTTTGGTTTTATTTTATGAAAATTGAGGTACCGACCATTTGAATAATCGATCAATTTATATAAAAAGAAGGAAAATCAGAAAAGGCTCCCTATTTAAGGCGCCTTTTCATTTGAATAGTGTAATAAACAATGCAGTAAACAATTTTAAGTTATTGGGCTGGAGGGCTCTTAAACTAAAATTACTATAATATTACAATAGTTATGAAATTTGTGTATCATTCGCAAATTGAGTCCGTTATAAAAAGCCGTGAACTTATTAAACTCCTCTAATAAATGAAAGCCAAGAGATATATGTAATTACTGTAATTACAACAAATGTGAGCATAGAAATTGTAGGAGGTAAAGCTAAAAGTAAAAAATCCATGATAAACTTACCCAATTTTTCGCCACAGAAAACAAAGTTAGGGGACTGAACCAACACTAAAGTCCATCCTAACAGCACCACTCCCAGCTGAAGAGGGCGGGGTGTAAGAGCAATGTCGCCTTCTTTTCGGATACGTCTCCATCACAAAATCAAGGTTTCTGATAAAGAGATCGGCTCCGTAGAGCCTTGTATTGTTCAGCCTCCTGGCTGGTTGCGATCTTGGCTGTGCTCTTCGGCTCGTGTACCTGTACTTGTTATTGGATACAGTTGTGATAAAGAACGCGTTTATTGGTTACTGCAACTGTCAGTATTCACAGCGACCTAGACTGCGTAGTTAAACAACTCTTATAAGATTCTAAGAACAGAATGCTGTGATGCCGATATATACATATTTAAAGGAAGGTATGTGGAACCTGTAATAAGAAACAATTATTTATTATTTTTTTTCTTGGGACTCAGTGGACCAATTAATTAGTACGGTATGTATTTTCATTTAAAAATTAATAATTTTAAATAATTAATGTGGTTTCAATTCAAACTTAATTAAAAGAAAAGGATTTTCGCAGCTGGAGTTGTCAGGTTGCAGTAGCGACATTTGGCTCATATTTATTAAACCTATAAAAACGCATTCTACATTTTAAAAGGCAAAAAGTAAATCAAATACCAATAATAACAAGAAAGTACGCATAAAAAGTATATTAAAATGGTTAAAAATTTTTTTTAGAACACAGAATAATTCGTCATTAATTCAAGCCAATACATACGAACATATATTATGATTTCGGTCAGAAGTTTGCAACGCAATGAATAAATAAAAAAAATATATACATAAAGTATAATATTTTTTATCCGCTTGGTAAGGCGTGTCTGCATACGTAAACGGGTGTCTCACAACTTCAGAATAATTTGCACATCCCACCTTGTAGTTGTTATTCTTTTTGTTGGCGACCAATTAAAATGTTGTTTATCTTATATATTGATCTATGCAAAAGCAAGCCGAAAAGGAGTGCGAAAGATAACGGTCTAGAGAACAATGCTAAAAGCAAAAGAAAGTATGTCTCTTTATTTTGGATATACATAAGTTAAAAAATTCAATACCAGCCAATATAAAGCCTTCATCGAATACTATTGAATACTAATATTGAATGGAATTAAATTTAAGGTGAAATCAATTTATGTGTAAATTCGAAATTTCACATGCATCTATTGTTTTACTTCTAGCATTGTCCTATGCACTGTTATCTTTACTTTTCCTTTTCGGTTTGATATCCGAAAAAGTAAATTTTAGGAAAATAGGTCAATAACAACTTAAAGAAGTTTGAATGTGCAAATAGGACGTTGTGCAAATACTTTTGACTACCATTGTATATAAAGGAAATTTTGCAGATAGAATATATTTTTTGTCGGAACAGACCTGGTCGGACCACCATATTCACCGTCGCAAAACCGATCAAAAAATTGTTTACAATAAATTATACTCTTCTTGTTATACCCTTGAAGGGTATTATAATTTCAGTCAGAAGTTTGCAACGCAGTGAAGGAGTCACCTCCGACCATATAAAGAATATACAAAGATAGTCAAAAGTATTTACACTTCGGCCATTTTCAGAGCCAAATTTCTTTTAGTTGTTATTCTTTTTGTTGTTGACCGTTTTCCCTGAAAGTTTTCAATTGGTTGGAATTGAGTTTATTAAGCTATATCCAAAATAAATTGACATATTTTCTTTTGCTTTTAATATTGTCCTATGAACCGTTATCTTTTGCTTTCGTTTTCTGCTTGTTTCTAAATAGATCAATTTATGCAATAAAAAAAATTTCATGGAAATCGGTCAACAAAAACAAGAATAATAACAAAAATAAGTTTGGCGGTGAAAATAATTGTGAAATTGTGTAAATACTTTTGACTACCCCTGTATATCTTGATCAGCAGCAACAGCCGACGTTGATCTAGCCATGCCCGTCTGTCCGTTTCTACGCAAACTAGTCTCTTAGTTTTGAAGCTATCTTAACGAAACTTTGCAGTTAGTCTTTTATATTTTCTTACTCATATACATACATATATGTCGGAACGGGCCAGATCGGACGACTATATTATATACGTTCCATAGAAACGATCGAGAAATTAGTAGAATTAAAAATTATAACTTCAGTTTTCAACCGATTATTATCAAATTTGAGATATAGCCATTTTATATTTTTCTAAAATTTTGAGAAAAATTTTATAAAAATCGGACGAATATATTATTTAGTTGCATTACAAACGATCGTTTGTTAGATATAGAGGAAAATGCAAAACTGTGAATATAAAACTGTAAATATAATATGTATAGGTTAAAGAAATGAAACCAGGCATTACTTCATTGTTTTTTTAACATAAGTATATATATAATTCATATTGTATTAGTTCCTAGTCATCGAACATCTATCTGCAAGGATATATAAACTTCGGCGTAGCGAAGTTAGATTCCATTCTTGTTTTTTAACATAATACCATCTACTCAGAAATATGGCAACTTTTAACTATTTCTGAATTACATGATTTTCCCAAAAGCAACATTACCTTTGACATTGATTTTCGTTTTACATCTAATACCAGTTTACGAGAGTTTTTGTTATAACATACACATGAAGGTTCTTAAAAAAAATTAAAGATTTTGAAAAAAACCAACCCGATTCATTCTGATTAACAAATAAAATTGGGATTAATTCTAGTTTTTTGTGGCTTTATGTACCCTTGCAGGTTTGACAGGTAGTGAAGTAGACATTTCCGACCCTTTATTGTACTGACATATGTATATACCCAAGCCAAGTCCGACTGTCCGTTTCCACGCAAACTAATCCCTCAGTTTTTAAGCCACATGTCGGGCCGGATCGGACTTTATAATATATATGGCTGCCATAAGAACGGGTTCGGCAATATTTTCGAAAAAATATTTTAAAATTTTCTGAAATAATATTATGAAAATTTGACAAATATATCATACTAGCAGCCCGTCCCGGCTTCGCACGGCATTAAACATTACATTTAGATTTGTCAATTTTAACACATTCATAATAATAATAATAATATGACACATATTCATCCTTTATTAATTTTTTTTTTTCAATTATTGAGGTCATAACCCTAAAAGAAAATACATTTATTTTGTTAGAGCTTCTCTGTAAACAATATTTGATGTTTTATTTTGTGGCAGCAAAATAAATTGATTTTCATTGGCTCCGACTCGCGATAGACCAACATACAGTTGACCATGATTAAAACATTTCTTTCGCAGATCAATCCATACTAATTCGAAGGTTTTGCCTTGTGACTTGTTAATTGTTAATGCGAAAGATGTTTTTACCGGAAATTGAAGCCGTTTAAATGGGACTGTCATATCATTTTGGATCATCGGTATCCTCGGTATATGAGCTAGTTGACCACCTGCTGGGCATATTATTGTTAAGAGGGCACTTCTGAATACATCAAGGTTCTGGCAAAATCATCTTCCTGGCATAAGGTGAAGAAGGCAGTCAGAGTTGTCGCTGGCGGATTCAGGACTCTTTCTTGCACATTTCTTTCTGTGAAATAGACACGTTGACCATTCTCCTAATGGACTACCAAGTGAACTTAAGCTGGATAGCGTTCATGAATGTGGAATGAAAAAATTCTCCATGCTGCCTCGTTACTGCTTATGTATCTTCCAGCCTGGTATTGAGATATTTCATCGACAACTCGTACTGCATTGTTGTCACCATTTTCTGCCTGAACACCAAAAACTGCCATATCGCTGCCTTTATTCACGTACTTGCAGATATATTTAATCGATTTCACGGAATTGCAATATTGATGTGCGCTTTGTATGATTTTGACAATAGTGTTGAGTATGGAACCACCCAACGATTGTCTACCTCAATATCACCAATTCTCATGTTTAAATTTGCCGAAGTCCCTCCATCTTCAGTTGACCGTCTCCTATACATAGGATATCCATCGTCCCCTGTTACGGTGTTTGCTGTAAATGCTCGAGGATATCGCTTGGAACACTTCCCGCCTACCATTCATGGTGAACATGGGTTGAGGGTACCACATGGGCCATGGATCATGTTCTTGATGACAACTTCATGCAAATCCGTATCAACCTCGGCCCATGGAATCTCAGCGCATATAACATCGTCGATTTCGTCTGGAGTAATTTTATCATGCAGCCAAATCAGTATGTGCGCATCCGGCAATCCTCTCTTCTGCCATTCTACTGAATACATCCAGCACCGCACAGATCCAAAAACTCCATGTTTCACAATAAAATCCATCAGTGACTTGAGCTTTTGTCTGAAAACACGGGCTGTGATGTCATGCCTATCCCTATACGATTGTCCTGGAAATAACAGCTGTATATCTCGTCCCAAGCTGGATTGCATTTGAAGGTGATAAATAAGTCTGGACGGCCGTAGCAACGAACATATGCCATGGCATCTTGAGCATATTCATGCATTTGGCGTGGACTACCTATGTATGAGGATGGCAAAATCGTGAGCTTTCCAACGTTGGTTGTATTACGGTCATTCATCACAGCATCCCGCAAATGGATATATTCCTCGGACCGAAGTTTCGTCTGATTCAATCGAAGGAGCCTGACAGTATATGCAGACCTGATGCATCCGGCCAATAACGACATTCGATTCGAGCTGTAATCAATAGTTGGATTATATCTGATCTTCTGCAAGCTGTAAACGCGCTTCAGCTACCCTTGCCCTGTCGCGTTCATTATTTTGAGAGTGAATCAAATCGATTGCTGCAGAACGCGACTGTCTAACTTTTAATCGTTTTCTCTCAAGCCTATCTGCCCGTCTTTCTGCTGATTCTTCATAGTGCATCTGCATTGCTCTCAGCCGCTCAGTCTCTCGGATGGAGGCCCGTTCTTCGTCAGTCATATTCGTAATCTTACGTCTTTTTGCTTCTGTATTACGCTTACGACGACCCAAACTCTACTTCTTGGGTGGCAGGACTTCGTTTCTTACTGAACCTGAACAAAAAAATAAAATTTTTATCTCCAATTCCTTATTTCAATATGTTTTGAATGTTTGACAGGAAATGCTTTGGCTGCCTGTAGAGGGCGGTAGATGTAAGGTAGTTTTTTGGTTTTTTTTTTAACACCTTTGATTACGTTATCTTAATTTTAGTAAGGATGCCTATTTTTTTTTTAAAATGAAATATAGCCTATAACACTCAGGAATGATGTAGCTTTCCAACAGTGAAAGAATTTTTCAAATCTGCCAAGTACTTTCGGAGCCTATTCAATACATACAAACAAACTTACATTACCTCTTTATATAATAGTATAGATAGCTGCCATAGAAAAGATCGTTAAATGTATATTTTCGTCTACTTCAACTTCCAACTTCAAAACATAAAATTAAAACCGAAATTTTATAATAATATTAAATATCTCTTTAATGAAAGTATGTTGCAAACTAACAGCTAATAAACTAAAAAATATATATGATATAGTAGTTAGATTTTCATTATATTTAAAACGAAATTCCAGAATACTACAAAATGGCTTTTCTTACAGTTATCCAATTGTTCCTATAGCAGCTACTTATGTATATAATATAGACGTCCGATTCGGCCCGTTCCAGACTTATATACGAGTGACAGTATATAGAAGACTAATTACAAAGAAGAAAGCTTCAAAACTGAGACACTAGACGCACATGGCTATATGAACTCAACAAGTATATCAAGAATATAAGAGAACTTCGATGACTAGGAATTAATACAATATAAATTATATATATTTATGTTAAACAACAATGAAGTAATACCTGCTTTAATTTTATTCACATATACATACAGATAATATTTACAGTTTTGAATTCACAGATTTGCATTTTTTCCTCTATATCTAAGGATCGTTCCTATGGGATAGTAGATTGATTTTCATAAACTATTACACAAAATTGTAAAGTAATATAAAATGGCTATATCTCAAATTTGATTAAATTTTGTTGAAAGCTTAATATGTTATAATAATTTTTGTAAAAATTTTCCGATCATTCCTATGGTAGCTTTATGATACAGTCGTTCAAACCGACCAGTTCCGACATATGTATATACGAGTGAGAGTATATAGAAGACTAACTAAAAAGTTTCATTCAGGTAGCTTTAAAACTGAGAGACTAGTTTACGTAAAAACGGACAGACGGATAGACGGACATGGCTAGATCGGATCGGCTGTTGATCCTGATCAAGAGTATATGTACTTTATATGGTCGGAGGTGACTCCTTCACTGTGTTGCAAACTTGGGTATAAAAAACTTCCAAAGAACCGCCATTATGTTATTTTAATTTAAAATCAATTAAATTTGTATGTCTCTTCTTTCAAGCCGTACTGTAGTTCTGCTCATTAATCAATTTTTTTGATAAATTTATCATCATAAAACTGATTTTGCATTACAAATAATTGATATTCTGAAAAGATTTCGATAACGCATACTACCATGAGATATGTTCTTTGGTAGAGAAAAGTTAGTAGAGTTTCTTTAAGTCTTGATTTTGAAATGTCCTTAGTAAAAAACTACAGTTACATTTTTTTCCCATGCTAATTTTAATGAAGTGTACATTAATTAGGGTTTTCTAGATAATCAATAACGAAACTCGCATGTATCATCTATGAATGTGAATTTGGAAGCTCTTAAATGTTTTCTTAAACCATTTGACATTTTATATATAACATCCAATCAATAATTTTGGTAAAATTTTCAGAATATAATTGTGGACAGCCACCTAAAACAAAAGATTTCATAATATTTCAAGCTTTTTGCTTATTTTCGGTTTTATTATCAAAAAGAAAGAATTATTTATTATGTGACTATTATTATATTATATAATTGTTTCATTTAAGCAATATCTTTTGTATATGATATAGCTTATAGTTATCAAAATTATAACTTTTTCAGTCTTCAACAGATTTTTATCAAATTTGAGATATGTACATATATCGATAGTTCCTATGACAGATATGTGATATTGTTGACCGATTTTCAAATCCGAATCTGTGAAATCATACACAAATTGTCATATCTTACTGTGAAAGCTTTATGAAATAGTCCGTTTTTTTTTTTCATAAAATTAAAACCAAACTCCAAAATAAATAAAAAAAAAATATTCTTTAAATTATCAGAGTAGTCGGAATTTTGTTAATTAAATGCGATTTTATTTTATTTATTTCCCGATTTTTTCCAATGGAAGTTATCTGATATAGTATTCCGGTCTCACCCCATCCGAGATATGACTAGTATCGGCAAAGTTTTAAACCGATAGCTCCAAAACTAAGAGACTTGAAACTTATAAAAATACATGTATATTTACATACATATGTATGTATATTTGATAAAAAATACTTCGTCACTCGTTGCAAACTTCTGAATAAAATAACATACATACATATGTACATAAACATATGTTTGTACATGTGTCTAAAAGTCAATTAGCATGTGTATATAAATTACCGTAAAAATCTGTAGTGTAATTAATATCCAGTTTTTTTTTTTAGGTCCAGTGAATGTTAAAAATAAGAAACTTATCACTAACCACATTCAGGGATATTCAGGATATAATTTTTGCATAAAATCATTTATATGTATTTCGTGGCACTTCGTATTTTGAAAGAACCTTATAGGTTGTGTTGCTTTTTAGTTAACAGCACTCTGGTTTTTTTAGAACTGCGAAATAACTGTTGTTTTATTGTTAAGCACGATATATTTTCATTTTGTATACAAGTATATAAGTTGATTCCAAATTTCATTGATAACTTTTTCCGAGAACTCAAACTTTTTGGTCAAGTTTACCAAATTACTCAATAATTCAAATCGCATTTTCATGGAAATGCGTTTTGTTTTCATATTTTTCCAACTACTTTCACCACTTTTATAATATTTCTATTTTGGAAATAAGTCGGTGAAATTGCTAGCGACCGGCCTAATGGTCATTCAGACTAATGCCAGCCAATGGCTCCACACCCGAGATAGTATATCGGTATTATTTCCTGCGAGAACTGTTTCGATTATTCTATGTCACGGCGAAAATGTCCGACAGATCTGGTAGGTTAGCAGTTCCGTAGGTTTTCAGACTGATTGAGCGTAAGATGCTGGACTGACTAAACACATTCCTGCGTCGGGTTTCAGACGTCAAGAGCCGAGTGGATGATTTCCGAGCGATGGAGAGATGCTGAACCGATGTTGTGGCTTTTAAGAGAACCAAGGATAAAAGCTTTTAGAGCTTGATGAAAAAGTAGTGTCATACCGCTCTAACAGCTCACAGGGTAGTTCAAGCTGAAAGAGCGGCTCAGCTCTATTTGCGCTTTAACAGCAAGCTTCAATGTCAGGGCTTTCTGCGAAGCAGCATCTGCAACGTTTTTGCAGAAAATGGTACATAGTTATTCCGTCTTAAACCATCGCTCTGAGGATACCCAAATTAAAAATTCCTTAACACACAAAAAACTTGTTTACATTAAATAACATAGGGGTCAATGTGATGTAATGTCGTATTAAAGCCAAGCATATTATCTACAAGACAGTTGACAATTAAGTAAAAGTCATTTCAATGTGATATGTTAGGTAAAAGGGTGGGTATGCATCCAAATGCAATATCGGATTAATCTATCCATACACAAACATAAATTCAAGATTTCTTAATTTTCTTAAAAAAAATATATATTTTATTTTAATAAATTTTTTTTCCTAAATTATTATACCTTATTTGTATATCTGTCAACTTGTTATATTCGCTGCTTATTGTAATAATGACTTTTCTGGCAGTGGCTATTAAACTGTGGAGCAATTGCATCTCAATCATTTAAAAATATTTATTATAATTGTTACATACGTTTGTATGTACATATGTACATATATTCTGCCTGTCCGTCCGTTCATTCTCTGCGAACTACAGATATTTTATTAATTTTGTAGATAGTCTTATTTATATTGCTGGTAGTGTACAAATCTGAATGGACAACTACATACATAATAAATGAATAAATTTGTTCTTGTATGTACCTATTTATGTATTACTATTTAATACGCATTTGTTTAATCAATGTACACACCATTTTTAATATTTTTAAAATTATAGTTGAAATTTTAATTTACTCTTGTGTTCCTTTTTTTAATCCTCATATATTTATGTATGTATATATGAAACAGTGGTCTGACCCACGCCCCGAATCATATAAGTACATACATACATATGTATGTATACCCTGCAGTACCTGTCATCAACAATTCATCAACGTTTCATCAACAGTCAAGGGGGTGCTGTTGATTTTTCATCGATGACAGGCCATACAAACCGTTGATTTACTTAACATGGGCATGACCTAGGCTGTCATCAATAAAAATTCATCAACAATAAATCGATGATCCATCAACAATTCATCGATGTTTCATCAACAAATTTCTCAACGGCCGGGCTATGGTACTGCCGTCTAGACTGCCGCCGTAACTGTATCGTGGGCAGAGCGTCGTAGTAGAAGTCGCAGTCGGCAAAGGGTCGACTCGGTAGAAGTCGCAGTCGGCAGAGCGTCGCCTCGGTAGAAGTCGCAGTCGGCGGTTGATGACATGTTGATGACAGTGGCCTATTGATGACACGCGGTACTGCAGGGTTGTGTTTACTCATACAAGCAAGCACATAATAATTTTTAGATTTCTACGCTCTCACCTTTGTGAGAGCAGGTAGAGGGCCATTGCCGTTCGAATCAAAATTTTAAGGCATCTTATAGATTCTAATGTCTTTGATTTACCCTCTCCGTACCGTACTATTCCGTGCTTAATCAATAGGCGTAGGCATGGTAGAATTATACAAGGTAGTATCGTCGGCAAAAGCACTCCCCTATTCATTACTCACAACAAGTGCGAGTGAGAGGAGTCTGCGAAGTAAGTGCGAGTGAAACGACAAAAGAGCTTTTAGTTTAACCCTTAGATAGTCCATGGGAGTTATATTGTTCATATATAGTAAAAAGAGTTGAATTTGAATTTGTTTGTTTTGAATTTGAAATTAATCGTTATTTTTGTTTTTGTATACCTATTTTTTTGTTTAAATTCTTAATTTTAAAATATATGCGAATCTCAAAGAAAGATTTTTTTATATCTAAATTAATGTTTATATTCTGAGCACCTATTTCTCCTTAACGTTTTTTGTAGTACTAAAATAATCAGAAACTATATCTAAAAAAACAATTTCCAGCTCCTTAATTTCCTCCCACAATGTCCACTTGGTTAAACATTTTGGTGCTTTTATCAATTTTACTTCATGCACGTGCTTCCGACAGAAATTGCAGAACGACATCTCACACAAGGGTTAAGGCACTGACAAAAAGCCGAACAGTTAGGCAGCCGACGAGACTACCTTGTATAATTGTATCATGGGCGTAGGTATCTTTAGAGTGACCAAAATCTTCCATTGTCGTGCACAATTAGGAGGACACAATGCGGAGAGCGCTAGTTAATACGAAATTCTGATGTTAAGTTTAGTTAAATGATTTTAGAATAGAACCCGTGGTGCTTTTCTATATCACCATAATCGGCCTCGGGCCAGAACTCTTCTTTTTCGAACAGGAACTAGTGATTTGGGAGCCGTTGAAGGCAACTCCACGGGACGCACGACAGGTATCTAACACATATTATTATAAGCTAAAGTTCAGTGAGTTCTATAAATTATTTATGTACATATGTACATATGTATGTGTTGAGCTATTTTTATAGAAAGAGTTTGATAAATGAAAAAAAAACAAATTTTTGGGTAGAAAAATTAGATTGTCTGAGTAGTAAGTATCGCGGGTACGCTGCCTGCAGCGGCCGCAATTTATGTATATGTATATGTATACATATGTATGTATGTACGTATGTTCAAATATTATATACATAGAAGTCGTGGTCGGCAAAGGGTCGACTCGTTAGAAGTCGCAGTCGGCAGAGCGTCTCCTCGGTAGAAGTCGCAGTCGGCGGTTGATGACAGTGGCCTATTGATAACATGCGGTACTGCAGGGAGTAAACAAACTCACATAATGCCCAAAGATCGACACCGGCCAAAGTACTACTTTAGCTTTTGGCCGGAAGACCGTGTACAGCCGGAAAACACTGAATATTTGCATGTATTATATTTATTATTATCTATATATAGTATTTTTTACCCGCGGCCGCACTAAAGAACAATAAATATATATTTTTTTATATTTAGCCCGCATATTATTGTTAAGAGAAAACATTAACAATAATAATTTGCTAACTATTTTTCAAATGCAGATTACTATGTGTCCGCATTAACCTTTGCATCAAAACCGTAGCTGTTCCTCTTGTGGCGTTTAAAATTTTAAATAAAATAAGATAAACTCCAAGTTGTTTTAGCGTAGTGATGACGCCATATACTATATGGCATATAGGCTTGAGAACATGTTCCCAAATCACTTCCCAAATCAAGCCTTCCAAACTGTTTTCGACTTCATTTTCAATTTAAAAAAAATGATTACAGATCACCCTGTGTGTAAATATGATGTCCGCTAAGAAATACTGTCTCCCCACTGAGCTAAATCTCAGTCTTCTATCCAATAGTTGATCGAACAGCTGTGCGTTATCCAAAACACATAAACGTAAACATAAGCATAGACGGTTTAAGTGGTTTCTGCGGATTAAGTTACCAACTATTTTGGACGGTTCAACAACAGAAAAAAAAAGATCGTGGTAGATTACGTTGGCACTGTTTTAAAATAAATGATTATAAATGATCTATTAAATTAAATTCTTTAAATGATAAAACAGAGGACAAAAATTAATTAATTCCTCTAAAATTAAAACAGCAAATAAGCAATATTAAGTAGTAAAACTATTAAAAATTTATACAACAAAACGTTATTAAAAAACGGAGCAGTTGAAAACGAAATGAAAAAAATTTCGTAAAAAAGAAAACGAAGATAAAACAGGAAAGGAAGCTAACTTCGGCGCGCCGAAGTTTATATACCCTTGCAGATAGAACTTTTATGATTAGGAATCCATACAGTATAAATTATATATATTTGTGTTAAAAAACAATGAAGTAAGACCTGTTTTCATTTCATTCACCTATACATATTATATTTGCAGTTTTACATTCACAGATTTGGCACCTATGTTATATGATATAGTTGTCATGAAATTTGACACCAAATTTAAGACTAATATAAAATGGCTATATCTCAAATTTGATAAAAATCTACTGAAAACTGAAAAAGTTATAATTTTTAATTGTATTAATTTCTCGATCGTTCCTATGGGAGCTATATGATATAGTAGTCCGATTTTCATAAAATTTTACACAAAATTGAAGAGTATAATAAAATGGCTATATCTTAAATTTGATCCAATTCCATCGAAAACTGAAAATGTTAAAATTTTGTTTGTAAAAATTTTCCGATCATTCCTATGGCAGCTATATGATACGAGTGAGAGTATATAGAAGGCTAACTACAAAGTTTCATTCATATAGCTATAAAACTGAGAGACTAGTTTGCGTAGAAACGGACAGACGGACATGGCTAGATCTACTCGGCTGTTGATCGTGATCAAGAATATATATACTTTATATGGTCGGAGGTGCCTCCTTCACTGCGTTGCAAACTTCTGACTGAAATTATAATACCCTGCAAGGCTATAAAAATCCGGAGCAGGCCTGCATACATATGTAAGTTTTCATTACTAAATATTTCAAATACATTAAAAATCTTTACTGCATGTTAAAAAAAGTCAAAAACAGCTCTAGGCAGTAAGTTTTTTATGATCAACATGATTATTAAAATCGCTTATACAAACTTTGAAGCAAAAATTATTCATTTAAGTTATTAAGTACCAAAATACTGAAATGTTTTACAAAAGTTGCCTGGAGAATACAGAATTAAATATATGGCTACCACGCACACTTTGAGTAATTTCCCTGAAGTACCAGACAACGTTTCATCAACAGTCAAGGCGGTGTTGTTGATGATTCATCGATGAATGGCCATACAAATTGTTGATGAATTTAACATGAGCATTTCCTAGGCTGTAATCAACAACAATTCATTAAAAACTCATCACCAATTAATCAATGAATCATCAACAAATCATCAACGGACGGGTCATGGTACTGCCGACTACTGCCGTCTAGACTACTGTCGTAACTGTATCGTGGGCAGAGCGTCGACTCGGTAGAAGTCGCAGTCGGCGCGTCGATGACAGTGGCCTATTGATGACAAGAGGTACTGCAGGGTCGCTTTTCGCATGATAGTACGTTCATACATGTATGTATGAATGAATGACAAATTATTTGTAGTTTGGTATATTACATTGAAAACTAACAAAAAAATCTATAATCGTGTAAACTCGACGCTGCGATACCTTCTATACGAAGCTTTGTGCATTGAATCTATTCAATATTGATATCTGTTGAAACAATAAAAAACTATACACAAAGTGGCGTCAATAGCCATGTGTACAATGAAATTATGTATGTACATATATTACAGTTCCAAGACAGAGTCTATGTAACAGGCAGAAGGTAGATGCCACCTTCTGCATGTTACATACTTAAGCTCGTATTGAGTCAACTCCGGTTATCCGCCGTTAACGCTTTATTAATTTCACACTGTCTAAGTGCTAAGAGCAGGAGGTAAAGGAGGGCAGTTACCAATCCATCCTAATTAATCAAATCACCATTAGGAGAACACCGGCCAAGATGAATATTTGGCCTACATACGTTAGTCTTCTATATAATCTCACTCGTATATATGTCGGAAGAAGCCGGACGATTATATCATACAGCTGCCATATGAACGATCAGAGAATTTCTAGAAAAAAATCTTTTCTAGTTTGCAACAGATTTTTGGTTAAAAATTTTATGAAAATCGTACTACCATATCAAATAGCTGCAATTGGAATGATCGAGAAATTATGTTATGTCCGTACTAATAGACCTGCGGGGGGTGGGTTGCAGGGAAAATCTAGACGACAAATACAATCTACAACCAACAATTTCACAAAAAAAAGCTTCACTGCGACCGACTGAAGTATTTGGTAAGCAAAAACAAATAGATTTGGGCATATAGGTATATAAATATGGAATAAATAAATATAAATATCAAGGGATTAATGTGTAATAAATATGCAATAAACATGAAATATATAAGTAAATAAATAATATGAAATAATATATAAATAAATAAAATGCTAAAATCGATAAAAAATGTAACAAATATATAAATATACTAGCTGTACCCTGCCACGTTTCTTTGTGGCATATTGTGGTTAAGAGGGCACTTCTGAATACATCTTCCTGGCATAAGGTGAAGAAGGCAGTCAGAGTTATCGTAGGCGGATTCAGGACTCTTTCTTGCACATTTAGTTCTGTGAAATAGACACGTTGACCATTCTCCAAATTAACTGCCAAGTGAACTACAGCTGGATAGCGTTCATGAATTGGGAACGAAAAAATTCGCCATGCAGCCTCGTTGCTGCTTATGTATCTTCCAGCCTGGTATTGAGCGATTTCATCGACAACTCGTACTGCATTGCTGTCATCATTTTCTGCCTGAACACCAAAAACTGTCATATCGCTGCCTTTATTCACGTACTTGCAGTTATATTTAATCGATTTCACGGAATTGCAATATTCTACGTTGATGTGCGCTTTGTATGATTTTGACAATAGTGGTGAGTATGGAACCACCCAACGATTGTCTACCTCAATATCACCAATTCTCATGTTTAAAGTTGCCGAAGTTCCTCCATCTTCAGTTGACCGTCTCCTATACAGAGGATATCCATCGTCCCCTGTTACGGTGTTGGCTGTAAATGCTCGAGGATATCGCTTGGAACACTTCCCGTCTACCATTCATGGTGAACATGGGTTGAAGGTACCACAAGGGCCATGGATAATGTTCTTGATGACAACTTCATGCAAATCCGTATCAACCTCGGCCCGTGGAATCTCAGCGCATATAACATCGTCGATTTCGTCTGGAGTAAATTTATCATACAGCCAAATCAGTATGTGCGCAAGCGGCAATCCTCTCTTCTGCCATTCTATTGAATACATCCAGCACCGCACAGATCCAAAAACTCCATGTTTCACAATGAAATCCATCAGTGACTTGAGCTGTTGTCTGAAAACACGGGCTGTGATGTCATGCCTATCCTAGACGATTGTCCAGGAAATAACAGCTGCACTATCTCGTACCAAGATGGATTGCATGCGAAGGTGATAAATAAGTCTGGACGGCCGTAGCAATGAACATATGCCATGACATCTTGAGCATGTTCCTGCATGTGGCGTGGACTACCTATGTATGAGGATGGCAAAATCGTGAGCTTTCCAACGTTGGTTGTATTACGGTCATTCATCAGAGCATCCCGCAAATGGATATATTCCTCGGACCGAAGTTTCGTCTGATTCAATCGAAGGAGCCTGACAGTATGTGCACACCTGATGCATCCGGCCAATAACGACATTGCGATTTGAGCTGTAATCAATAGTTGGATTATATCGGAATGCAAGACGATTGTATTGCAGGTTTTGATCTTCTGCAAGCTTTAAACGCGCTTCAGCTACCCTTGCCCTGTTGCGTTCATTATTTTGAGAGTGAATCAAATCGATTGCTGCAGAACGCGACTGCCTAATTCTCAATCGTTTTCTCTAAAGCCTATCTCCTCGTCTTTCTGCTGATTGCGCGTTGTGCATCTGCATTGCTTTCAGCCGCTCAGTCTCTCGGATGGAGGCCCGTTCTTCGTCAGTCATATTCGTAATCTTACGTCTGTTTGCTTCTGTATTGCGAGTACGACGACCCAAACTCGACTTCTTGGGTGGCATGACTTCGTTTCGTAATGAAGCTGAACAAAAAAATAAAATTTGTATCTCCAATTTCTTCTTTCAATATGTTTTGAATGTTTGACAGGAAATGCTTTGATTCAGCTGGCTGCCTGTAGAGGGCGCAGCAGTAGGGGCACGGGGAAACGCGAAAAAAATTGATATATTCGCAAATGCAGATAAGCTATCAACATCAAAAGTAGACAATAACCGAGCTGGAACCTCAACGCATGTTGTGTAAAAATTTGGGCTTAAACGGTTCAGAACTTTTCAAGTTTCTTCTTTCAATATGTTTTGAATGTTTGACAGGAAATGCTTCGATTCAGCTGGCTGCCTGTAGAGGGCGCAGCAGTAGGGGCACGGGGAAACGCTAAAAAAATTGATATATTCGCAACCGCAGATAAGCTATCAACATCAAAAGTAGACAATAACCGAGCTGGAACCTCAACGCATGTTGTGTAAAAATTTGGGCTTAAACGGTTCAGAACTTTTCAAGTCTATAAAGGAAGTAGACACGAACAGAGCATTTTTATATATATAGATAAATAGTTAAAAAATAAACAACAAACATTTTACGCAAAAAAAACACAAGAAAAAACACATTTGAATTTAACCTAAAACTAAGAAAAAATTTTGGCTGAAGCTACAAAGCTCCCGGTGTCGCCACTCGGAAGGCGTGTCGGCCTTCCTCGCCGATTCTCTTTTCTTGTTACCAATTCTTATTTAATGGCGGCTCTCATGTACATATATTTAATGGCGGTAGTCGGCGCACATATGCCTGCAGAAGCTCATCGCTGAGATTAGAGGTTATGTTTGAGTTTCCAGGTTTTATATCAGTGGCCACCAAACCGAACCAAGAAAAAAATGGGCCTGGCCAATTTTATCTTGGCCAGAATTATCTCTGCGAGGGCTGTGTATGGTCGAGCCTGAAAATGAGAGCCATGATATTAGGGCTTCACCTCCGGACCACGACCACTCACCTTTTGAGGTGAGCTGGCTTCCCGTCCTCCCTGATCCTCCGCACACGTCCAAATGCCTCCTCAGCCTTTTAACAAAATTTAATTCATAACTCAAAGTTCTTTCTTGTTGAGTGCACGCGCACAGAAATTAAAATTAAAATTCAATTCTTATTTCAAATTTTATGAACCGCCCGCTCGCGTAGCTTTGAACCAATTAACCGCCCTTTCCCATTGTAGTTCGGTTCCTTTTCACCTTCTCTTTCTTTTCTGGTTGGAACCCGTTGTTTCAGTTTTGAAGCATTCCAGGGAAAGATCCTTTTCCCCCATAAGGTGGTGCATGCTACCGATCTGTTTTTGGGGCAGGGTGGCATCCCTGAGCTGATCGTATAACACCCCAATATGGATCTATCAATTGAATTCCAACTATATTTATTGGGTGGAACAGCTGGGCCTAAAATGGCCATAACACCACACTGACATGCAAAATTGACCAAAACTGAATTTTCAGTGAAAAACTGGCCTCAACAAACCCTGATGGCAAAGGATGTCCACGCTGGGCCTAATACGATGCAGAAACAGCGTCCAACGAGGGAGACCGCCCACTGATGCCTGGACCTGATCCCTTCCTTTTGACAGTTAACTAGACCACAACTCTGCGTGAGCTAGTGACCTTTGCGTCTTGATCCGATTTGGCGTTGAAGCTCCTTTCAAAGTCGCTCAGCACACTATTTCTGCGAAACGCCTCTTGTCCGGGCTGGAAGGTTACTTCTCGCGTCTGCCGATCAAAGTGCCTTGCGGTGGTTTCATGCGCCTTATGCGAACCTATCTCCAGGCTCCAAGCCCTCGAGCTCGTTGTCCTCCCGTAGTTTCCGTGCTAACTGGTAATCCGCCCCATTGGTACATGTTCTGTTCAAACAAGGCAAAATACGGTGTTACCCCTGTAGCTTGATGAAACAAGCTTCTTAATGCTGCCTCTATTTCTGGAACATACAAATCCCAGAGGGTGGTCACCCTCTAGGTATGCTCGTATTGCGTTCAGCACAAACTGGTTGGCTGCCGTCCTTACGTGTCTGATCCGGTACTGCTCGATCATGCTTTGAAACCGCTTCGTCACGAACTGTTTCCCGTTGTCCAAATGTGTGGTTTTTAGAACTCCAAACGTATGGAAAATCTCCTTCGCCAAAAACTTGATCATTTCTGCTGTTGTCGCCTCCTTCATTGCCTTCAAGACAACAATTTTTGAGAACTGATCGACCACGATAAAAATGTATGTGTGGCCTTTTCTTGAGCGGGGATACTTTCCCAAAAAGTCAATGTAGACTTTCTGGAATGGACGATACGTGATGGTTTCCCCTCCCAGTCCTGGCCTCGGAGCTTCATACGATGGCTTAGTCTCCTTGCACACCTTGCAGTCCGTGATGAAGTTTCGAACCATTGCCTTAAGAGATGCAGGGTTTTTGCCATTCCTCCATGGGCCTTCCATGGTCGTGTGTGCACTTGTTCAATCAACGTCTGGCTCAACGACGTTGGAACCCACAACTTCCAGCTACATTCTTCGAGTTCTGGTTTGCTGCTTGTCCTGACCCTTTTGAATACAAAGCCATCCACCGCCTTTAGATCTGACTGCTTTTCTTTTCTTCATCAACAACGTCTAGCAGTTGGCAATACTCCTCCGATTCAAACTCTACGGTCTGAAATCCCAGCATCCAGTCGTCTTCTGCTTCCTGAACCTCTTCCACCATTCTCGATAGGGTATCAGCCACTACATTTTTCGATCCTTCACGGTGTTGGATGTCAAAGTCGTACGCTTGCAGTTTTAGGGACCATCTTGCCAGTCTTCCACACAAATCCTTCAAGGACATTAGCCACTTCAGACTGGCATGACCCGTAATCACGGTGAATGGCATCAGTTTTATGTATGACCGGAAGCGCTTGATTGCCACGACGGCCGCAAAGCATTCCTTCTCCGTAACACTATAGTTCCGTGTATCCGTCAGCGGCGCCACGAGGTCAGCGAAACCCTTTATAAATCTCCTATACTATCCCGCTGTTCCTAGACAGCTTCTCACCTGAATTCTGGATTGCATCCACTTTCTTTGGGTCTGTCTTCAAGATGCCTCCGCCTATGATGAGCCCAAATATCTGAGTTCCTTGAAGCAGAAATGCGACTTCTTCCCCCCTATGGTCAAGCCAGCTTCCCAGCGGAGACGCGACCAACAGGTTATCTAGATACATGAAGACGTTCTTCCTCAACCTCCATGAGTCGAAAAAGGCGTTGCGCTGCATTTGTTAGGCCGAACGCATCGTCAAGGTACAAGGGATGTCCCGGCACCGTAAACGCCGTATACCTCCGGATCTTCTCTTCCAGTTCAATCTGCCAGAAAGCATGCTTCAGATCCACGCTCGAATGTACCTGGTCTGATTAATACGGCTTAGTATCCCTTCGAAGCTTTGTTGTGTATAGGCATCCTTTATTGTGATCTTATTAAGCTTTCTGGCATCTAAACATAGATGATTTTTTCCGGGCTTCCTTACGAGTGTTATCGTATTACTCCAGGCGCTGTCACTTTCCTCTATGACGCCTAATCGGAGCATCTCGTCGACTTCCTCGTAGATCAGGGACTGTACTGCTGGTGATACGGGATAATGCCGATCCTTTAATGGGACTGCTCTTGGTCAGATCATGCGGCTCGGGTTCCTCTTTCTTCTCTCCTTCTTAGATTATCTCCTCCTGAATTGACCCTAGATTGAACTTCTCCGGCGCTATCTTGAAACTCTTCCAAAAATCCACTTCCAGGTACAATTCTTGTTCCAGCGATGGACATATATTCTTGGACGTTGATGCACTAAGGTCAGTACATACAAGTGGCCCGTATGACACCAGGCACGTGCCTGTTTGGGTTAGGTGTTAGTAGGCGCGATGGAAAATATAGGGCAGAATACGAGGCAATTGACTACTGGCGTGCTGCCAGATTGTTAGCATGCATGCTTACTAAGTGTGTTATTATTAAAGATTTTAATTTGGGAAGGGTATCTACGTTAGAGATTAGTGTGTACAAATCATTTCATCATAATTTGCACATAGCTTTCTAAAAGGTTCATGCAGTGCAAAGGAGGTTCTACAGTGGCGCAACACTAATGGGATATAGGATCTAGTGGTTCTACATGGTACATGGAAATTAAGCTGACTCAACAAGTCAGCAGACATCACCATGGATAACGTTAAAAATAAAGGTTATCCCTAGCATCGTTCTACGATTGGCTAAGGACAGCAAGTTTATTAACAGGAGTCTACTAGAGTAGAAAGGTAATCTTTGGTTTGCATCCCAATTTAAACCGCGTAGAGCGAAAAGTAAAAAGTTCTTTTTAACCGACTCAATGCGTTTACTATGGACGCCGTACTGAGGGCTCCAAACGCAGCATCCATATTCTAAGATAGGACGAACTAAAGAAGTATATAAGGATTTAGTAACATAGGGATCATTGAATTCCTTCGACCACCGTTTAATAAATCCAAGCACACCCCTGGCTCTATTCACCATAGACGAAATATGATCAGTAAAGTCAAGTTTTGGGTCCAAGCGGACGCCCAAATCGTCAACAGAATTAATTCTTTCCAAAGAGCAGCAGTTCAGCATGTAAAAAGCAAGCTTAGGAACGACACGTGAGAATGTCATTAGCTTGCATTTCGAGTCATTAAAGTTTAATAAGTTTACACGGCACCAAGTTTAAAAATTATTAAGACCTCTTTGTAAATCCGACTGGCAGCAACGTCATTGTATTGCACGCAAAGCTTGACATCATCCGCGTACATAAGTACTCT
The DNA here is from genome assembly GCF_035046125.1 of Drosophila serrata. NCBI lineage: Eukaryota > Metazoa > Arthropoda > Insecta > Diptera > Drosophilidae > Drosophila > Drosophila serrata. Next base: position 71,243 of record NW_028257162.1, read on the forward strand.
GGAGTTAGTCAAGACTTTGGGCAGGTCATTTATGAACAATGTAAACAATAAGGGTCCCAAATGGCTTCCTTGCGGGGCACCAGATGTAACCCTTAGAACATTGGATAAATTATTCTTAAAGAGGACCTTTTGCGTCCTGCCATTCAAACAACTTAAGATCCAATTAAGAAGATCACTTGGAAAACCCATTGAATCGAGTTTTCTAACGAGGAGAGAATGGTTAACAGAGTCAAATGCTTTACTGAAATCAGTATAGATTACATCTGTGTGACAATTATTATGGAAGCCCTTTATAATATAGGAAGAGAGCTCCAAAAGATTTGTTGTTGTTGATCTTCGCTTAATAAAACCATGTTGACATGGAGAAATAACCTAACTACAGCGGCACCTTTAATGTCCTGGTGGTGAAATGGGCCAATCAGCAGCAGGTGATTGGGAGCGATGGCAAGCTACACGGCTTCCAACATCCGGTGGTCTTCACTCTGCTCATGTTTCTGGGCGAGTTTCTATGCTACCTCGCCTTCAAGCTCATTCGTCTGATCTCCAGCCGCCGCGGGGCAAGCACCGAGCTGGACAGCATTCTGGCTCATGGGAGCAACGAGTTTAGCCCCTTGAGTATGCTTCTGCCCACAGTGTTGGATGTAGTTGCCTCCATACTTCTGTTTACCGGCCTGTACTTGACTTACGCGACCAGCTTTCAGATGATAAGAGGCGCTGCACTCATCTTCGTCGGCATTTTTAGCACCATGTTCCTGAACCATACCCTTACCTCCCGTCATTGGCTGGCCATCTTCACCATCACTTGCGGACTTCTGGACATTGTTTGCCTGGACGTTCAACGTGTTGATTATGATATTGTTACCCTGCCGCATACGGATCACAAATCAATACTGACCGGGGATATGCTTATCATCATTGCCGAGATCCTGCACGGTCTACAGTATGTATACGAGGAGAAGCAGTTGAAGACGTCCAATGTAGCGCCGCTACAAGCCGCCGGGTGGCAGGGTATCTTTGGTCTGATCATCACCTCGCTGTTGGCTGTTTGCCTTCACTTTCTGCCCACCATGAATCCCTTTAACGAGAGCTCACGCGCTGTCTTTGATGACTGGAGTGACCTTTTAAGTGGTCTCCAAGGCAATCCAGCATTAATCATATCCCTGATCGGATTCACCATTTCGTGCGCCCTGTACAACTTCGTGGGCCTCTTCATTGCAATGTACTCTTCCAGTGCCAACCGGTTGCTGGCCGATGGTCTACGCGTGTACTTTATCTGGGTGTTTGTCATCGTCATGGAGTGGGAGTACATCAACTTAATCACCATTATGGGCTTTATGATCCTGCAAATGGGCATCATCTTGTACCGTCAGGCCCTGTTTATCGACTGGTACCGATCTGCATTGGCTCGCTGGCAGCGCGCTCGCTACGTGGACTTGGGTGCCGACAACACGGCCGCTCCTAATAGCCGGCCAGCGGATGTGATCTAGGCACGCAGACAGGCAGCCGGCGACAGTGAAGAAGGACTGACAACCGTACGCGGTGGATTGTGATATGAGAGATGGGCTGGCAGATCATCCATGGGTTGATTCAAAAAGATTACTTATCGATTGTAAACGTTTAAATTTATAGATTTAATAAGAAAGTACAAAGGTGCTGTAATTGAGGGGTGATAATATTTTCAAATAATTTTAGGATGGCCGACAACTTAGAGATTCCTCTATAATTGCTGGCATCCAATTTGCTACCTTTTTTGTGGAGAGGAATAATAAACGATTCCTTCCAAATAATGGGAAAGTGTGAGGTTTCTAAGGACAAGGTAAACAATTTCAGAAGGCGATAGCACAGGGCGTCGGCACAATACCTGAGCACACAGCCAAGAATTCCGTCGGGACCTGGCGAATAAACTGGCTTGACACGATGAAGATCTAAAAGGAGACAGCTTTCGTTTAGGCTAGGACAGAAAATTAAGTTCGATTTGGGTATGTCGTAGGAATAAGTCTGGTATATATACGAAGAGCTAGAATAGGTTGTTTGAAAAAACTGCGAAAATAGATCGGCTATTGCCTGATCATTATTTGCGGTAGTATTTTCAAATGAAAGCGAGGAAGGATTTGTTTTAGGTTTACGTTTAGTGTTACGAAATTATAAAACTGTTTTGGGTCCTGTGAGAACTGGGCCCTACAACGATTTAAATAGTTTTTATAACACTGCGCGTTCAGCACGGTAAAGTTTGACCGAGCTGATAAATAAAATGAAAGGGCAGATTGAGAACCGGTGATTTTAAATTTAGCATACAGTCTAGATTTTTTATTTTTAAGTCGGCTCAACTCTTTAGTAAACCACGGCGGTTTATTCGAGCTTGGCGGATAATATAACGGAACACATTCAGTAAAAAATGAATTCATGGCACTGTAAAAAATATCCACGGCAACTGCCATGTCAGTGCACATGTATAGATCGGACCAATTGAACTCGTTTATAAAATTATTCAGCCGTTCAAAGTCCGTTTTGCGAAAACATAGGACTTTATTGGCTGGACGGTCCGAAATATTCTGTACGTCACACCCAATATCAAGAGTCACATCGAAAGTTGGATGATAAGGATCTTCGGGCTGCGTCAGAGGCGCCACCCTTGCTAAACTGACTCTCGCAGGATCAGAGACGAAGCAAAGATCAAGCAAGCGCTGTAAGGAATTTCGCACATGGTTGACTTGAGACAGCGAAATGTCAAACAAGCCAGCGATAAAGTCATGTTGTGTAGGTGTATTGAGAGTATTGGTGGAATTATTTGAGCACCAAATAGCACCAGGGATATTAAAATCTCCAAGAACTACCGCTTTTGGTTTGCCGCATGAAAGACGTCATCTCCCTTTCTACATCGCGACAGGCCTCACAACAGTAACGCAGGCCGATGTTTTTTCTTACATCGTCCACCGTCTGAGCTGCAACTCCAATACACTTGGCGTGCATGACGTTGTCGCACAGCCAGCAGCCGATTGTAAGGTCACCTGCAGCAATTGCCTTTTGGCAGGTTTTAACAAAACAGACAACAGTTCCGGACATTATGAGGACTTACCGCTGTACTTGTACTTGGAAAAAAATAACAACAGAGCTATAAAGAAAGAAGTGAAGAGTCACAGCGAGAGCGAGAGAGCGGGAGAGATAAATAGATAAAACGTTTAGCTGTTGCGACGGCGCAAACAAAAGCTAGACGAAGAAGGCACAAAAAGGAATTCAAAATATGCAAAAGCTAGCACTAGCAGCACAACTAAATTGGAAAATAAAACCAATTATATACACAAAATTAGAATAGCTGCATGCATAAGAAAAGAAGTGCAGCGGCACAGCTAAAGCGAGAGAGTTGGAGAGCGTGGGAGATAAATAGATAAAACGTTTAGCTGTTGCGACGGCGCAAACAAAAGCTAGACGAAGAAGGCACAAAAAGGAATTCAAAATATGCAAAAGCTAGCACTAGCAGCACAACTAAATTGGAAAATAAAACCAATTATATACACAAAATTAGAATAGCTGCATGCACACGCGAAGTGAACGGGAAGTTATTAACACAAATTAGAAAAATTAAGTTAACCCCGGTGGTTAGATTCAAACTTTAATACAAAACGAGAGCGCAAGAAAAAAACACGTCCGTTCACTTGGAAAGATGAATGATTTCAATGAAACAAATTCATCACTACCGTGTCCTTTTTATATGTCATCGGTATTGTGACCTTTCCAAGGATCAGTTAAGTTGCCCCATTCGGCGTTTAACCATTGGCATATGGTATGGTATGGTTTCAAGATGATATCCAAAGTTTCTAACAGCTCTTTGCAACGTTTTCCCAGCAAGCTTACAGATGCTCCAGAGTCCAGCAGCCCACTTATGGTCCTTCCGGAAATCTGGATCGATACAGTTGGCCTTGGGTTCGTCTCCCTATCCAGTCTTCCCAATGTATTAATTGTTTGTAATTGGAACCGGTCTCTGGATTTTTTCACCCTTTTCGAGACAAGCGTCATTCTCCCCGAATATCCGTGCGCGTGCTTCCTTATATCGGCGCACTCTCTTGCTTAGGGTCAGATGTAGTCGGCCTGGTGCCTGCACGCTCGGTTGAGTGCCCTGACGGTATTCGCTTCCTAACTGGTTTGGGGCCTCCTCTCGGGCTCCTTCATGGAACGCGGTTCGCCCGTCGCAGTTGCGTTCCTCTGGGCGTTTCCCGTCCTGCAATTCGGACATTTGGGTGTCACCGTGTTTGGCAACCCGCATTTATAGCAAAAGAGTTTTCGCTGCGCTGCTTCGCAATCTTGGTAGACATGGCCACTCTGGCAGTTCCAGCAAATTACAAGCTTTCTCGGCGCTGCTTCTGCTATTGCATCCACCACCTCTTCGGTGTCCGCCAGGGATTCTTGGTCAACCGTCGAGCCGCGAAGTTCTTCTACTCTGCCGATCCTTTGTTCCTGTCTGGGCCTGTAGGTCGCGGGCAATCGCATGCGCTGTCTTCCGCGCTCCGGATCCAGAGTCCCGCTTTGATGATCCAATCCGGGTCCACTCCGCCTATAAGTGAGGCAACTAGCTTCCTGAGCGCCGTGAAGTACTCCACCAGCGTCTCTCCGGGTCTCTGCTTCCTCTCGGCTATGTCCTGAATTGTGTCGTAGTCTCTCCTCTCCGTATCCGCAGTCCTGTTCGATGATGATGAAGAAATTGCGTCTCGTTAATCCATCCTCTTCATCATTTCGGCAAAACCTGCTCGCATGCACTTGTCGATGCGAATGTCCATCAGATGCGTCATGTCGACTAGGATCTGTTCCTGTGAAACCTGAATCAGCTCCTGCATTTCTCGCTTATGCATTGACCTGTATGCTTCGGCGTTCTCCAGGCAATATTGTTCCTGAATCGGATCCAATTGGATATTCGAATACCCGTCTGGAGTGCCTTCTGGGTCTAGGTTCAGGATCCGTGGAACTCTCCTCCTATGTTGTTCGCTGAATTTCCGACCGACCCTGCTATCAACCCTTCAGCACCCTTTTCTCCATTTTCTGCCTCAGGAATTCTTACGGGAATATGCATAGTCACTGGTGCTAAATAAAAGCCACTTTGCTTTCAGACGGACTCATCCTGCGTCATAAAAGATGCCACCCCCTACTCTACGCTTGACAGCCGAGGTCATCTTCTTTATCTGATCGCTTCCAAAGGCTCACGAACCGTCAACTTAGGTCGTCAGATGTCGCAGGACTTTTCGATTCTCGCAAAAAAAAAACAATTGGTAACGTTAATTGAATTTAATTAAGTTCCTTTTTCTATCTGCCTTTTTTTTATTTCTTATTAATTTAAAATATTTTATGCCCTATCTACTATATTTTATTAAACAAGCAATGTTTTGCTACTTACCTATTCCTACTTTTACTTATGGCTATATCACAGATTTATATCACATATGGTAAAATTGTTCCCTTTATCACTGTTCGCAAATCAGCTTCTTATCAGCCGCTGATGTCGTCCTTGTGATTCCGGACCAAATCCCAAAAGTGATACATCTCTGTGGCCACTTTTAAATTTGTAATTAGTGTGTCCTTCTTTCTGGCGAGTGAACTCTTAAGCGATCGTCCGCTCTTACCCACTAACTAGAAATACCCTTGCTTTATATACTCAGCAGGATATAGTGCTGTCGTTTATAAATTGGGCGCCATTTTGTTTTTTCCCCATTAAAGAACCTGCATGCCATTTGGGCTGGCACCGACTAGATCTCTCCTTGGGCCATGGATCTCCTAACACTGCCCGCCACACACAACAATAAATTTCATCGATACTCGACATTTACACAACTCTATACACCGCGCGGTTAATTTCAAACACGCGGAAACAAAGACAATAATATCTACAGTTCCTCACACACACCTAACTGACCTGGCTCCCCCTGATGAACTGGAGGCCACATGCTCATCCCTTCCCTACCATGCAGGTGCTCGCATAATTCAAATTGGACGACAAATACAATCTACAACCAACAATTTCACAAAAAAAACAGCTTCACTGCTACACCGACTGAATTATTTGGCAAGCAAATCATATAGATTTGGGCTTATAGGTATATAAATATGGAATAAATAAATATATGATAACCAAGGGATTTATGGGTAATAAATATGGATTAGATATGAAATAATAAATAAATAAATAAAATTCTAAAACCGATGAAAAATTTAAACAATATATATAAAAAAATGAATTGTTAAAAAAAAACAAAAATTTTCCGCAAACAAAAAAAAAATTAAAAATTCAATTCTTATTTCAAACTTTATGAACCGCCCGCTCGCGTAGCTTTGAACCTTTTAACCCCTATCTATGGTTCGGTTCCTTTTCACCTTCTCTTTCTTTTCTGGTTGGAACCCGTTGTTATACCCTTGCAGGGTATTATAATTTTAGTCAGAAGTTTACAACGCAGTGAAGGAGTATATATATATATTCTTGATCAGGATCAACAGCCGAGTCGATATAGCCATGTCCGTCTGTCCGTCATATAGCTCCCATAGGAACGATCGAGAAATGATATGGACGTTGATGCACTACGGTCAGTTCAGTACATTCAAGTGACCCGTATGACACCAGGCACGTGCCTGTTTGGGTTAGGTATTAGTAGGCGCGATGGAAAATATAGGATAGAATACGAGGAAATTGACTACCGGCGTGCTGCCAGATTGTTGGCTTGCATGTGTTAGTATAAAGGATTTTAATTTTTAAAGGGTAACTACGTTAGAGATTAGTGTGTACAAATCATTATAATTTGCACAGAACACTCTAAAAGGTTCATGAAGTTCAAAGGAGGTTCTACAGTGGCGCAACACTAATAGGGTATACAGTGGCTCACAGCTTATGTCGTGCAGAGGTAGACTTTAAATTCAAATTCTTATAACTAACAAACGGTAAGAGATATACAAAAAAATTAAATGCAGTTTTATTATTTATTTATTAATTTAAACACTTTATTATTTTTAAATACCATTAGTTAACTCTTAAATAAAAAAAAAAAAACCGTCTTTTTTCATGTCACAGCTTATTTCGTGCAAGAACTTTAAGTACACTAAATTTGTAATTTGTTAATCTTAAATAACTTTTTCTTGTTGCAATCCATTGGAGAAGATATCAACTTATATATTTATATGTTTTTGGCGTTTGGTTACACTGAAAAAAAAAGTTCTTTGATTTACCAAAATGAGCACGTGTACACCCATGGAGCAGAGCAAATTGGTCCTAAATCACATCAACAATGAAAAATCTAAACTTAATTTTGCTGAAATAGTAAACGTGAGCTCTATTCCTGTCCAATATATCATCCAATGCTTCAACCGAGATAATCTATTAGCAGATAAAGTCAAAAATGCTCAGAATAAAACTTTTACAGGTATGGAGAAAAGCCGAATTACACCAAAAATTAATTAAATAAATTAATTAATCGCCAAAATTGGGCACCAAAACATACAGTAGATATTGAGCATGAAATGGGAAAAGGTGTCGTCCACCGCGACTTGCGGAAACCCAACTTTAATGGCCTACGGGCTACTCGGCCTTTTATAAAATAAAATTTAAAATAAATTTAAATTTATTAAATTAAATTTAAATTTTCCAACGACCATGTAACTCATCCGTTATCGATCTAGAATGATGTTATTTTCATTGACGAGTCCAAGATCAACATTTTTGGCCAGATGGAATGCAGTATTCTTGACATCAACTAAATACAGAGCTGCACACTAAAAATCTAATACGTACGGTGAAGCATGGTAGCGATAGAATCATGGCTTGGGGATGCATGGCGGTATCCGGTGTTGGAATGTTAGCATTAATCGATGGAACTATGGACAAATATAAGTACCTTCAATACTTGAAGGATAATTTTGACCAGGACGCCAAGAAATTGACCATAGAGAAGAGCTACCAATTTTACCAGGATAATGACCCAAAGCAAAAATCAGATTTTCTACAGACCTGGATGCAATGGAACTGCCCAAACTTAATAGATACACCTGCCTAGTCTCCTGACCTTAACTTCATTGAGAATTTGTAGCCAATTTTGGATCTTGGTATCCGCAAGAGGTCGATACCAAATCAAAATTAGCTCAAAATAGGCCTCTTGGAAGAATGGCCCAAGATTCCAAAGGAATAGATATACTAGAATATGAAGGTAATCTTTGGTTTGCATCTCAATTTAAACCGCGTAGAGCGAAAAGTAAAAAGTTCTTTTGAACCGACTCAATGCGTTTACTATGGACGCCGTACTGAGGTTTCCAAACGCAGCATCCATATTCTAAGATAGGACGAACTAAAGAAGTATATAGGGATTTATTAACATAGGGGTCATTGAATTCCTTCGACCACCGTTTAATAAATCCAAGCACACCCCTGGCTCTATTCACCATAGACGAAATATGATCAGTAAAGTCAAGTTTTGGGTCCAAGCGGACGCCCAAATCGTCAACAGAATTAATTCTTTCCAAAGAGCAGCAGTTCAGCATGTAAAAAGCAAGCTTAGGAACGACACGTGAGAATGTCATTAGCTTGCATTTCGAGTCATTAAAGTTTAATAAGTTTACACGGCACCAAGTTTAAAAATTATTAAGACCTCTTTGTAAATCCGACTGGCAGGCAACGTCATTGTATTGCACGCAAAGCTTGAGGTCATCCGCCTACATAAGCACTTTGGAGTTAGTTAAGACTTTGGGCAGGTCATTTATAAATAATGTAAGCAATAAGGGTCCCAAATGCCTTCCTTGCGGGACGCCAGATGTAACCCTTAGAACATTGGATACATTATTCTTAAAGAGGACCTTTTGCGCCCTGCCATTCAAATAACTTAAGATCCAATTAAGAAGATCACTTGGAAAACCCATTGAATCGAGTTTTCTAACGAGGAGAGAATGGTTAACAGAGTCAAATGCTTTACTGAAATCAGTATAGATTACATCTGTCTGACAATTATTATGGAAGCCCTTTATAATATAGGAAGAGAGCTCCAAAAGATTTGTTGTTGTTGATCTTCGCTTCATAAAACCATGTTGACATGGAGAAATAACCGATCTACAAAGGTGCTGTAAGTGAGGGGTGATAATATTTTCAAATAATTTTAGGATGGCCGACAACTTAGAGATTCCTCTATAATTGCTGGCATCCAATTTGCTACCTTTTTTGTGGAGAGGAATAATAAACGATTCCTTCCAAATGATGGGAAAGTGGGAGCTTTCTAAGGACAAGGTAAACAGTTTCAGAAGGGGATAGCGCAGGGCGTCGGCACAATACCTGAGCTCACAGCCAGGAATTCCGTCGGGACCTGGCGAATAAACTGGCTTGACACGATGAAGATCTTAAAGGAGAGAGCTTTCGTTTAGGCTAGGATAGAAAATTAAGTTTGATTTGGGTATGTCGTAGGAATAAGTCTGGTGTATATACGAGGAGTTTGCATAAGTTGTTTGAAAAAACTGCGAGAATAGATCGGCTATTGCCTGATCATTATTTGCGGTAGTATTTTCAAATGAAAGCGCTTACGTTTAGTGTTAACAAAATTATAAAACTGTTTTGGGTCCTGTGAGAACTGGGCCCTACAACGAGTTAAATAGTTTTTATAATACTTAGCGTATAATACCGTGCTGATCGGTAAAGTTTGACCGAGCTGATAAATAAGATGAAAGGACAGATTGAGAACCGGTGAATTTAAAATTAGCACACAGTCTAGATTTTTTATTTTTAAGTCGGCTCAACTCTTTAGTAAACCACGGCGGCTTATTCGAGCTTGGCGGATAATATAACGGAACACATTCAGTAAAAAATGAATTCATGGCACTGTAAAAAATATCCACGGCAACTGCCATGTCAGTGCACATGTATAGATCGGACCAATTGAACTCGTTTATAAAATTATTCAGCCGTTCAAAGTCCGTCTTGCGAAAACATAGGATTTTATTGACTGGACGGTCAGAAATATTCTGTACGTCACACCCAATATCAAGAGTCACATCGAAAGTTGGATGATAAGGATCTTCGGGCTGCGTCAGAGGCGCCACCCTTGCTAAACTGACTCTCGCAGGATCAGAGACGAAGCAAAGATCGAGCAAGAGCTGTAAGGAATTTCGCACATGGTTGACTTGAGCCATAAAGTCATGTTGTGTAGGTGTATAGGAGTATTGGAAAAACTTCCGAGCTCAGAATTTCCGGCTTTAACCAGGTTTCTGTGAGCACAATAACCTGAGATGCAAACGAAAGGCTATAAGAATACAAGTTAGGAAGCTTGCTATGTAAGCCTCTTGCATTCTGATAGGAAATACCTAGGGAGTAGGTTAGGTTTTTGGGTCAGAGACGAAGCAAAGATCGAGCAAGCGCTGTAAGGAATTTCGCACATGGTTGACTTGAGCCATAAAGTCATGTTGTGTAGGTGTATAGGAGTATTGGAAAAACTTCCGAGCTCAGAATTTCCGGCTTTAACCAGGTTTCTGTGAGCACAATAACCTGAGATGCAAACGAAAGGCTATCAGAATACAAGTTAGGAAGCTTGCTACGTAAGCCTCTTGCATTCTGATAGGAAATACCTAGGGAGTAGGTTAGGTTTTTGGGTCAGAGACGACGCAAAGATCGAGCAAGCGCTGTAAGGAATTTCGCACATGGTTGACTTGAGCCAGCGATAAAGTCATGTTGTGTAGGTGTATGGGAGTATTGGAAAAACTTCCGAGCTCAGAATTTCCGGCTTTAACCAGGTTCTGTGAGCACAATAACCTGAGATGCAAACGAAAGGCTATAAGAATACAAGTTAGGAAGCTTGCTATGTAAGCCTCTTGCATTCTGATAGGAAATACCTAGGGAGTAGGTTAGGTTTTTGGGTCAGAGACGAAGCAAAGATCGAGCAAGCGCTGTAAGGAATTTCGCACATGGTTGACTTGAGCCATAAAGTCATGTTGTGTAGGTGTATAGGAGTATTGGAAAAACTTCCGAGCTCAGAATTTCCGGCTTTAACCAGGTTTCTGTGAGCACAATAACCTGAGATGCAAACGAAAGGCTATCAGAATACAAGTTAGGAAGCTTGCTACGTAAGCCTCTTGCATTCTGATAGGAAATACCTAGGGAGTAGGTTAGGTTTTTGGGTCAGAGACGACGCAAAGATCGAGCAAGCGCTGTAAGGAATTTCGCACATGGTTGACTTGAGCCAGCGATAAAGTCATGTTATGTAGGTGTATGGGAGTATTGGAAAAACTTCCGAGCTCAGAATTTCCGGCTTTAACCAGGTTTCTGTGAGCACAATAACCTGAGATGCAAACGAAAGGCTATCAGAATACAAGTTAGGAAGTTTACTACGTAAGCCTCTTGCATTCTGATAGGAAATAGTTAGTTTTTTGGGTCGGGATTGCAAGACGTAGAAGGCGCAGTGGTATGATCAGGCCTGGGAAGAGTTATTCCTACAGGCCGCTTTTTCTTTTTATTCGCTTGGAACTCCTTAGCAATAACGTACTCTGGCCAGAAGTTGGGAGAGCAAATAGTGTTGAAGAGCTCTTTAGATACATTTATTTTGAAAGATGAAATATAATAATAATAATAAAATATAATAAGAAAATTTAAACTTTTCCACTTTTATCATTAATTTATCTGCTTTGTTGTTGCCTTGTATAAAGGCGAGACAATCTTCCGATGTTCGATCAGGGGAGAGCCGCGAAACAAAAATATGTCTCGTAGGTGGAACCGCTATAAGGGTTTTTGGCAAGGCAGGTTGGTTATCTGCCGTGCCATTGTCGGCCGGTAACACCCTGGGCAGATATATTTGTGTGCACAGGACTTTGAGGGGTCAATATTTGCGACCCCCAGGGGACAAAACAGAAATCACCGGCGGTATGGGCACTCCCGCTGCACATTCAGATACCGAATCTTTTCTAGCGCTCAATCTCAGCACCCTTGGAATTAATGCTGGGGTCGAGGGCTGCTGCTGAGAGCCCGTTGCAGGTAGTTGGGGTCCGTCTGCAGGCTGCCCACCAATAGCATTTTTTTTTGCGCCTAGGAGACTCATTTAATATCGTAAGGCTATTAAATTGGGTGTCCAGCGCCAAGAACATATCAAGAGTTATCCGAAAACTCGTTAAAATGCCCTTAAAACCGATTTTGGTTTTCCGCTTTAAAGACATCATTTCCCTTTCTACATCGCGACAGGCCACACAGCAGTAACGCAGGCCGATGTTTTTTTTTAGATCGTCCACCGTCCGAGCTGCAACTCCAATGGCGTGCATGACGTTGTCGCACAGCCAGCAGCCGATTGTAAGGACACCTGCAGAAATATTTACGGACATTATAAGGACTTACCACTGTACTTGTACTTGGAAAAAAAAACAACAGAGCTTTGAAGAAAGAAGTAAAGAGTCACAGCGAGAGCGAGAGAGTGGGAGAGCGGGAGAGCGTAGATCAGATAAGATAAGAAGTGCAGCGGCACAGCTAAAGCAAGAGAGTGGGAGAGAAAAGGAGAGCGTGGGAGATAAGTAGATAAAACGTTTAGCTGTTGCGCCGGCGCAAACAAAAGCAACAACGATCTGCCACTGAAAAGTGAATTCTTGTTGTGCTCGGATATGAACAAATGCTTCGAGCTCGAAAAAGCCGAACGCACTCTGGGGTTCTAGACATATCGTTCGGGTGCTCTGGGGTTCCAGGCTCAGCCGTTTTTGTGATAATACTTTTTGGTACTGTTTGACTCCTCTATGTATTTCTTGCTTAGTGGTTTAACGCAACGCGGGAGCGCAAGAAAAAAAACACGTCCGTTCAGTTGGAAAGATGAATATGTTTTTAATACAATTAAAAATTATAACGTTTTCAGTTTTTAGCTGATTTTCATCAAATTTGAGATATAGCCATTTTATAGTAATCTTAAAATGCCATACAAACGATAGTTAGAAAAATGCAAATCTGTGAATGTAAAACTGCAAATATAATATGTATAGGTGAATGAAATGAAAGCAGGTATTACTTCATTGTTTTTTTAACATAAATATATATAATTTATATTGTATGGATCCTAGTCATCGAAGTTCTATCTGCAAGGGTACATAAACTTCGGCGTGCCGAAGTTAGCTTCCTTTCTTGTTTCAGTTTCGAACCATTGCAGTTCAAGAAACTTTTCCCCCATAAGGTGGTGCATGCTTTTGGGCATGGTGGCATCCCTGAGCTGATCGCATAACACCCCTATGTGGATCTATCAATTGAATTCTATCGATATTTATTGGGTGGAACAGTTGCGCCTATAGTGGCCATAACAATTAATACATTTAAAAATTATATTTTTTTTCAGTTTTCAACAGAATTATAAATAATTTTAGATTTAACCATTTTGTATTATTCTAGAATTTCGATTTAAATTTAATGTAAAAACGGACTCGATATAAAGAAAATTAAAACTGCGAATGTAAAACTGTAAATAAATATGTTACATATTCCTTCAGTACCATTCCTATCGGATTTAGGCCTGAATCAGGTTGGATTGGAAGGGCCTTCATCTTGAAATATACTGGAATTTTCATACAACCCATCCAGGAATTTCCATACAGTAGGCGTTAAAAAACCTTAATTCAGATTACCCGAGGAATTTTCCGGGAATCCTGACAGGAATTAGTCGTGAATTTCGAAACGAATTCCCCTCTGAACCGGACTCTGAGCGGAATCAGTCAGGAATTCCAGACGGAATCAGGCAGTAATCGTAGGGGAATTCAGAGCAGAATCAGATAGGAATCCCAGAGGAAAACGTGTAGAAGATCCTCGGATCCCCGGATTCCCGCCTCCTAGTAAATATCTGGCATAATTTATAATTAAATTTTTTATTTATAAAACTTTATAATTTGTTCAATAATTACCAAAATTTTTCTTGGCACAACTTCTTGCATTTCCCCTAATTTTACGGGTCTTTCTTTCCGGCTGTTGCCGAGTCAATCAATAAATGAAATACACATATATAGTGACATATTCACAAATTCTGTTATGTTCCAAGAAATATGAATCTGCAGCGTAGGCGATCCCACGCTGAACCAATGTAAACAATCCACATCCGGAGCAAGCAATGCTCCTTTTCAATAACATAAATAATTCTTCAATCAATATCCCAAGCGGGCGATCTCGCTCCCCAACTTTTGTAAACAAAGGGCAGTAGAAGTACGATTTTTGTCACAATAATTTAGTCTTAAGCTGAGATCATTTGAATAAAGACGTGAAGCGGAATATTCGTTTTATTAATTCAACTTAGCGTTGTCCTTAGTCAACTGACGGGACATTAGTTCGACTCACAAAACAGAAACACATCACTGGCGCAGTCGGTAGGATACAAAAAGTATCCGAAAAAAAGAACCTCGAGTGAAAAATAAATTAAATTTTATAATTCAGTTCTCGAACAATAATTACGCAAAACATTTTAAAACACTTCAACTTGGATTATAATTCCAATTCGGTTGTCCAACAAAAAGTGGAAGAACAAAACAAAACAAAACACAATAAGTCCAACGGCACCTAACAGTTAATAACAACAAATAAATTTTAAGAAAATTAATTTAAACAAACACTTCAACTTTAAAAAGTGAAATCAAAAATAAACTAAAATAAATTTTTATTTTACTATAACAACAAATTTACTACAACAATGGCACAACCAGTTATCGCCGCACCCCAAATCGTTGCACTAAGCGACAACAACCTTGCTGAAGCTCGTCGGCAACTAAAAGACATCATGCCATTTAAGGGTGATCCAGAAACTCTCTATACTTTCGTCAGCAGAGTGGACTATGTAATTTCACTCTACCAAACTAATGATGTGCGACAACAGAGGATTCTTCTTGGAGCCATCGAAAGAAACTTGGACGGACACGTAACACGATCATTGGGCCTTCCGAACATTGAAGATTGGCCTACCCTTAGATCGAGACTAGTTGCAGAATTTAAACCCCAAACACCGAACTACAAACTACTGGAGAACTTCGGGGAGACACCTTACAAGAGAAATATGAGAGCATTCTGCGAAGAAGCAGAAAGACGACGTCAAGTACTAATTTTGAAATTGTATCTAGAAGGTAACCAGCCAGATTTTCTTATTTATATTCAGGCGATTAAAGATTCCATTAAAATATTGATCAGAAAATTACCAATACAATTATTTACTATTTTGGCTCATCATGACATTGAAGACTTAAGATCATTAATCACTATCGCACAAAATGAGGGAATATATGAAGAACATGTTAATTTTGAATTAAATAAAATTTCAGAAAATCGTAATAAAAACTCAAACCCTAATCAGAATTCTAAACCACACAAATTCAATACATATACACAAACCCAATATTAAGCAAGTTACCCACAATATTCTCAACCATTCCAACCTAATTTTAATCAATACACGCAATCATTTAGACCCACCTATACACAACAGATACCTAACAACCAAACTATGTGGCCAAATCATTTCGGACTCAACCAATACATGAACACACAAAACAACTCACAAAAATCCTTTTCCACAATATTCAAATAAAATTCAAAATCCTCAAACAGCACATTTTAAAGGAAATACATACCCTCAACAACAACAACCCTCTATATCTAAAAATACTATCTTCCCGGTTACCAAACGACTAAGACCATCGGACAGTGAACAAACCAAAATGTCTATTGACGAATTAAGATTTCAAGACGCACACGAACACGAATACGAAGAAATACAACCTAATTATTATGAACAACAGTATTATGACCACAATCAATACCATAGGTTGATTAATGAACAACAACAGCAACAACAGGTCCAATACACCCAAAATAAAGATAAACAAAATCTATATAGCTCAGAACCAAACGAAAATTTTCGGTTAACAGCCCCGGACAACACCAATACATAGAAATAGCATACAAAGGTTGCACATACAATTGCCTTATAGACACAGGATCCACAATAAATATGAACAATAAAAATATATTTTGTCTTCCTATTCAAAATACTATATGCGAAGTTTTGACATCAAATGGCCCTATTACATTGAACAATTTAATTATGTTACCCAGCAATAGTATTTTTAAAACAACTGAACCATTTTATGTACACAATTTTTCTAATAATTATAATATACTAATTGGCAGAAAATTGTTGAAAAATTCACAATAAATTATAAATTACAAAAATAGCCAGTTACCCTTTTTGATAAAACATATAAATTAATAACTTCAAAATCAGAAAAGAACCACAATTTTTATATCCAAAAGCCAATAGAACCAATTAAAAAATCACCTCAGGAGTCAACAAAAAAAATTGATTTTGGATTATTTCGATTAGATCACCTGAATCAGGAGGAAACTTCAAGGTTGAAAGGTTTATTAAATAAATTCAAAAATCTTCAATATGAAGAAGGAGACAATCTAACATTTACAAATACCATTAAACACGTACTAAATACAACACATAACTCCCCAATTTATTCAAAACAGTACCCACTTGCTCAAGCGCACGAAATTGAAGTCGATAACCAAGTACAGGAAAAATGCTTAATCAGGGATTAATTAGGGAAAGGAATTCACCATACAATAGTCCTACCTGGGTAGTACCCAAAAAAAACCTGATGCATCTGGAAAAATTATGTATAGAGTAGTAATTGATTATAGAAAGCTAAATGAAATAACTATTCCCGAGAGATATGCAATACCAAACATGGACGAAATCCTTGGTAAACTAGGTCAATGCCAATATTTTACAACTATCGATTTGGCAAAGGGATTTCATCAAATAGAAATGGACTCAGAATCAATACCTAAAACTGCATTCTCCACCAAAAGCGGTCATTACGAATACCTTCGAATGCCATTTGGCTTTAGAAATGCACCTGCTACTTTTCAAAAGTGTATGAATAATATCCTTCGACCGTTGCTCAATAAACACTGTTTAGTGTATTTAGATGACATCATAATTTTTTCCACATCCCTTACCGAACATTTAAATTCATTACAGCTAGTTTTTTCCAAACTTGCAGAAGCAAATTTAAAGTTACAGTTAGACAAATGTGAATTCTTAAAAAAGGAAGCTAGTTTTCTTGGTCACACCGTAACCCCCAATGGTATAAAACCAAACCCCCTTAAAGTTAAAGCCATAGTTTCATATCCAATTCCAACAAAAGTAAAAGAGATTAGAGCTTTCCTTGGATTAACCGGTTATTATCGTAAATTTATCCCAAACTACGCAGACATAGCAAAACCAATGACCAAATGTTTAAAAAAAGGAGCAAAAATAGATACACAAAATATCGATTACATAGAAGCATTCAAAAAACTTAAAACATTAATAATTAGAGAACCAAATCTCCAATTACCCGATTTCGAAAAAAAAAATGCACTTTAACCACAGATGCCAGTAATCTAGCCCTTGGAGCCGTACGTTCTCAAAATGGTCATCCTATATCCTTTATTAGCAGAACACTTAATGAACATGAATTAAATTACAGTGCTATCGAAAAGGAATTACTTGCCATTGTTTGGGCCACTAAAACTTTTCGACATTATTTACTGGGACGACATTTTCTCATTGCTAGTGACCATCAACCTCTTAGATGGCTGCATACTTTAAAAGAACCAAATGCCAAGTTACAAAGATGGAAAGCCAAGTTAAACGAATACCAATTTAAAATCGACTACATTAAAGGGAAAGAAAATCCAGTTGCCGTTGCATTATCAAGAATTAAAATTGAAGTCGTTACTCAACATAGTGCAGAAGAAGATAATAGTAACCTAATTCATTTAAATAATTTTCATTAAATCCGATAACAATAAAGTAGAGCATTCAACAATATTCGGTAACTCCATTACAACAATTCAATATAATGTAATGACACTCGACAAAGCCAAACAAATTTTACTTGATCATTTTATTCATAGAAACATTACCATTCATATTGAAAGCGATGTAGATTTTGAAATCATTTAAAGAGCACACAGAGAAATTATTAATACCACTTACACTAAAGTAATTCGCAGCCTCCACTTATTAAAGAATGTTTGTTCATACGCCGAATTCAAAGAAATTATACTTCAATCACATGAAAAACTTTTACATCCAGGTATACAGAAAATAACTAAATTATTAAAAAAAAAATCACTTTTTTCCAAATAGCCAACTATTAATTCAGAATATAAAAAATGAATGCAACATATGGGCAATTCTCTGGTGTCGATGCAAACTAAAAAAATACATGTGCCAAGACTTTATTTTAATTTTATAAAAATTGAAACGTATAGCTCTTGGTTAGCACTATAATTGGTGCTAAGGTCGATTTTGAACCCTTGCACTATGGTCCAGAAGTCAATTTTTTTGGCATAAATTAAAAAAAATAAAGTTACAGACCTAAAACTTTGCACATTATGATTTTTCAGAAAGATAATAATGTAAAAAAAACTTTTGAGTCTGTGAGACCACGCCCTCTATTGCCTCCCATACGAACCGATTCGTAGTATTATAATTAGAAATTGAGTATGAAGCTGAATTCAGACAATATACACTCATTTATATGTATACATATGTATATGTTATGTATGGGTTTTGCCTTAAACATTATATTCTTCTTCTTCTTCTTCTAGTATTATTGAGCTGCCTTCGTTCAAGTCGTCATCCGAATCACAATCAGATTGCAATTCCTTTTCAAATGGGATGTTGTTCTCGGTTGACGGCAGCTCCAGAAGGCTTAATACTTCTTTGAGAATTGCTTTTTTTTTTGTGTTTTTTCGTTCTCTTTCCCTTAAACAGACACTAGATAGTAACGGATCCGAGGAATCGATCGCCCTGTGGAAAATGTCAGTCATAGTATTGATTCGGCTATTTTTCCTTGCGTGTGAGAGTCGGTCTTTTTTATAGATTTTATTGCGGGCTTCTGAAGCATTTTCGCCTAAGCATCCTAGTGGAACTAACGTTGAATTATTTATTTGAAAACCGTGGACTAGTATTTTGTGAATCGTTGGTGCCATGGGGTACCACGGGTATTTATGCATATATAGGCAAAACGTTTTCTCACAAAAAGTTTGAAATTTGTCAGAGTTTATATAAAAGTTACATGAAACTGCTATTAATATAACGTGAAAATTATTTTAAAGGGTTTTGTCAAAGCCGGTTATAGGTGATATTTGTTCAATATTTGCAAAAGCTCTTCTTGTTGTATTACCGTCATTGCTGTTCCCGCTACCATTTTGCTTTGGCACGCTTACTCGTAGACCCATATCATATCATTCCACATTTTTTCCTGAAAACGTTCGACCATATAGTTGCATTTTGGTAGTCATTTTTTTAATAATTGATGCAAAAATACTTGTTTTTTTTTATTTATTTCTAATTTTTTATCATCTTCGACGTGGTAATGGCTCATTTTCTCATAAATGCAATCTAACACAGATGATATTTTGCGATTATTGCTGAGCCAAATATCGAAGAGATCGCTATGGCGAAATTCGAACGTCGCTAAATATTGCGGAATTGCGTGAAAAGGGGGACGAATGGGGAAAAGTTGTTAATTTCCGATAAAGAACGACAGATTTTATTATAAACTGAAGTAATTAGTTTTTGTCAGCAGCCGTCAGGTCGTTAGATTTTTTCCACGAAACACAAGGGACGCATGTTAATTTTCTATAGAAAATACACATAAATTGAACATTAAACAAAACACAAACACTAAGACTACACATTAACAGACTATATTCAGTAAAAAATACATACCTTGATTTACAATTTCCATTACTATCAATAGTTTGTTCGGACAAAAAATATTTATTTTCACGTAAAAAAGTAAACAGCAATTTGCCGCCAATTTCTTATTACCAAACAGCTATTCGATTGTGTGGTTTCGAAAGCTCATAAAAAACTTCAGAGAAGCTTGTAAAGCATATTTTCTTAGTTTTGTTTATGTTTGATATTTTAACTTTAATAATTTTAAATCAAAAATACAAAATATAAACATGAAAATTTCGAATTTATGCCAAAAAAATCAACTTCTGGACCATAGTGCCTTGTTTGTTTTCAAGATATTCACTAAAAAGTACTGAGTTCGCACGCGACAAAAATATAAGTTACATTTGCAAAAAACCAGTTAAAGTTTTGATTTCAGCGAAACGTGATGAAAAATTGTAGTACAATAAATTTTAATGAATTACGCAATGAATTCTCTTAATAATGTATTTTGTTTGATTTAAAAATATTAAGTAGTTATATTTTAAATTTAATTTTAGTCCCGGTCGCACGCGACAGTTTGGAAAGCGATAATTCAAACTAAAACTGTGAGCATAATGGTGATTGGATAAGTCCTTTTCCACTTAATATTGACTCTTTGGGATTTCTATAAGATGTTAGAAAACGAAAGTCAAAGCAAAATGCTTTTGTTAAAGAGATTGACATCAAAACAAAACATGCCATTTTTTATGACTTTTTTTTTGATAAAAACAACATTATTTGCGTTTGCGCGTGTTTGACATCGATTTTTTTAAAATTTATTTTAGAAAATGAAAAATTCTCTTAGTCTTGATCATACTGACCAATTTTGTATGTAATCATGTTAAAAATACTCGTTTATAAGCAATTTTAAGTTTTTGGCCGCGGTTGACCTTTCTGGAGAATTGCCCATATGCAATTTGGCTAAAACAGAACACAGAAATACCAAAATGCCTCTTAAAATCACACCCAACCCTGAACATTGTCGAGACAAATTTGTGGTAGATATTTATTCATCTGAGGGAAATCATTACATCAGTTGCATTGACATTTATTCAAAATTCGCTACACTTGAACATATTAAATCAAAGGATTGGATAGAATGCAGGAACGCACTAATGCGCATTTTTTAATCAGTTAGGTAAACCCAAATTACTAAAGGCAGACGGAGCTTTTACCAGCTTAACTCTTAAGCGATGGCTTGAAGCAGAAGGAATTGAATTACAACTTAACACGGCAAAAGCCGGTGTAGCAGACGTCGAAAGACTACATAAGACAATAAATGAAAAAATTCGAATAATCAACTCATCCGATGATGAAGAAGTAAAATTAAGCAAGATAGAGACAATTCTTTACACATACAATCATAAAATAAAACATGACACCACTGGACAAACACCTGCTCAAATATTCTTATACGCTGGACATCCAATATTAAACACTCAAAATATTAAAGAAAGAAAATAGATAAAATAAATGAAGATCGACAGGAATTTAACATTGACACTACAGAAAAGGTCCACTTCAAAAGGGAAAATTAGAAAATCAATTTGAAGCAAATAAAAATGTAGAAAAAATAGACGAAGACCATTACAAAATTACCAATCGAAATAGGGAAACCCAATACTACAAAACACAATTTAAGAAACAAAAGAAAACTAATGCCGTTAAACTTCCACAGGAACCTTCTGTACGATGATGTTACTTATTTCACATATCCCTATTAACCACAAAACCATTAACACCATTAAAATAATTCCTTATCCCGACCATAATGGATATCAGTTAGACTATTCAGATCAACAATCATATTTTGAAGATAAGAATAAAATTTATAATCAAGACAATAAAGAAGTTAATAATGAATGCATTAAAAATATAATTAAGCGTAAAAATCCAATTTGTAATTTTATAGCAACTCCTTTAAAGGAAATGATTCAAAATGTTGAACCAAATATTATACTTACTTGGAATCTAACTGAATCTACAATCGAACAAAATTGTCAAGAATTGAATGGCGATATAAAAATAAATGGAAGCAAAATTATTAGAATAAAACAATGTAAGAGTTAAAATTGGAAATGTTATTTTAAGCGAAAATTCGTTAAGTCCAGAATTTGATTTAACAGCATTGTATTCACCGATTAATGTTACTAAGATAAAGATAGTAGAACATAATGACGTTTTAAAACTAATTTCAGAAAATAATACCACACTTTACGTAATTATAATATTAGTAGTTAACGTTCTTATTATTTTTGTTGTCCTATCAAAATTGTATACACAAAATCCACTTACCTTTTTATATACAAAATTTAGAAAACAAGCAAAAAATAATCAAGAACCACAACAAGAAATAGAACCGGCACAAAACCAGTTGCCTGCATTGTACCCTGAAATGCCAGCCCAAACATAGGCAACCCTTTTAAGGGGAGGGAAGTGACATATTCACAAATTCTGTTATGTTCCAAGAAATACAAACAATCCACATCCGGAGCAAGCAATGCTCCTTCTCAATAACATAAATAATTCTTCAATCAATATCCCAAGCGGGCGATCTCGCTCCCCAACTTTTGTAAACAAAGGGCAGTAGAAGTACGATTTTTGTCACAATAATTTAGTCTTAAGCTGAGATCATTTGAATAAAGACGTGAAGCGGAATATTCGTTTTATTAATTCAACTTAGCGTTGTCCTTAGTCAACTGACGGGACATTAGTTCGACTCACAAAACAGAAACACATCACTATATATGTATATACATGCAAATTAAACAGAAAATACATTCTGGAAACAATGACTTTCCCGTTTACACCTAGACGGTGGTTAAAGAAGCATCCATGAATAAGTCACTTACCTTTTAACAGTATTTAATAAATTACAATACAAAACACTTGTGAATACATCAGAGCTGCGAAATTGTTTCAACATAATTTAGACAGGAAAGGAATTTTGGTACTGAAGGGATGTAATATAGGTGATTGAAATGAAAACAGTCATGACTTTATTGTTTTTTAACTTAAATATATATAATTTATTTAGTGGGTCCTTCCATAGTATCGATGACAGCTTGTAAACGTCGACAGATGCTTTTTATTAAGTTGCTCGCCTCAGTATTGGTTATATTTTCCGATTTAGCTTTTAACTCCGTTTTTAAGGATTCCTGGAAATATATGGTACATTTCCTCATCATAGGATTGAGATCTGGTGATTCGGATCGATATCTTATTGAAATAAGAAAGTCTTTGAATTAAACCAAAGTTTTTCAACACCATGAATCAAATTTTAATCTAAATAAATAATAGTTTAAAAAACTAAAAACAAACACGCTTTTATAAATAACTGAACTAAAAAGAAGAAAATAATTTATAATTACAAACAAAATTATTAAATTCTGAGCAATAGTATATAATTATAAACAAGATCATTAAAATCAGAGTTAAAAGCCTGGGGTGTAGGATTTTTCAATATTTTCATAATTCTTCCCTTACAGATAGTTGCCATTCGAATAAGTGCAACATCGATTATAGATGCACCCCCCGCTTTTAACTCTGAATTTAGTGATCTTGTTTATAATTATATACTATTGCTCTAAATTTGATCATTTTGTTTGTAATTATAAATTATTTTCTTCTCTTAAGTTCGGTTATTTATAAAAGCGTGTTTTTTTTAGTTTTTTTTTTTAACTATTATTTATTTTTTATTTTTTAGTGTGGGTACCCATAAAAGCGTGTTTTTTAAATTTTCTAAGCTATCAGTTATTTTTATTTATTTTAGTTCGATTTATCAATCAAATTTTTACGGATATGTAATTATAAAAAATCTTACGAAATATTTCGTAATCTCATTATTTCATTTTGGCCTCTTTTCCTGTTAACTTTAAGCAATCAAGTACTTCAATGCGTATACCGTCTAAGGTTCTTCTTACACGACTAAGTACTACCACTAAGCAAGAAACACATAGAGGTGTCAAACAGTACCAAAAAGTACTATCACAAAAACGGCTGAGCCTGGAACCCCAGCAGTGCTGCCAATTTGGATTTTTTCCCGTCAAAACTGGCTTTTTTTAAAGGCTAACTGCTGGAAAAATTTGTGAATTGCGGGAATTGTAAAAAGCGGGAATTCTGGCTTTTTTGGAAATTGAATTGGCTTTTTCCCGATTTTTTTTGTGTTGTTAAAACTTAAATACAAAATATGAAAAAGTGGCAGCTAAAAAGTTAGCTTTACAAAAAAACCAGATAATGTAGCGACGTATCGTTTGGTTTAATTGATATACGCTAATGTCATAACTCGCTTAGTGTTTCCATCTCTATATAAAAAGTGCGCGTAAATTGTTAGCAAGTTCTAAAATGCCGAAGGAGTATAAACAAAAATGCCGCGATGTCTGGCTTAAAAGTGATGAATTTAAGGCATGGATTCGCAGGGATGACACAGACCTGCAAAGGGTTTATTGCAACTATTGCAAGACTACTATTACAGCTAAACTTAGTGATCTGCGAGCTCACGCTGCAACAAAGAAGCATACTTGTGCAAGCAAAAGATATTCATTTCTATTTATATTCATTTTTATTTTAATATACAGAAACAGACTGCGAAGGGTCGGGAAATGCTGCGTCGACTATGAAGTGCCAATCAAATATCTGCAGATTATAGGAACTATTAGGTCTTACGAAAATAAGGAAGACCATGAAGAAATTGATCAAATTATGGAAATCTTTTGAACAAAAATGAACTTATTAAATTGTTATATTTTTGACATTTTTTCTATTTTTTATACATTTGTTTCAGCCTTTTTTTGGATTTTTTAATAAATTTTTTAAGCTTTTTTTTCACTTCTCCCGTCAAAAACAGCTTTTTTTGTTGGTCAAAAGTTGCTTTTCAGTGGCAGATCGGCTGTGTAAGGATGAGCAGGGGTGCGTTTCTTTGCGCTGTGCTCTCGTTTCTGTGTATATGTGTATATGTGTACAAGCGCTCACACGTTTGTATGCTTGTTCAAATTTCAACATGCAGAGTCTTTTTCAAAGATTTTGGACGACCACAGCCAGTGGGCCGAAGCGGCGTCACAGCAATACTTAGCCTATAGCGCTTGCATTGGGGGACAAATTATTTAAGTTATTTCACTATAATTACTACTTATTTTAATTTAAGTTTCTTTTCTGACTATATTTCCCAAAAGGCATTTTGTTGATAAATCATCGATGAATTGTTCATGAATTTGTTGATGAATTGTTGATGAATCATCGATGAATTGTTGATGAATGATCGATGAATTGTTGATGAATCATCGATGAATTGTTAATGCATTTTTATTTAAGTATTTATTTATTTAATTTAATTTTTTTTCATTTGCTAAGCAACAACAAAAAAGTGCGCTAAAACAAAAGCGCGCCCAAATATGCATACATATGTACATACATACATAGATATTGACATATGTATGTAAGCATAATTAAAACAAATCAAAGAATCTTAGAAAATCAAAACAAAACAAAAAGTGACACGCGCAAATCACTTGCATAGACAACAACAACATACCCTGCAGTACCTGTCATCAGTAATTCATCAACGTTTCATCAACAGCGAAGGGGGTGCTGTTGATGATTCATCGATGACAGCCCATACAAACTGTTGATGAATTCAACATGGGCATGTCCTAGGCTGTCATCAATAGAAATTCATCAACAATAAATCGATGATTCATCATCAATTCATCGATGTATTGTTGATGATGAATTGATGATGTATTGTCGATGAAACATCGATGATACATCGATGAAACATCGATGATACATCGATGAAACATCGATGAAACATCGATGATACATCGATGAAACATGGATGAAACATCGATGATACATCGATGAAACATGGATGAAACATCGATGATACATCGATGAAACATCGATGTGTCATCAACAATTCATCGATGTGTCATCAATAATAAATTAATTAAAAAACATAAATAAGGGATTTCATATTTCAATTCATTCATTTTTATTATATCCTCTTAAAAACTAACATAATAAAATTAAAATTATACATAAAATAATACAAATAATCAAATTAAAAATATTTCTTATAATAATACAAAATAAATTTTAAAAAATAATAATAATTATAATAATTAACATTAAAAATTAAATATTAATGTATTGAAAAACGCTCGGACCACATTCTAACACGTCTTCATCCCTTTTCCTTTTTTTATGTTGCGCCTCCAAATTTTTTGCGCAAGGAAGGCTTTTAGTTAAACGGTTGGCAAGTGGCTCCGTTGCATCAACTTGACTTATTGCAACTGAAAAGGAAAATTTGGAAAATAAATTGATATCAAAATCTAAAAAAAAAATACATAATTACCTAAGAGTGCAGAGTAGAACTTCTTATGGTCTCGAAGCCTTTTCTTACACTTCGCACCATCGATGTATCACAATAGCTGCATGCAGACACGAAGTGGGAGGACGGGAAGATGTACTCAAAATATAAGACAGAATTGATACGAAAGTAAACTTTTTTTAAATCTTTACATAAAAACTCACTTGATATATAATTTCAATTATTGAAAACTAAACAGAATATTTATATACATATGTATGTAAAATTTTTTTTTTTTAATTTGGCCTGCGCAGTGCGCACACTTCTCACTTAGTTCACTGTTTAACTGCAAGTGAAAACACGAATAAGCAATAGAAAAAAAAAGGACTGTGCCTCCAACAACAAAACGAACCACGATCCGGAAAAACGGATCCTCAAGTCCGTTTTTTTTCTCTTATTGTTCGTTTCGTTTCACAAAGTTCCGTTTGGCTATCTTGTGTCCGAGTGTTTTGCTTCCTTGTAAACAGGGTATAAAGGATATATCCGACGAGGCAACAAGTTACTTAAAATGTTATTGCAGCTCAAACAATTTTGTTCGATATGCAATTATTTTTTCATTCGCGTTTTATATTTAAAGAATATTTATTCCTAATACCATCATTATAATTGTTAATGATAATATATTATGGTAGGTTGCAGTGGTGAGGCCCATTGCTGGGGCCTCCAATTAGAGCTAAGCTCCTTTTTGCTCCACTCCCTCTGTTTGTTGTTGATTATACACCATCAGTACCATCCGGAGTCAGCCAGGAAACCTAGGATTGCCGAAACTTTCAGCTTTCCTATGTTTCTCAGTGACTCCATCTGGTAGGCACCGAAGTGGCGAAATCTGATGTGGTTTAGCGCTGGGCAGAAGCATAGCAGATGTTCCGGTGTCTCTTGCTCTGTAGGTTGCTTACAGCTTCTACAGATTGCGTTGTATGGCAGTCCCAGCTTCATTGCGTGCGAACCGATCGCCCAATGTCCCGTGGTGAGTGCCGTGAACCTACTGATATCCCGCTTGCTGTTGGATAGCAGTTCCCTGGTTCGTTTTTCGTCGTACCTCGGCCAGCATTCCCTTGACCTTCTGTGATCACTCTTGCTTTGCCATTCTTTATTGGCTATCTGCCTAAAGTGGTCATGGATCCTCGTCTGGATCGCGTTTAGGGAGATCGGTAATTCGAAGTCAGAACTTAGCCCTGCCGAGCCTGCACGGGCTAGTTCGTCCGCCTTCTCATTTCCTGGGATCTCGTTGTGTCCCGGTACCCAAGTTACTTGTACCTTATTTTTGTCGGCAAGTCTATTAAGGGCCTTCTTGCATTCTGCCACAAGTCGTGAATTCGTTTTCACGGCAGATAGGGATTTTATAGCCGCTTGGCTATCCGAGTAGATTCGAACTCTATTGCCCCTGAGGTCCTGCCTTAAGGAAAGTTCGACTGCTTCCCTTATGGCTAGTAACTCAGCCTGAAAGACCGTCGCTGAGTTAGAGAGATTGAAGGCCTGTTCAATTCTCCAATTTTCAGCGAAGATCCCAGCCCCTACGCCGCAGCTCATTTTTGAGCCATCGGTGTAGAGGGACACCTCGTTCTCCTCTACCACTCTGCCCCTACTCCAGTCTTCCCTTGATGGGTATGATGTCGAGAATGCATTCCCGAATTCCAATTCCGCGATCATGTAGTCGGTCTTAACGTCTGTGTTAATGCCACTGTTTGCAAGGATCTTGCCGTGCCCGGCGCCGTAGTCCCTCCAGCAATTGCTCGCCTTCAGTCTTACTGCGCTCTGTGCCGCAGTGTCCTTCACGAACAGCTCTATCGGCATTATATGCAGGATGGCGTTGAGAGCAGCCGCGGGGCATGAGCGCATTGCACCCACTGCCCCCGCACTCGCTGCCCGTTGCATCCGTGTCAGCTTCGTTCTGTTGTAAGCCCTAGTTAGTGCCGGCCACCATACTAGGGCTCCGTATGTAAGAATTGGTCTTACCACTGCAGTGTAGAGCCATAAAATTATCTTTGGGTGCAGTCCCCATTTGTTTCCAAACATTTTCCTGCAGGAGTAGAATGCGATGCTTGCTTTCCTTACTCTTTCTGCAATGTTATCTTTCCATAAGAGCTTTTTATCCAGGATAACTCCTAGATACTTCGCTCGCTCCGATAGTTTCAGCTCCATGCCATTAATACTGGGCATGTTGAAGGGTGGTATCTTAGTTCTTCGCGTGAAGAGCATAAGTTCCGTTTTAGTGGGGTTGATACCTAGTCCGCAGGTTTTTGCCCATTTGTTTAGTCGACCTAGCGCACCCGTCATTATTTCGCTAATAACGTCAGGGTATGGTCCTGAAACGAGCAGTACTACGTCGTCCGCGTAGGCAACTGCTTTGACTCCACCCGTATTGAGGTCTGTCAATATGGCGTTCATATTTGTGAGCCAGAGTAGGGGCGATAGTACCCCGCCCTGAGGTGTGCCTCTCTTCACAGTCCGTGTGAGGTGAGTGCCACTCAGTTCGGCTGTGATCGTCCTGCTCTTTAGCATGACTCCGATCCACTCTCTGATGCCTCTCTCAATACCTAGCAAGTTGAGGGAGTCCAGGATAGAGTCGGGGTTCACGTTATTAAACGCGCCTTCTATGTCTAGGAAGGCTGCCATCGTATATTGTTTGTGTTGTTTCCGTTGATTTTCCTCTGCGGTACGCATGCTGCGCGTCCGAGAGTTGATGTCCTTCTAGAGATTCTCGGATGTGGACGTCCAGCAGTCTCTCTAGTGTCTTCAGGGCGAAGGAGGTGAGACTTATCGGTCTATAATCCTTTGCTAGGATATGCCCCCTTCTGCCCGGTTTGGGTATGAAAATGACTTTAGCCTCTCTCCACAACAGTGGGATGTGCGTCAGTCTTAAACATGCTTCGTAAATGGCTTTTAGCCATTTGCAGATGCTATCCTTGGCTGATTGTAGCATTGCCGGTATTAAGCCGTCTGGGCCCGGGCTTTTATATTTATCGAAAGAATCTATTGCCCACTGAATTCGCTCCGTGGTAATGATGTCTTTCGTAGGTGTATCCATTTGAGAGTTCGGTTCCCCCTCGGGTTCCGAGATCACTCTTAGGTTTCCTGGGAAGTGGGTGTCAACTAGTAGCTCTAGTGACTCCTCAATTGTCGACGTAGCAGAGCCGTCTGCTCTGTTGATCAAGATAGGGCTTATGTGCCCCTTGGCGAGGATTTTGCTTACTCTCGCCGTGTCCTTTATGCCTTCCAGTGACTCGCAGTATTTCTGCCAGGACTCTTTCTTGGCCTTGTATACTGCCTTCTTGTAAATTTTTTGTGCTTATTTGTATGTTCCCCAGTCCCGGGTTACATAGCTGTGGTTAAAGGACTTTCTCGCGCTCTTCCTGAGCTCGCTTAATTCCTTTGTCCACCACGGTGGGTATTGCCTCTTCGAGAATGTTAGCTTACAAGTCTCTTTGAAGGCGTTGTTCAGAATGTTAGTTAGGCCCTCGACTTCCTTGTCTAGTGCCTTTGCAGTGGATATGGTCTTGATCCTTCTGCCGTTAACTTTAGATCGGACAATCTCGCTGAAATTGTTCCAATCCGTCTTATGGGGGTTCCTTCTTGGCACCTGTTTCTTAACTGGTGTCGTTAATTCAAAGAAAATGTACCTATGGTCTGAGAAGGAGTGTTCTGTCGATACCCTCCAGTTCTCGACCCTGTAATTGTTCTGCTCTTTATGTAATGTGAGGTCTAACACCTCTTCCCAACCTTGAAAATTTTCCGTACTCGGAAAGATGAAGGTCGGCGTATTGCCCTTATTACATATTGTTACGTTTCTACAGATAATATTATCAAAGAGTGACTCACCTCTTTCGTTAGTCTCCGAACTCCCCCAGAGCGTGTGTCTTGCGTTCGCATCACACTCGAGCACCAGGGTCGTCTTCGTCACTTCCGCCCATTGCAGCAGCTTGACTACCGGCTCAGGCGGGGCCGGCTCGTCATGGGCCATGTACGCCGATGTTATGATGACTCCGCTCCCATCCGCCGCCACGAATCTGGCCACTGCTAGGTCAGGTGTGCTGAGATTGGGACAGAGAAAAGCATTAAAGTGATTCTTAATTACAATGCAAGCTAGCGACCTACCATTCGAGTTTGCGCACAGTAGTGTGTATCCTTGGATTCTCAGTCCAGCGACTTGCCCGTCCCTGGTCCAAGGCTCCTGTATCAGACCGATGTCGATATCCTTCTCCCTTAGAAGGATCGTGAGATTAGCTGAAGCGTGCGAGCTGCGCTTCAGGTTAATCTGCACGATTCTCGACATCGATGTTGGTGGGGGTGGCGTCGGGAGATTTGTCGTCGATGACCATGTCGTCCAACAATTTGTTGGTGTCATCGACCTCCTCCAGAATCTCGTCCGGCTCGGCCAAGAAGACCTTGATCTTGGCCTTCCTGATGCCGTACCTGACCTTGTGGTCCATTGCCTCCAGCTGGGGCAGACAGCGTTGGTTGATCAGCAGGAGGAAAGGCTGACTCGCCTTCATCTCCTGCTCTGCTCTGAGGATGGTCCAGTCCTCTGTATGTATGTCTGGGTTCTGGGCCTTCAGACAGGCGATCACCCTAGCATGGTCAGTTTGGCCCTTTGGTAACCAGATGCGAGCTCTGGGTCTCCTTGGGATCTCCCTGGCGTGGACTAGCCTAATCTTAAGGCCAGCCCATGTGTCGCTAATCTTAGCCACACACTCCGCCAGGAAGCTTCGGGAGAACCCGTCGTCGCACCTGATGACCCGGTGCCCTCTGACCACGTCTGAGGAGTCGAAGGAGGGGATGGGGCCGGTCGGCATGCTGACCAACCTGTCGGTCACCATGTCGGCCAACTTGGCCTCAATCTCCTCCCACTTCTCCGACAGCAGGCGACCGTCGTCATGAAGCTCGTCCACCAGTGCCATAGCCAGACTGTCTCTGGCCACCTCGCTGAACTTCTTTGCCTGGCTGACAAAGTTCGTCGCACGCGGCTTGCCCTGTGGGTCCTTCGCTCTCTTAGGCGCGCTTTCGCTCACTTCCTGTGAGCGAATTCGCTTCGCCTTCGAGGGCTGGAACGCCGCCGGGTTTGCCGCTTTGTAGTTCTCGTATTCCGCGATCTCCGCAAGGAATTTGGCTTTGTCCTCGGCATCCCGAGGGTCGGTTTTGCCCTCAGCCTCGTTCTTGGCTATCTTGCCGAGAACGAAGCGGGCTCTGTTAACCCTCGCTCGTCTCTGATGGTGAGACAATTTTGCAATCTCTGAGGTGGTGCTCAGCTGAGCCCCACCTGTGTGTTTCGGTTGGGGAGTGCTACTCGCTCTCCCCTCGGATTGCGACTCTTCTTCGTCGGTGTCCGATACAATGTGAGATGCAGCGACCAGTCTCGGCCTCTGCATCTCCTTCTCGTCCTTCGTTGACAGTTTTTGGGGTTTATCCTCTCCCAGGAGTTCCGAAGCTCGGTTTGTAGAAGTCATAGCATGTCATGTTCGCCCGCTTTGCTCGACCTGGCAAGCGCAGCGGGCCAGAGGGGGTTTGGGGCTTTGAAAAGAGGTCGACCGCAGCTTCGCCCCAAAACTGCGGCAAGGCCACTTACGACCCAGGGTTGCCTGGCCCTGGGAAGGCTCCGTGCAGACACAGCTTGGAATTACCCCTCAGCTGCGAACCTGGAAGTCAGTGTGCACGGGTCGCATCACACACCTGACTTGAGGGGAGGCTTGATTAAAGACTGCCTAAGTCCGCCCGACTACAATTGGTCAGCATCCCCGGTCGAGCCTCGACTGGGGACCTGCTTCCAGCCGCCCTCGCTTGGAGAGTATAGTCGCACTACCGATGGTGTACACAGTTACGGCAGATGACACAGTCATCCGTTGATCCCCCTGTGCACCCTATCGGCTGACGGCCTAATATATTATACACATAAAAATGCTAAATTTTTAGGGTGCGAAACAGTTGGTTCGATTTTAATTGTTAACTTATTTGCTTTTGGCTCATCTCACTCGTTTGAAGAGTGAGTGAGGCAGTGAGATAGGCAATCACCATGGCAGCATTAGAGCGTAGGCTCCGTACAAGTCGCAGCCGGCAGAGCGTCGACTCGGTAGAAGTCGCAGTCGGCAGAGCGTCGACTCTATAGAAGTCGCAGTCGGCGCGTTGATGACGGGTTGATGACAGTGGCTATTGATGACACGCGGTACTGCAGGGTGCGAACAGAAATTTGCACACGCATACAAACGTGTGAGCGCTTGTACACATATACACATATACAAAGAAACGAGAGCACAGCGCAAAGAAACGCACCCCTGCTCATCCTTCCACGGTCGATCTGCCACTGAAAAGTGAATTCTTGTTGTGCTCGGTTTCGAACGACTGCTTCGAACTCGAAAAAGCCGAAGGCACTCTGGGGTTCTAGACATATCGTTCGGGTGCTCTGGGGTTCCAGGCTCAGCCGTTTTTGTGATAGTACTTTTTGGTACTGTTTGACACCTCTATGTGTTTCTTGCTTAGTGGTACTACATAAGTTTGTCCAGCAGACATGCGCAGATCGCGCGCTAGCTCTATCTCTCTTACTCCTTTACGGAGGATCTATTATAATAAAGAATTTATCAATTCTGACGATCCTTATCAGAATAATGAAAATTTTTTTTATCAAATTATTGCATTGTCATCGGTCCTTGAGAAGAATGCAAAGTTTCAAGCTTATCAGATATTTGGAAACCTCTTGAAAATAGTGTTCAAAGATTCCGTTACATACATACATATGTATGTACATACATTCCGAACTAATAAAAGCGTATTAAAAATCTTATAGGTGGTCTTATTCATTTTTAATGAGGACCATTTTGCCAACCATAACATTTCCGCCACCATGCATTACTTTTGGGATAAAGTTGTTCTACTTCATGGCTTCATTGGGGTTTTTCCATACTTAAAACGAGCCATCATATCAAAAATATATTTCATTTAGATTCATCACTAAAAACCGCAGCCTCTTAAAAGGTATCTAGCTTGTTCACGTGCAGTTTTGCGAGCTCTAGGTGAAAGAGCGAGATAAAAACACGTATTCACGTTGTAATTTCAAACTAATTGTATTTCTTAAAATCCTAGCTTTGGAAGCTTACATGAAATTCACACTTTACATCATCTTATCTCTAAACAGACGAACACAGTGGCCATATGTTCCCCAGGCATGGAAAACGATCTTACATATGTGCCACTGCATTTTCTACTTTTCCTTATCTGAAAGGATATGTTCGTGACCGCTTTAAGAGATGAACATTTCTAGATATAATCAATCGTTGTTTATTGTAAGATAAGGAGACAAATTTTTAACAGTTTAATAGAAAATTCTTATACATTCATACATAATACTTTTCTTTCCTCACGTGGTGTTAGAATTTTAGACCTTCCAGCTTTCCCATGATTTGAGGCTAATTCTCTCTTATTTAGGTATTTTTTTTATCACACTATATTGTGGAAGGTGAATTTCCTATTATACTACCGATTTCACGATAGCTACGATTTTCAAGAATAGATTTTCGCAAATCTAGCGACAAATCTTTACCACGTCCTATTTTGTCCAATCTTGTCGCAGAACTAACAAAATCCAGCAATAATAATCACTTCGAAATCAACTTCGAACTAATTTCAAGTAAAGTGCAAACCAGAATCCCCGATTACTGTTGCATTTAAAAATAAAAGACCCTTAATGAAATGAAATGAACAAATAATTTTTGTGCACCATTTTTGACTGTTTTTTTGCTTTCGTTTCAATTGTTTTAAGACTAATAGAAACGTGAACTGTCTTTCTTAAACCGTACAAAAAAAAGTTGTTAAAATTATGCGACTTTGGACAGTTTTTCTGTTAAACTTGATAATACAGAACGTCCGAATAAGTGTGCTGACTGTACATACATACATATGTACATACATATCTACATAGATATGTATGTTTTTTCAACCAGCATCCACCTTGCAGTACCACATGTCGTCTGTGACCTCTACCGAGTCGATGCTCTACCTACAATATAGTTACGAAGGTAGTCTCGTCGGCAGTATCATGGCGCGGCCGTGTGTTGATGAATTATTGATGAATGTAGATGAATTTGTTGATGAATTTGTTGTTGAATTGTTGATGAATTGTTAATGAATGTTGATGAATTTTTTTATGATTCATTGATTAATTGTTGATAAATTGTTGTTGATGGCAGCCTAGGACATGCCCATGATAAATTTATCAGTAATTTGTATGGCCATTATTCGATGAATTAATTATAATTAAAATTACTGATGAATGGTACTGCAGGGCCATGTCCATACCATGTCCCTGTATCAGTTCGTGAGAAACAATAGATCTCAGAGACTTTAAAGGCTGGAGCTACCAAATTTGTTGGTTACATTCTTCTTTTTTATACAATTAAAAATTAAAACTATTTCAACATATTTTCTCAAAATTGAGAAATAGCCATTTTCTATCATTCTAGAATTTCGGTTTTAGTTTTGTGACAATCGAGAGACAATATCATATAACTGCAATAGAAACTATTGTTAAATGTAGAGGAAAATGTCAAACTGTGTTTACGTGAGGGGCCCACTGTGCCGCCTCTGCTCAGGAGCGAGCTTTTTGTTCCCGGCTTGCGCTCGCTCATGATACAATTATACAAGGTAGTCTCGTCGACAAAAGCACTCCCCTATTCATTACTCACAACAAGTGCGAGTGAGAGGAGTCTGCGTATTAAGTGCGAGTGAAACAACAAAAGAGCTTTTATTTTAACCCTTAGATAGTCCATGGGGGTTAAATTGTTCATATATAGTAAAAAGAATTGAAGTGTTTTATAATTTAATTCTTAATAGTTTTGAATTTGAAATTAATCGTTGTTTTTGTTGTTGTATAGCTATTTTTTTGTTTAAATTCTTAATTTTAAAATATATGCGAATCTTAAAGTAAAATTTTTTTATATCTAAATTAATGTTTATATTCTTAGCACCTATTAATAGTTTCTCTTCAGCGTTTTTTGTAGTACTAAAATAATCAGAAACTATATCTACCAAAAAAAAAAACGATTTCCAGCTCCTTAATTTCCTCCCACAATGTCCATTTCGGTAAACATTTTGGTGCTTTTATCAATTTTACTCCATTCACGTGCTTCCGACAGAAATTGCAGAACGACATCTCACACAAGGGTTAATAGTAAAAAAAAAATCGTCCGCACACAACCTTTTCCTTTGACAAACGAGAACGCACTGACAAAAAGCCGAACGGCTAGGCAGCCAACGAGACTACCTTGTATAATTCTACCATGCGCTCGCTTTCCAACTATTGCCGATCTCCCGCTCTCGCTTTAACGAGGCAAAACGAGTTAGTCTCATGTAAGCAGCGAATAAAAGCTGATGCTCAGAAAACTACCACGACGCCCCCGCCTTTATCTTTTCAACCCTGACGGGTTAACTCTTTCGCCAGCGACGTGGGAATTTCTTGGGCCTCCATTGCCGAGTCTTTGCGGGCAGAATCGCCCCCCTAATCATTTGATCGATCGAGCAGGATTCCTTGCAGGATATCCTCCAAGTCACCAGCAGTTCCAGGCATCGGGGAAAAGGGGCATAATAATATCGGACAGCCGGTGTGCACTACTTTCGGGAGTTCACCTTGTTCGCCGAACAGCCCGCCGCTGCCGCGATATTTTTTTTTTGTCTTTTGTGCCGGGTCCATACAACATATTTCTGTTCGCGGAATTTAATACAGTCCACTTCTCGACGCTCCCCTGTGCCCCGACACATTGTTCCTATTCATGCATGCCCATATATTTTCCAATATATTTTCTGCCAACGATTCCAGGAACTAATAATAAAATTTAAAAAAAATTCAAAGTGAACGAAACAATTAGCAACAAAACACAAACGCTAACGCGAGTGTTTAGTTGTTTTCAATTTTCTGTTCGCGGAATTTTATACAGGCCACTTCTCGGCGCTCCACTGTGCCCTGAAATATTGTTTCTATTTGTCCATATATTTTCCAATAGATTTTTCTGCCAACGATTCCAGGAACTAATCCCGATAATAAAATAAAAAAAATTCAAAGTGAACGAAAAAATTAGCAGCAAAACCCAAACGCCAACGCAAGTGTTCTAATTGTTTTCAATTTCGTCACCGCAGAGGCCGTGTTGTTGTTGTTGCCGCTTCGGTTCTTGGGGCCTTCACATAGGCACACATAGGGTTTTTCCTCGCGACCAAGTACCGAGCTTTTAAGTTCGGCTCTTCAACATTAGCGGCTTGCAGTTGATAACCTTAACATTTGTTAGACAAGTACCAGCATAACCAACGTCCAAATTCAGTTCACTCAGATGCGACTGCGCTTGGTCTGTTTATTTATTTTTTTTGTATGCACTTCGCCGCCGCCATCATATAGGCACCGCTCGCCGTCGGTATAACACAGCGGTTAAATCCTCATCTCAATAATTCACAATAAATACATATCTAAGCTCAGTACCTCCATTCGGTTAAGTTTTGTTGGCTCCTTTCGTATCCTCCAGCCTTCTGTGAGCTCTATTCCGCTTGTTCGTCGTACGCACTGCCTAAACCAGCATTCCGAGTTCCATATACATTTCGTCCGTCATCTCTCTATTTTTTTGCCGATTAAGACAGTGCATTTGTGAAACCGTTTTCCCATTCGACAGTTGACCAGCACTGATTAGCAGCATTCGCTTTCGAGAATGCCCACGGGAGACGACAAGAAACCGCGTCCGATCCCCTCCATCCGCTTGGATAGGTCCCAATCTGTATCTCCGCGGACGTCTCAACTGAAGCCTAAGGCTGCCACTGCCATTCCAAGGGCAAAAAGCTACGAATCCGTAGATTCACTATCTGGGTCCTCGCCTAGAGTTACTCGGTCAGTTTTCAGAATGGCGCAAAATGCGATAGATGTCGCGCTCAAACGGTTTATTGCCACCACAGACCGTGTCAGTCAACTCGAGGCGAATATCCACACGCCGGGCACCCCGGAGACCGAACAATTCTTCCCCATCATGTGTCAAGTCCATAGGGACCAAATCCGGGCCCTGTGGGAAAAGGTGGAGAAAATTTATGAGAGCTGTTTCGAACTGCTCTCCGCGTCCGACTAGGGCAAGGCCACCTCGACAGTGCTGGAATCAAGTACAGTTACAGTTATTCCTTTTATTCGAGTTGTGTTACCAACCTCGAGGAAACAATATCTCAAGCCGCCTCTCAGTCAGCTCGGGCGGCTTACAGTGTCCACACGCCCCCCCCTCCAACCGGGTGTCGGTTGCCACCAGTGGATACAGATGTTTTCGCGGGCGACTATCTTCCTTGGCCCACCTTCAGAGATCTATTCACGGTGATTTACATTCACAATTCTCGCATCACCCGAGTTGAAAAGTTGTTCCCCAGTTAGAAAACCAGTGGCGACGCAAATGCCATTGTGTCTTAGGCCCCGCTCACCAATGAAAGGTTCGCCTCAGCTTGGCGAAGCCTCACCGAACGCTTCGAAAATCGACGGTTGTTGGTCAACAGCCAGTTGAAGATCCTCATCAATATCCAGGCTGTGCCTCAGGAATCCGGAGTCGCGCTGAAGGATCTGCACGGCACCATTCAAAGCTGCCTGGCAGCCTTAGAGATGTCCTCGATTCAAGTCTAAGCTTGGGATTGCATCCTGGTTTATATGGTGTCCTCCAAGCTCCCCAACATAACACTTTCGCTGTGGGAGCAATCCATACATAAAAAAGCCCAAATTCCAGCATGGAGGGAGTTAGATGCTTTTTCGACAGAGCGTCATCGCACCCTGGAGGCCATCGACGACGTCAGGCCTAGCAGTTCGGGGCCAGTTCCGCCAAGATCGGCACCCACGAGCGCCCCAACTCGCAGGCTCAATTCGTACGAGACCCGAGTAGTTCCTGCCCCCAAGGGGCGCGATCTCTGTTTCGGCGGGAATCGCCCTGCTCGCTTATGTCCACGTTTTCTTGAGATTGATGTGAATGGTCCCTCCGACTACATTAAGAGAAAGCAGCTGTGCCTAAACTGTTTTGCACGAGGGCATCAGCAACGGGATTGCACGAGTGCTCACAGCTGCTCCACCTGCCATAGCCGGCATCACACTCTTCTACACCGCGGTAACCCCTTCGTAACCGCTCCAAGTCCGTCGGCGTCACCGCCGCACCAACCCGCGCCCACTTCTAGAGGTTCGGCTGGCTCAGAAGAACAAGGTGGAGTAAAAGTGTGCTTCGCTTCCGGCTCGGGAGCCGGCCTATTGGGGACCGCCCTCATTAACGTTTGTCATGTCGGGTGCAGCTTCCAAGCGCGAACCATAATAGACTCAGGGTCTGAGGCAACCTTCATCACGGAACGGCTGTTCAACCTGATTAAGCTCCCGTTTAAGACCATTCAAGCCCAAATCTCCGGCCTTAATCAGTCCGTTTCTGCGCAGTCTACTAAATTGTGCCATTTTTCAATTCACTCACCTGCCAGACCCGGGCTACAAGTAGAGACTGCAGCATATGTGATTCCGCAGTTGTCCGGCAATCTGTTTTCGTATCCGATTC
Source organism: Drosophila serrata (assembly GCF_035046125.1). NCBI lineage: Eukaryota > Metazoa > Arthropoda > Insecta > Diptera > Drosophilidae > Drosophila > Drosophila serrata. Next base: position 109,846 of record NW_028257162.1, read on the forward strand.
CGCGAGACCTTCTACAAGGGCTTCCCGACGTCCAAATTGACGAGAGCTCCCGAATTGACGTATTGATAGGAGCCGATATTCTTCCGTCTGTCCTAACGGCAAGGACGCGAGTGTCCCCGATCAGAACGGTGTCACTCCCTCGACTGGAGTTGTGCGGGGCCGTATTATTATCCGAAATGGCAAATGCCGTTCTTCCAAAAATGCCTGGGCCGGCAGTCACCCTGCACTGCTGGACCGACTCGACAATTGTCCTCGCCTGGTTGCACAAACCAGCGCGTCACTGGACAGCGTTCGTGGCTAACCGGGTGACGAAGATTACCCAGCTGACCGAGGTGGAGAGATGGGCACATGTTCGCTCCGATCAGAACCCGGCAGATCTCGCTAGCCGGGGGGTAATGCTCCAAGACCTCGCGGCCAGTCAGTTGTGGTGGCACGGCACCGCCTGGATGCAGAGGCCTCGCTGCGAGTGGCCCACTCAAGGCAGTGGTTCCCCCGTCACTGAGCTTGAGAAGCGAGCCGTCAAGGTCGATGCCGCGAAGGCTCCCACAGAAGATATTCTGGAGCGGTTCTTCATCCTCGACAAGGCGTTGCTGGTCATCGCTTCGCTTCGTTCAGCGCACTCGGAGGAGCGAGGTTCCACCTGAGGATTTCCTGACCGCCACTGAAATCGCGGCGGCCGAACGTCTCCTGGTGACGGCCACGCAACGCCGCGTTTTTTCCTCCGAGATTAGCTGCCTAACTCAAAAACGTCCCCTACCAGCAGCCAGTCCCATGCTAAATTTGAACCCGTTCCTTGATTCGCAGGGGCTCATGAGAGCGGCAAAATTCTGTTCCAAATTCTGAATTCCGAGGGTGAGGAATTTGGTCAAATCGGTCATCTATTCGTGCAAGGTGTGTATCATCCACAAGAAGAGGGTGCAGACGCAACTTATGGGAGAGCTGCCTAGGGAGAGGACTTCGTTCTCTCGTCCCTTCACCTACACCGGTATGGACTACGCCGGCCCCTTCGACATTAAAACCTTTGTAGGAGCGGCTGCCCCCTCTCTCGTGATTTTCTCCAAAGCCTGAAAGGGGCTGTGACAAGCGCATATTGTCATCAACAGCTGCTCTGGCATTTCATTCCTCCTGGAGCCCCTCACATGGGAGGCAGGCTTCAAGAGCTTTAAGACCCTGTTCTATAAGTCCACGGCCACGCGCAAATATACGTTTGAAGAGCTGTCCACGCTCTTGGCGAGAATCGAAGCATGTCTGAACTCGCGCCCGATCGCTCCCATGTCCAAAGACCCCGCCGACTTGTTGGCACTTACTCCTGGACATTTTCTTGTTCGAGGGCCCCTCCTAGCCACGGTAGAAACCGAAATAAAGGGGGGCACAACGTCCGTTATTAACCGGTGGCAGCATTTGAAGGCTCTCCAGCAGCAAAGAAGAGTACCTCAAGGAACTTCATAATAATAAGTGGCAAGCCCCGTCAAGAGACCTCCGTGTCGGGGACATGGTTGTTGTTAAGGAAGACAACCTTCCGTCCTATGAATGGCGGTTAGGAAGAGTCGATGCGGTGTTTCCAGGATCCGACGGACGCGTTCTTGTGGTCTACATCCGCACTGCGCGGGGGCTCCTTAAGCGCCCTGTAGCCAAAGCCGTCCTCCTTCCGATGGACGCGTCCACCCACAGTAGTTCCAGTGGCTCGACGTTATGTGTTGTCTCGTAGTCATAAGCCGTAGTTCCAATACGAAATATTTATACTAATTCCTTTATTGTTCTTCGTCATTCAGGCAGTCAAACCCAGCACGATGCCTCCGCGTCCTCGCACCGCCATCACTCAAGAAAGTAGATGTACTCGAGGTATCATGTCCTACCGTTTCCGAGTCTGCAGGAAATCCACACACTACGACGATGCCGTCGTGTGTCTAAGTGCTGGGAAGCGGCTACGGGCGGTCCTCGCCAATAAGTACTGTCCCAGCTGTTTGGCGCACGAGCATTCGGACGGAACGTGCCAGCTATGGGACTGCTGCGACCATCTCCGACGCTCAGAAAACTACCACGACGCCCCCGCCTTTATCTTTTCAACCCTGACGGGTTAACTCTTTCGCCAGCGACGTGGGAATTTCTCGGGCCTCCATTGCCGAGTCTTTGCGGGCAGGATCGCCCCCCTAATCACTGAGTGTGTAAAACTGAAACTGTAAATATCAGTTTTAAAGCAATCTGAATGAAACTTTGCAGTTAGTCTTTTATATACCCTCACTCGTATATATGTATGTCGGAAACGGCCGGACCGAACGACTATATTTTAGGAACGATTAGACAAAAGTTAAAACTTTTTTTTTTAGTTTTCAACACATTTTCCTCAATTTTGAGATATAGCCCTTTTTTATTATTCTAGAATTTTGATTTTAATTCTATAAAAATCAGACCAATTTATCATATAGCTGTCATAGGATCGATTGTACAAAAACTATAATTTTTTCAGTTTTCAACAGATTTTCATCACATAGCCCTTTATTATTATTCTTAAATTTTGATTTCAATTTTATGAAAATCGGATATTCACAGTTTTGCATTTTCCTATGGTAGGTATGTTACAGCGATGAGGCCCAACACTAGAGCCTCCAATTAGAGCTAAGCTCTTTTTTGTTCCACTCCCTCTATTTGCTATTTGTGGTCCCGATCACTATGAGTATCATCCTCGGTCAGTAGGGAAGCCTAGGATTGCCGATACCTTCAGCTTTTCTATGCTTCCCAGTGACTCCATCTGGTAGGAAAAAAGTGGCGAAGTCTGGTGTGATTTGGCGCTGGGCAGAAGCAGAGGAAGTGTTCCGGTGTCTTTCTACAGATTGTATTATGTGGCAGTCCCATCTTCATTGCATGCGATCCGATCGCCCAATATCCTGTGGTGACTGCCGTGAACCTGCTGATATCCCGTTTGCTATTGTATAGCAGTTCACTGGTTCGTTTTTTTGTCGTATCTTGGCCAACATTCCTTTGATCTTTTCTGCTCGCTCTTTCTTAACCATTCCTTGTTGGCTATCTGTTTGAAGTGGTCATGGATCCTTGTCTGGATCGCGTTAAGGGAAATCGGTATTTTTCCCTGCTCCAATCTTCCCTTGTTGGATATGAGGTCGAGAATGCGTTCCCGTGGGGGCATGAGCGCATTGCTCCCACGGCTCCCGCACTCGCTGCTCGTTGTATCCTTGTAAGTTTCGATCTGTTGTATGCCCTAGTTAGTGCCGGCCAAAATTTTCCTCTTACTCTTTTCCTTACTTACGTTGATGGACTACGGTCAGTACATTCAAGTGCCCTTATGAGTAGTTAGTAGGCGCGAAAGGAAAAATAAAAAAAGAGGACCAGGAAATTAACTAGTGGCGGGCTGCCAAATTGCTTGTCTGCCTGTCTACTAACTGGGTAAGAATTAAAGTTTTTAGTTTTGGAAAACTATCTACGTTAAAGATTAATGTGTAATGTGTTCATGCAATTCTACAGTGGTGCAACACTAAGGGAATATAGTATCTAGTATTTCTAATTGATACATAGAAGTTAAGCTGACTTTCCACGTCATTATGAATATGGTTATAGATGAAGGTAATGCCAAGCATAGTTCTATATCTGACTCCGCTCTGAATTCTCCTATAATTCCTATCTGATTCCTAATCGAATTCCCCTACAATTCTTTTGTGATTCCGCCTGATATTTCTAAGAGAGTCCTATATGGTTCTACTCTAAAATTCCGTCTCGAATTCGTGGCTGATTCTGTTCAGAACCAGGTCGAAATTCCTTTCTGACTCGGGGGTACTTCATGTCGATATTAATGACAAATTCCTAGGAGGATTCCTTACTGATTCCTCGGGTAACCAGAATTCAGGTTTTCTAACGCCTACTGTATGGAAATTCCTGGATGATTCAGGATGGAGGCCTCTTCAATCCAACTGAATTCCGACCTGATTCCAAAAGGAATGGTACTGAAGGAAGCTATATGATATCGTAATCCGATTTTCATAAAATTTGATACAAAATTGAAAAAATAATATTAAGGGTATAAAAATTATTATTTTGACAGTTTTCAGGAGCCCTAAAAGCGTTTAATCCCCAAAAAATCTACAAACCTAATCCAAATTCAGGTTTTTTAAAGCCTACTGTATCGAAATTCCTGGATGGCTTGTATGAAATTTCCTTGATTGTTCAGGATGGACAATCCAATCCTCTCCAATCCAACCTGATTCAAACCTGAATACAAAAGGAATGATACTGAAGGGAGCTATATGATATCGTAATCCGGTTTTCATAAAATTTAATACAGAATTTTAAAATAACATTAAATGGCTATAAATTCACAAACATCTTCTTAGAACTGGGAAAGTTCTAATTTTTTTTTCTAAAAATTTCCCGATTGTTCTGGCAACTATATGATATAACCGTCCGATCCGGCCAATTCTGACTTATATACGAGAAAGTGTATATAGGAGACTAACTGCAACGCTTCATTCAGATAGCTTCAAACCTGAGAGACTAGTTAGCATTACTACGAACAGACGGACGGAAAGACGGACATGGCTAGCTCAACTCAGCTGTGGATGCTGATCAAGAATATACAAACTTTATATGGTCGGAGGTGCCTCCTTCACTGATTTGCAAACTGACTGAAAACATAATACCCTATAAGGGAATAAAGATCATGTAAATTCATAATTATATATGTATTTACAATTATTTAAATCTCTTATATTTTGTAACACATAAATTATAAAAATATAGTAAAATAAATGTAAAAATATGTTATAGGTTCAGTCGCGAAATTGGTCTTTTGAGGTAGTTGCTGGCTCTAAAGATCCACACGAAAACATTGCTGTATTCTGAAAATTCTAGAAAAGAAATGTTATAATAATTCATCTTGTTTGTCAATAAATTTTTAGGTTAAGTCCAAGTTTTAATGGAATTTTTCATTTTGCAAACAATACTTGACAAACTGTATGTTTGTGTCGGGTCAGCCATGAGGTTAGAGTCCATTTCTTTTACTAAACGTTTCTTTTGGCTATGCGCACAAAAACGAATTCCCTTGTGTCTGCTTACAGTGAACGTTCTAGACTACCGCTGCCTCGTGCCAGCGATTCTTGTGACGGCAATATCAACTGCATTCATCATTTTCATCACTATTACCATCTCGCTTACTCACACACGCTAAGCAACACAAGGGACCACGTACAGCGACAAGTAGCCTTATCTCGCTCAGTCTCAAAATTATCTACGCTTAATCGTCTGAGTATAACAAAAGAAATAACGGAACTAAAAAATCGGACAACGAATTAGAGATGTGTGGCGCGCAACGGCCGTTTAACTCAAGTAATATCATCGTGTCACGACACGGCTATCCTGACAATTTACACGTCTTCGTATATTCGTTTTTATCAAACAGATTCAATTTTCATCTGTATTCAAGTCTTAAACTTTATTGTTCGTGTCTTTCACATTTTGCTCTGTACACCAAGTTTAGCTTTACAAACAATTTTCTTCATAACAAACTCTCTTATACCTATTTTACAAACGTAATTAATTTAATGTTCGTAGTATTTTCAGTTCACTTTCTTCATTAGAAACTAGATTATAAATGACTTAACATTACTTTCAATATGCCTCACTTGGGCCTTCCGCCAGTACACTATATTCGTCTTTTCAATTCATTAAATTCATTGTTTCTCTTAACGGAGTACACATTTTGAATCTAACTTAGTTTGGTGTCGCTCTTCATTTTTTAGTAACACGTAATCACCTACATTGTGTTTGACAACAGTTGCCTTGCTTTTATCGAATCTAGATTTATCATAAGAGGCTGAGGATTTCATTCTATAGGTAGCGTTAGCTCTAATACTAGCTAAGTCTATTTCTACTTCTGTTTCCAGCGGAGGAACTAATCCCAGGGGTCGAGCCTCTTTTCCGATCAACATTTCCAATGGGCTTGCCTCAGTTGCACGAGAAATTGTACAGTTTAATGCAAGCTGTAATTCACCAAGTGCGTCTTGCCAATATCGCTGACTAGCTTCTACGGCAGTCAACAAATTCTTTAGTGTGCTCATCAGACGTTCAACTTGGTCATTGGCACGGCTTGCTCCAGTGGCAATTAAATGAAGTTTTATTTTTTGAGAGTTGCAAAACTCTAAGAATTTCGAACTAGCAAAACACCTACCCTGGTCTGCTATGATGCGATTTGGTTCTCCAAATAATGTTACGGCAGATTTCACAGACTTAATACAACTTTCAGCATCTAACTTTAGACTTTTGTATAAGCATTGATCTGATCAATGACGTACTCTTTTAAATCGCTTTTTCCGCTTAGCTTTCCTGTAATGTCAATGTGAACCGTATACCAAAGTATACTGACCTTTGGGATAGGATGAACCTTAGCTTGGACTTTCCCAGAAGGAGATTTAGAAGTTTAGAAGTTATACAGTTAGCGACAAATTTACGAAAGTACTTGTTCATTTTAGCAAACCAGTAATATTGATAAACTTTGTCAAGTGTCTTTTGCCAACCAAGGTACATAATCGATTCGTGTACTTTGTTAATTAGTGACCACTTGAACGCTCGTGGCACAACCGGCAAGCAACGTGTCCTACCATTCCGCTGTACTTTACGATGCAAGACTCCTTTGCGCAAATAAAATGTGTTGGCTAAGTCAGAGAACTCATCGGAGTTTAATTTAGTGACAATTTCTATTATTTCGGGATCTAAACGCTGTTCGGCGATAAGCCAGTCGCTAGAAATTTCAGCTAAATTTACTCTCTTTTCGGGAATTTTAGATACAGCTGGATGTGATTCGAGAGGCAATGGGTTTCTGGACAAAAAGTCAACATGAGCCATACGCTTTCCTTCTCTATATTGAATATCAAAATTGAACGATAGTAAATAGGTCCACCAACGATGTACCCTTGGAGTCAAATCTATTTTGGTACGAGAAGCCTTCAAAGAATTACAATCGGTAAACTCAACGAAATGGCGAACAAGAGGGTAATGACGAAAATGTTTTATGGCCTGAACCACAGCTAAGGTTTCCAATTCGTAAGAATGATACCTAGACTCCGCAAAAGAGGTGGTTTTACTAAAATATTCTACAACATGAGATCTTTTTGGTATTCGATGTATAAGCATCTCCCCATATCCCATGGAGCTTGCGTCTGTATTCAATTCAATAGGGTATTGAGGGTCAAATATTACTAATACAGGGTCGTTTGTAAGAATGTCCACGATGTGTTTTCTAACTTTTTCCAATTCAGGATTCCAAGTAATACTCGCATTTCCAGAAGATAGAGAATATAACGGTTTCATAACTTGGGAGAAGTTGGGCACAAACTTTCGGAAATATGAGGCCAGACCAATAAATTGTCTAATGCCAGTGGCAGTTAGTGGCGGAGGTAATGAACCTAACGCAGATATTTTCCGTGAATTGGGCTGAACTTCCCCCGCCTGTATTTCATAGCCTAAATACTGAACTTCTGTTTTAAGGAAACTGCACTTATTAAAATTAAAAGTGAATCCAGCATTTGTAAGAATGTTTAAAACAATTTTTAACCTTTCCATTCCAGACTCCTTTGTTGGTGACACAACGGTCCATATAAACGATTACGAAAGTATGAGCAAGATCACCCAGAGCGTTCATTTCAGAACGCTGAAAGACTGCTGGCGCGTTTTTAAGACCGAAAGGCATTGTTAAAAATTCAAATTGGCCATCTGGAGTCACAAATGCGGTATATTCTATTGAGTCGGGGTGCATTGGGATTTGATGGAAGCCACTCGCCATATCTAAATACGAAAAAAAGTTAGCTCCACAAAGTCTAGCTATCTGGTCATTGATAAGCGGCAACGGGTATTTGTCTGAAACTGTATTTGAATTTAGTTCCCTGTAATCAACACAAAGGCGATCTGACCCGTTCTTCTTTTTGACGAGCAACATGGGGCCTGCAAAAGGGGAGCAACTAGGGCGTATGATATTACATTTAGTCAATTCGCTCAACTGATTTCTAACTGTTTCTCTCTCTTGAGGACTAAGCCTATAAGGGCGTCGCTGGACAGTTTTACTTGAGTCGATTAATCGTATTTTCATCTCGCCTGTGCTAACTCGTGTACATTGAATTCCTTCAATAAATGCTGTCGAATAAGTTTCAATTAGTTTAATTAATTCATCTTTCTCGTTACCGACCAATTTGGTGTCTAAGTCGGATAAGTTAAATGTTGGCTTAGTTGAAGAACAAATATTTAGAGTTTTCGATTTTACGAGTTCAAACTTATCTGATGAAATAACAACATTAAGGCTCTGGCTCAGGATCTCTCGCCCGATTACAATATCGTTTTTCAATTGCATATCTCTTACAACATAGAACAATATTTCAATTAAATTTTCATTAATTTTAACTTGACTTAATATTTGCAACGTACTGTATATACCGGTATCACCAATTCCTTTTAACATTAAAATATTATTGGTGCGTTTTCCAGATAATAATTGAAGTGCTCTGGTTGGCCACATTTGAAGCACATGAGACTTGACTTCTAGCGCTGTGGCTTCATCTCTCTCTCTTGACGCATTTTCGATCAGCATTCTGCAATTTTATGTCCTTGTTTTCCACAAAAATGACACACCACAGATAACACTATTCTTTTCTTTTGGTCTGATTCAGTGTTTTCGTCACGACAGCCGCGCCGTTTCTTATCAAAAGAGAACGCCTTCAATTCGGTTTGTAATTTACTTCGAGATTGCACGTTTGAAGAAAAACAATTCGCTGCAAGCGGCTATCGATATTCGCCAAGTGTGCAAGCACGGTAGAAACGGCGATTTCCTCGTGGCTCCTATTTCGCCATTTCGTTGTCAATGACGTGATTAAACGACTTGCATAAACTGCGAAACATTCGTCATCGGCAGAGCGGCTGTTTAGCAAATTGAAAAACATGGCCGCCATCGTCTCTTCTTCTTCGAAGCGCTGAAGAAACAATTCTCGAAACTCATTTCATTTCATGCCAGGATAGGAGTTTTGTGTAACCCATGCGAAGCGATCCCCTCCATGGAATTACTCAATGCCATAATAAGTTTACTACCTTCCAGTGGGTGCTTCGATAGTATTATGTCGGTAGTCGCGCACCATTTTGAGGCTTCTACTCCAGCAGTGTCAGGGTTGAATTTGGGCAAAGTGACGTCACGGCATTGTTGCTGCTCTTTTGTCGTTGCCTGCATTGATTTCAGGAGCTCGATCATATTTCGATTTTGTAAGTCAAGAACTTCACGCCACTGTTCTCCAGATATTGCAGGAGCTGGCACGGATCCCACTTCTGATGTCGGGTCAGCCATAGGGTTAGAGTCCATTTCTTTTACTAAACGTTTCTTTTGGCTATGCGCACAAAAACGAATTCCCTTGTGTCTGCTTACAGTGAACGTTCTAGACTACCGCTGCCTCGTGCCAGCGATTCTTGTGACGGCAATATCAACTGTATTCATCATTTTCATCACTATTAACATCTCGCTTACTCACACACGCTAAGCAACACAAGGGACCACAAACAGCGACAAGTAGCCTTATCTCGCTCAGTCTCAAAATTATCTACGCTTAATCGTCTGAGTATAACAAAAGAAATAACGGAACTAAAAAAACGGACAACGAGTTAGAGATGTGTTTAACTCAAGTTATATCATCGTGTCACGACTTATGCATAAATAATATTTTTTCTATGTCAGCTACATATAATTGTTGTATGTACATATGTATATAATGCATACAAAATCACGCCTTGGCTCCCAGAGCTCGGCCGGCTCATTTCGCTATGTTTGCAATATCACACAGCTTGTCGGCAGAGTCCTTAGCTCACATCTACACAAACCTTTTAAACCTGCAAGTCATTCGAACAGCTCGAGAGCACAAAAATAAAATACATCTATTTGTTTTTAGACGAGAAAAAAATGAAAACTTGCCTGGCATTTGTACTGCTGCGACGCTGGTTGTTGTTGTTAAAATTTGTTGTCTGGCTCATTCCGTTATTTTTCTTGCCCATGTATGAAATGTTTGGTATTTTGGTAATTTGGTACATTATATTATTTTGAAATCGTGACTAAATTTAAATTTAAATAATTTTTGTATGTTAATTTAAATTTATTTTAACATCGTTCCTATTGCAGTTTTATTGAACGAAATTCAGGTTTTCAAAAAAAAAAAAACGAAATTAAGGTTAGGTTAGGTTAAAGTGATAGTTGAATGTCTTCATCGATCATTCCTTTCTGGATAGTAATTTGAAATGGTAGTGAATTTTCATCTAGACTGAGTTGAGAGAGTCTAGAGTGTCTGTCGTGTAAGATCTTTCCTCTGACCCTTTCCTGGCCAGCTAGTCAGCTTTTTCATTACCTGCGATGTCGTTTTGTCCGGGTACCCTGTTGTCCTCTGCTAGTCCATTTAATGCCTCTTTGCATTTGGCCACTAGTATTGTAGTCCTTGCTGTTGCGAAAGATTTGATGTCCGCTTAAGTAGATGCTTACCTTCGTATTTCGGAGGTATCCACCGAAAGAGAATTCAACAGCCGCCTGGAACACAGGAAGGATGCGAGGTGAAAGGACTCTTCTACTCCCCAGCTCTCAGCGAAGGCTCTGGCCCCAACCCCGCAGCTCATCCTTGAGCCGTCGGTGTAGAGTGGCACCTCATACGGCTTGGGTACACTTCCTCAATTCGGTTCGTTATATAGTCAGTATCTTTTGTTATCCGATAGGTCATTTCGCCAAGATCGTATAGCGCTTTGGGCTGCTGTGTTCCTGATGAAATGTTTTATTGGGACTATGTTGAGAATGATATTCATCGCTGCAGATGCCGATTCTGGCCCGCATACTAGTGCTCCATATGTGAGTAAGGATCCTAGTGAGTGCCCTTGTCAGGGAAATGACTCTGAGGTCAGTAGAACTACGTCGTACGTCGTCTGCGTATGCTGCCACTTTTATTCCTTCACTGTTGAGTGCTTTTAATATGTCATCTATGTTTATCAGCCATAGCAGTGGAGACAAACCTCCCCCCCCCCCTCCTAAGTTGTGCCCCCCATCTCAAATCTTGTGTGATAAGCTCGTTAGCATTGCCCCGATCCAGATTCTGGTGCCTTCCTATCTTGTTGAGGGATCACAGAATGGATTTCTAAGAAGGTGGCCAAAGTTTATTTTTTTAAGAGCAGTACGTTTTCTATGTATCGCACCACCTCGTGTAGTGCGGTCTCTGCATCTCCCTTTCCTGTATGCATGCTGTGCGTCGGAAAGGCTTTTCTCCGTTTTACCTCTGATGTGGATATCTAGCATCCGTTCCATCCGTTCGTCATCCGAGCTCAGCAACTCATCAATTTCGGAGATCTGATGGTGTTTCGCCTCCCCCATAAGGTCCGGATTATGTGTAGATATCCATGTTCATAAACGTTCGAGTTGCTCGACGAGGCTCGCGGCGGCCGGAGGGGTTTGGGGCATTAAAAAAGGTCGAACGTGGCTCCGCCCCAAAGCCAGGGTTGGGACGACCTAGAGTTGCCTGGCCCTAGGCAGGCTCCGTTTAAATACAGCGAAATACCGCTTCAAGACAAGCCCGAGGCACGGAAGTGAATGAGAGTCAAAGGATTCATTGGCTGTGGGGAGTCACGGGAGTCTGCCTCTCGCATTAGCAGTACTGTAGTACGTTTCCAGGACCGACAACGCGGTTGTCACCTACGAGTCGTCTTGATGTACCAGTCAGCCTTGGTCTTATGCACCCTTACATACATATGTATTAACAACCTAGTTTGCAGAATCGTTGACTCAGGTCAGTACATGTGGCGTAAGCGGGTGAAGAAACCAGAAGTTCAATTTACTGACAACCTTGGAAGCTTCCGGATAAGTGTTCCCACGATCGCTACCCAAAAAAGATGCAAGCTCAGCGAACGTGGCTTAGCTTATCTAGGGCATCTGCCAATTGGGAAATCAATGCGTTGCCCAATTGTAATTAGATCCGAAAAATAGTTACAAATCGTCATAGGCAGCCAATGAGAACACAGAACGTCAGCGGAAGCAACGACGGCAGCAGAGACGGTGACAGCGATGGAGCAACGCGTAGCCTTTATAAACAATAAAGCAAATTTAGTTCTTAATCCAACTCAATTCAATAAAGAGTTTTTTTTTATTAACAAATAATTAATCTTTAAGTGGTGCCCGAACAGGGACTTGGTTAATATTCTCGAAAAGGACAAGTTCCTCGTCTCGCGTCGATCGGTAGAAAGAAATCCCGAAGTTTCGGCAAAATAACTGCGCCAAACAAGTGAAGAGTGAAAACCAAACAACGCGAATCGGAGGTGAGAAAAATTGTCGCTAAAGGACTTGTACCTAGTGGAACGACCAGGCCATCAGTTATCGCCGTGATTCCTTTAGTACCCGTTCGAAGGGAACGTGATAAAGGTGTAGAGGAGGCCCCCAAATAGACCCACACTAGAGAGAAATCGCCGTAGAGTGGGAAGAATAGGTTTAAGCATACTTAAAAAAAATTATAACTCTGAATATTACAAGTTTTTTAGAAAATTAAGAATTTTTAACACAAAATAAGAACATAAAATTCGAACTATTTACTAATTATCTAAGATTCAACTTCGACTTCCGAATAACTAAAATCAAAACCAAAATCTTTTTATCAATTGTTCATAGACTTAATTGACAGACTCTCAAACCTTACAGGACCTTCTTCAAGCAGACGACTAAACGCACGAATCATGACAAAGAGTGGACAGAGAGAGGAAAAAATAAAAATTGTTCTAGTTTGGTAAAAGAAATACTGAATCCTAACAAGGACTTCTCGAAATATGAATATCTTGAAATTATAAAAGAGTTTGCACACAATCTAAGTGAGTTAGATAAATTACCAGATATTGTTCGATCGCTTAGAGATCTTTCGGGAAACAAAACCGAATATTCATCAGGAAAAAGTGTCGCCAGGGTGTTAAAACTTTATGAAAACAACATGGGTTCACTTAAATGTCTCAGAATCCCCTAGCAATTCGCAATAAGATTATTGGAAAAGCAGACCCTGTACTGGAGTCATTCAATACTTCACTAGTTTGAATTCTACTAAACAGTCTATCAACAACTCTCTCTAATTTTAAACCAAATTGGCAACTTAGATATCTCACAAGAGACCGTGAAGTCCTTGACAGTCATGTACCGAGAAAAAGCTTTGTTAGAGGCCTGAATAGAAACCTATCACAATGATTAGCCATTAAAGAACCATATGACCTAAGGCACGCCCCTTATCTATGTAGCATTCTTGAGAACCAAAATACTAGAAATAATCAAAAACCTCTTATTTCGGAAACTTAAAATAATACCTCCTAAACCTTTACAACCTTACCGAATGGTAGCTACAAAGCAAAGCTTTCACCCACACTTACACCATACTCAGAATTAGTCCCAAATAACACCCACAATTGGGAAAACTCCAATTGCCTAGTTAAACCAATCAAAACCATATAAGCAGACTTTTGCAAAACGGGCAAAACCTTTCGGTGTACCAAACATTTCCACTCGACCACAACCAAAACCAGTACCTATGGAGGTTGACCAATCAATCCGGTCGCGACATATAAATTATATGAACCAACCGAGAAACAATAATTATGCAGGGAAAAAACCACTCAGTTAAGCCAATGTTCAAAATGTTATTAAAATACCAAAGCAATTCCATATTTACACAGACTCAGATAACGCAGCACAACAAGATTCAGAAAAAAACCTCATTTATCTCAAAACAAGAATCTGGCCAGTCAGCAAAGGAAAACAACGTAAATGACCTACAGGAAGTCGATGCCGATCAACAAGAATATATAGACAGTTTAGAAATCTATTTTTTAGAGTTCCGTTCCTCGCCACCGTACTTTAAAGTAGCCATGGGGAACGGAAAAATATTAAAATTTTTAATTGACACTGGTTCAAACCAAAACTACATCCAAATCCAATTACTACCAAAAACGTAACCTAATGAATAAGTTTTCTCCGTCAATTCAGTTGGAGGAGATATTAAAATAACACACCATGCTATGCTTAAGCACCCTATTTTTTCCGAAGGGCAATAATGGAAGTCAAAATCGACGCATTAATCCTTCAAAATAATAATAAGGTTAAAATTCAATATTTAGTTACAAAGGCAGTTAATACAATCGGACCACAAATTAGTCATATGACCGAAACACAAAAATTAATTTTAAATCGTCTCGTTAAAAGTCACAAAAATCTCTTTGCCGGCACCGATACAAAACTTCCGTACACAACCAAAGAAGTAGGTGAAATCAGAACTTCGTCAGATTCCGCAGTATATGGAAAACCCTACCCATATCCAACATCGTTAAAACATGAGGTTGAAAAACAAATAACCGAGATGCTTAAAGACGGCCTTATAAGGCCCTCAAGATCACCAGGCAACGCCCCAGTTTGGGTAAACCCGAAAAAGTCCGGTCAGTCCGAAGAAAAGAAATTAGTAATTGACTATAGGAAACTAAAGATGCTACTATCTCAGAAAGGTACCAAATTCCCGAAATCTGCGAAATTAGTAGTGAAGAGTGGTTTCTATCAAATACCACTACAAGATACGGACATAGAGAAAACATCATTTGCTGTTTAGCCAGAAACACACGATGCAAACTATTTGCAGCAAGTTGAAAATAATTTGCAGCAAAAGTTTGCACAAATGGGTACACCTATGCAAATATTGCAAGAAAATTTCTTGCTCCAATAAATTTTTATTTTGCACGCAAACTTTTGCATAGATATTTCGACTGACGCAACCAAGATAGCGGTAAAAAAAAATTTTATACAGACGACAAGCAACAAATATTGCTGCAAAAAATCTTTGTAAGTTCTTTGTTTGCAGCAAAATGTTTTCACTCGTGTTTATACGTGCAAATTTGATTGCAGAAATAAACTTGCTGCAAATTGTTTGCATCGTGTGTTTCTAGCTTTAATGGAGGAAAAAACGAATTTACAAGACTCCCATTTAGCTTAAAAAATTCTTACTTATTAACGTCACAAATGCATTGCTAAAAGTCATTAAGAGCTCGAAGAAAATTCAAAATCAGGGAGTAAATATCCTAAAATATAAAATACAAGAAATAAAGGTTGGTAGGTAACAGTGGTGAAGCCCTATACTGGGGCCTCCAATTAGAGCAAAGCGCCTTTTTGATCCACTCCCTTTGTTTGTTGTTGTTATTCACTATCAGTACCACCCAGAGTCAGTAAGGAACCCTAGGATTGCCGAAACTTTCAGCTTTCCTATACTTCCCAGTGACTCCATCTGGTAGGCACCAAAGTGGCGAAGTCTGATGTGGTTTAGCGCTGGGCAGAAGCTGAGCAGATATTCCGTTATCTCTTGCTCTTTAGGTTGCTTACAGCTTCTACAGATTGCATTGTATGGCAGTCCCAACTACATTGCGTGGGAACCGATCGCCCAATGTCCCGTGGTGACTGCCGTGATCCTGCTAATATCCCGCTTGCTGTTGGATAGCATTGGTTCGTTTTTTGTAGTACCTCTGCCAACATTCCCTTGACCTTCTGTGATCGCTGTTACTTAGCCATTCTTTGTTACCTATCTGCTTAAAGTGGTCATGGATCCTTGTCTGGATCGCGTTTAGGTAGATCGGTAATTCGAAGTCTGAACTTAGCCCTGCCGAGCCTGCATTCTGCCACTAGTCGTGAGTCCGTTTTCACGGCAGCTAGGGATTTTATAGCCGCTTGGCTATCCGAGTAGATTCGCACTCTGTTGCCCCTGAGGTCCTGCCTTAAGGAAAGCTCGACTACTTCCCTTATGGATAGTAACTCAGCCTGAAAGACCGTCGCCGAGTTAGAGAGATTGAAAGCCTTTTCAATTCCCCAATTTTCAGTGTAGATCCCAGCCCCTACGCCACAGCTCAGATTTGAGCCATCGGTGTAGTGTAGTATGCACATATATTGAATACCCACTGTACCGAAAATACTTAAAGGGTATACACTGTAACACTTTGTTGCAGTGTTTACATATTTCAAAATCCCGGTCATAACTCCTAAGTGGCCGAAATATGATCCGATCGTTATGGCTTAGCCCACACACGGTAAATGCTAGCGTCGGCATAATTGCAACGAACGGACAGCATATGCATACCCCTCGCGCCTACACTTGAGAGCGCATAGCAATATACATAAGTATATAGATACGTAGCCGTCTCTCTGCCGCTGCCTGCGAGCAGCGCAGCTATGAGACTTAGCCTTAGTTAGACTTAAAGAATATTGTAAAAAAGGAGAGACATTTCGATTGTTGGAGCGGCACCATTGCTGCTCCCATAAACCAAACTCCAATAAACCAAACTCCAATAAACCAAACTCCAATAAAATAAAAACCAAACGTATTTCATGGCGACCGTGACATGAGTCCTGGACGACTTAGGAAGATATTCGGAACCAAGGCTAAAAGGAACCAAAGGATGAAAATGCAAAAGGATTTAAAGGAAAAATACAGCATACGAGAAAAACGTCTGAGTGAGTAGAGTGTGCACAATGGTACGTGGAGCTCTAAAGAAAAAAATTAACAAAAGAATAGCCCGCATAAAGTGGCTACTATTTGCTCAATCAACACCGCCCGCATGGACGACGGCGCAAAAGCTATACAACGAGCTTGAATTTTTAAGAGAAACCCTCCAAAACAGAGTACCATAGAGCACAACTCACTCGGAAAATCAAATTAAAGTTATAAACCAAAAACTAATATCGACACAAAATATTTCCAAGCCTCTGCCAAGACGACCACAGGTCTGCCCGACCGACTGCCCCGGACCTCTCAACTCTGCAGCATGCAATTGCACATGCGTAAAGCCGAAGAATAATGCGAAGACCAACCCAAAACAGTAGCAGCAAATAGCAAGCGTGGGAGGCACGACCGCCACCTGCGCCCTCGACGGAGCGTCAGCGTAGCCAAACCGGCGACGACCAGCTGACGTGGAAGGAAGGAAGAAGTAAACCAAGCCTGGGAGCAAAAAAAAAAAAAAATTTTTTCCATGCACTGCGCTGCATATTTTTTTGATTGCACTGCGATGCATATTTTTTTTATATCCATAATATAATATTTTGTAAAATTGAACGGAACCTTTTCTGCTCGATTAGACGTGTAGCCTGTAAAGCTACGCAAAAAACTAGGTAGGAAGCTTGTTAACTTAAATGCGCAGTAATGCGATAAGTAAATTTTCAACAGAAGATCTTTATAATTTTAATGAAACACAAATAAAAGTATATGCAAAACCCACCAAAATGACGTTGGACATAAAAACAGTGGATTCCACTGCCAATGTCATCAACAAGGTAGAATCTACCAACGTTGATCTATATTGGGTACATGTACTTTTAGTAATCATTGTCGTTATTATGTGCGCCGCTGTTTTTTATAAGATTTACAAGCTGCATAATAATTGTCTAAAAAAAAGGTATATGAACCGGGGAAATGACCTGGATAAAATATAAGCAGCAAAATAAATAAAAATAAGAAAAAATATATATAGCACAAACAACAGATTACACATAAATGTTAACACCTAAAAATCTAAGAAAATGAAATGAAATAAAAAAAAAAAATAATAAAATAAAATAATAAATATAAAATATGTCAATATATTCCTCTCACAAAGTACGGCCAAACTAAGGGCATGGAATGGAACAAATTATACACAAAATTATCAAACATTAAAACTAATTTTGACAGATCATATAAGTCACTAACCCAGAATAGACCTATCCAAACGAACACGGTTAGGAAGCATGTTGAAATATTAGTAGAATGCTTTAATGAAGCACGAATGCTAATACATAAACACAGGGAAAGGTTAAATCAAGATCATTGGTCACAGGTATCGAAACTTTTGATTCGACTACGATCTAATTTAATATTTGTTAAACAAAAGTACAGTTTAGAAATATTGGTACCAACCGTTCTAAACACCCCAATAGCAGTTGACACTGCACCTGACTCAGAATCAACAGAAGCGAATGAATCAGAGTCAGAAGAGATTCCCAAAGTAAACCTCAAAATAGAGGATGAAGATTTGAATAATCTTACTATTCCAGCGGTATACACTGATCTGGACAATTCAACAGATTCAGATACCTCCAGTGTAATAGAAAACAAAATAATTAACTCTGTAACAATGGCACAATCAAATATTGATTTTATTAATACAGCATCCAAGCTTATACCAGTTTTTGATGGTAAGGCTGAAAATTTAACAAGTTTCATTGATGCTTTACAAATAATAGAATCGATAAAAGGCGAGCACGAAGAATTAGCTGTCTCCATAATAAAAACAAAGCTAAAAGGTGTCGCCAGAAATCTAATCGGTAATGAGACAACAATTACTGAAGTGATTTCTAAACTAAGAGGCAACGTCAAGGGCGAAACTGTAGAAGTATTATTAGCGAAGCTGATGAACCTACAGCAGCGCAATAAAACTGCTAACCAATATACACAAGAAATTGAGCAGATGACGAAAGCCTTAGAAGGTGCATATATAACGGATGGTTTACCTTTAGAGCTAGCCAGAAGTTATTCCACGCAGCATGCAGTCAAAGCAATGACTAAAAATTTCACAATCGATAAGGTAAAACTTATCATGCAAGCTGGCAACTTTAGTACTATGAACGATGCTGTTTCCAAATTTGTCAATAGTTGCACCGGAGCATCTGGACAGTCAAATACTGTCCTATATTTCAAGAATTATCCACAGCGCGGCTCAAATCGCGGACGTGGAAATTATAGAGGTAATTCTCGTGGTAATTACAATAACTACAACAACAATTACCAAAATAACAACAAAAACTACAACAACCAAAATAACAGGGGAGGACGAGGCCAATATAGAGGAAACTATAGAGGCGGTGGAAACTCGTACCAAGGCCTCTATGGCAATAATCAAAGCAATGTCAGAATTGCACAAAATACTAACCAAAACACTTCGGGAAACTCCCAAAGCCCTTTAAATACTCAATAATAAAAGAAGTCAGAGTTCACACCATTAATCTCAGTCAAAATATATTCGTTTCATTTTTCAATGTAGCTACTGGAAAAGAGCTTATATTTTTAATAGATACAGGTGCAGACATTTCCATTTTAAAAGAAACTTCGGATAACTTCCAAAACATCCAAGATGATCACATCATAGACATAAAAGGCATAAGTCAAGAAATAACCAAATCCAAAGGTTTATTTTCTTTGGAGATACAGACAACTAAATACATAATTCCACACGATTTTCATATTCTAAATTCACATTTCCCAATTCCATGCGATGGAATAATAGGCATCGACTTTATAAAAAAATTCAACTGTCAATTAGACTTCAAGCCATCTGAAGATTGGCTTATAATTAGACCCAATAACTTAAAATTTCCAATTAATGTACCAATAACTCATAGTTCTGGCAATAATTCAATACTTCTGCCAGCAAGATCCCAAGTTATTCGGAAAATTGAGCTTAACTCAAAAGAAGACAGTGTATTTATTCCAAATCAGGAAATTCAGCATGGCATTTATATTGCAAATACCATAGCAACATCTAATAATGCCTTCATAAGACTACTAAACACAACAAATACCGACCAAGTAGTCAGTACTGATAACCTAACATATGAATCACTTTCGAACTACGATGTAGCCAACACAAATTCAGACAATAGGAAAAAATCCGTACTATCACAACTTTCAAAAAACTTCCCTTCACAGTTCAAGTCACAGCTTTCTAGCTTATGCACCCAGTATAGCGATATATTCGGATTGGAAACCGAATCAATAACCACAAATAATTTTTATAAACAGAAACTGAGATTAAAAGATGATGAACCCGTATATATAAAGAACTATCGAAGCCCACATAGTCAGGTGAACGAAATACAAAAGCAAGTAGGTAAATTAATCTCTGACGGGATTGTCGAACCGTCAGTATCTGAATACAATAGCCCATTGTTACTTGTTCCTAAGAAATCATCCCCCGGGTCAAATGTTAAGAAATGGCGATTAGTAATTGACTACCGCCAGATAAATAAAAAATTACTATTTGATAAATTCCCATTACCTAGAATTGATGACATTTTAGATCAACTAGGTCGAGCAAAATACTTTTCATGTCTTGACTTAATGTCAGAATTCCATCAAATTGAACTCGAAAAAGGCTCAAGAGATATAACGTCCTTTTCAACGAGCAACGGCTCATATCGTTTCACGCGATTACCCTTTGGATTAAAAATAGCCCCTAATTCATTTCAGAGAATGATGACTATTGCGTTCTCTGGTCTAGAACCTTCTCAAGCATTCCTTTATATGGATGACTTAATAGTAATTGGCTGTTCCGAAAAGCATATGCTTAAGAACTTAACAGATGTTTTTGAGAAATGTAGAAAGTACAACCTAAAGTTACATCCAGAAAAATGTTCATTTTTTATGCATGAAGTGACTTTTCTAGGTCATAAATGCACTGATAAAGGAATATTTCCAGATGACAAGAAATACGATGTCATTATGAACTACCCAGTTCCGCACGACGCGGACAGTGCTAGACGTTTCGTAGCATTTTGTAACTATTATAGACGTTTTATAAAAAATTTCGCCGACTATTCACGGCACATAACAAGATTATGTAAAAAGAATGTTCCTTTTAAATGGACGGATGAGTGTGAAAATGCATTTCAATACTTAAAAACAAAACTTATGGAACCTACCTTGCTACAATATCCAGATTTCACTAAAGAATTCTGTATAATAACAGATGCAAGTAAGCAAGCATGTGGAGCGGTTTTAACTCAAAACCATAATGGTCTCCAACTTCCCATTGCATACGCATCAAGAGCATTTACAAAAGGTGAAAGTAACAAATGTACTACTGAGCAGGAATTAGCGGCAATTCATTGGGCATTTCAGACCATATATATATGGAAAACATTTCTTAATAAAAACAGACCACAGACCTTTAATATACCTCTTCTCAATGATCAATGATCAATGATCACGTATGAGGCTCGAACTAGAAGAATACGATTTTACAGTCGAATATTTAAAGGGAAAAGATAATTATGTAGCTGATGCTTTATCAAGGATAACCATCAAAGATCTACAAAATATAACTAGAAATATATTGAAAGTCACTACCAGATATCAAAGTAGACAAAAATTCCGCGCGGAAAATCAAAAACAAGAATTGCCAATGCAATCTTCAAATAAAGCTTCTAAGCCCAACGTATACGACGTCATAAACAATGATGAAGTACGTAAAGTAGTGACCTTGCAGATAAAAAATTCGTTATGTTTATTTAAACAAGGCAGAAAAATTACTGCAAGATATAATGTTAGCGATTTATATACTAATGGAGTTATTGACTTAGATCAATTTTTCCAAAGGCTTGAAATGCAAGCCGGTATACATAAAATCAGCCAACTCAAAGTGGCACCGTGGGAAAATATCTTTGAACATACTTCAATAGATAATTTTAAATTAATGGGCAATAAAATCTTGAAAACATTAAGAGTAGCGCTACTCAACCCGGTGACCCAAATAACAAATTTAAAAGAAAAAGAAGCAATTTTGTCTACATTTCATGATGATCCAATTCAAGGAGGTCATACTGGCATATCAAAAACTTTGGCCAAAGTAAAAAGACACTATTACTGGAAAGGCATGTCTAAAGATATAACTGAGTACGTAAGAAAATGTCAAAAATGCCAGAAAGCCAAAATAACTAAACACATAAAGACTCCTTTAACAATTACAGACACACCAATAAACGCTTTCGACAGAGTGATAGTGGACGCCATTGGTCCATTGCCAAAATCAGAAAATGGCAATGAGTATGCAGTCACTCTTATATGTGATTTAACTAAGTATTTAGTTGCAATACCTGTTCCAAATAAAAATGCTAATACTGTCGCTAAAGCAATATTCGAATCTTTTATCCTGAAGTACAGTCCAATGAAGACGTTCATTACGGACATGGGAACAGAATATAAGAATTCAATTATAGACGATTTATGCAAATATTTAAAGATTGAAAATATTACATCCACAGCACACCACCACCAGACAGTCGGAACAATAGAAAGAAGTCATAGAACTTTCAATGAGTACATACGATCTTACATATCGGTTGATAAAACTGATTGGGACGTATGGCTTCAATATTTTGTCTTTTGTTTCAACACGACCCCCTCTATGGCACACACTTATTGTCTATATGAGCTAGTATTTGGTAAAACAAGTAATTTACCGAAACATTTTAATAGCATAGATAGTATAGAAGCACTATATAATATAGATGACTATGCTAAGGAAAGTAAGTATAGATTAGAAGTAGCCTATAAAAGAGCTAGAGTTATGTTAGAAGCAAATAAGAATAGAAATAGATCATATAGTAGATCATAAAGTAAGGGATATAGATATATCAGTAGGTGACCAAGTTTTATTAAAAAACGAGACAGGTCATAAGTTAGATCCTAAATATACAGGTCCGTATATAGTAACGGAAATAGGAGATAGAGACAACATTATAATAACAAATAATAAACATAGGAAACAAACAGTTCATAAGGATAGATTAAAAATCTTTATTTCATAAATTGTACTTAGTATGGCCATACAAAGACACACATATATAAATAAATAAATAAACATATTTTTTTAATAATTTCATTTTCTTTAATTCTAATAATATAAAAAAAAAATAATGTATTAATTAGAAATTTTTATTATAAAAATAACTTCATTATATTACGTTATTTTTCAAAAGGAGGGAGATGTAGTGTGCACATATATTGAATACCCACTGTACCGAAAATACTTAAAGGGTACACACTGTAACACTTTGTTGCAGTGTTTACATATTTCAAAATCCCGGTCATAACTCCTAAGTGGCCGAAATATGATCCGATCGTTATGGCTTAGCCCACACACGGTAAATGCTAGCGTCGGCATAATTGCAACGAACGGACAGCATATGCATACCCCTCGCGCCTACACTTGAGAGCGCATAGCAATATACATAAGTATATAGATACGTAGCCGTCTCTCTGCCGCTGCCTGCTAACAGCGCAGCTATGAGACTTAGCCTTAGTTAGACTTAAAGAATATTGTAAAAAAGGAGAGACATTTCGATCGTTGGAGCGGCACCATTGCTGCTCCAATAAACCAAACTCCAATAAACCAAACTCCAATAAAATAAATCCAAACGAATTTCAGTAGAGGGTCACCTCGTTCTCTACTTCTACTGTGCCCCTACTCCAGTCTTCCCTTGATGGGTAAGAGGTCGAGAATGCGTTCCCGAATTTCATCTCCCCGATCATGTAGTCGGTCTTAACGTTTGTATATATGCCGCTGCTGCCAAGAATCTTGCCGTACCCGGCGCCGTATTCCCTCCATCAATTGCTTGCCTTCAGTCTTACTGCGCTCTGTGCTGCAATGTCCTTCACGAACAGCTCTATAGGCATTATATTCAGGATAGCGTTGAGGGCCGCCGCGGGGCATGAGCGCATTGCACCCACGGCCCCCGCACTCGCTGCCCGTTGTATCCGTGTCAGCTTCTTTCTGTTGTAAGCACTAGTTAGTGCCAGCCACCATACTAGGGCTCCGTATGTTAGTATTGGCCGTACCACTGCTGTGTAGAGCCAAAAAAATATCTTTGGGTGCAGTCCCCATTTGTTTCGAAACATTTTCCTGCAGGAGTAGAATGCAATGCTTGCTTTCCTTACTCTTTCTGCAATGTTTTCTTTCCATGAGACCTTTTTATAAAGAGTTACTCCCTGATACTTCGCTCGCTCCGCTAGTTTTAACTCCATGCCGTTTACACTAGGTATGTTGAAGGGTGGTATCTTTGTTCTTCGTGTGAAGAGCATAAGTTCTGTCTTAGTGGGATTGATACCTAGTCCGCAAGACTGTGCCCATTTACTTAAGCGACCTGAGGTGTCCCTCTCTTCACAGTCCGCGTGTGGTGAGTGCCACTCAGTTCGGCTGTGATCGTCCTGCTCTTTAGCATAGCCCCGATCCACTCTCTGATGTCTCTCTCAATACCTAAGAAGTTGAGGGAGCCCAGGATAGAGTCGTGGTTCACGTTATTGAACGCGTCTTCGATGTCTAGGAAGGCGGCCATCGTGTATTGCTTGTTTTGTAATGTCTTCTCGACGATGTACAACTTCGTGTCGTGCTGTTTCTGTTGACTTGCCTTTACGGTACGCATGCTGCGCATCCGAAAGTTGATGTCCCTCTAGTGACTCCCGGATGTGGATGTCCAGGAGTCTCTCTAGTGTCTTCAGGGCGAAGGAGGTGAGACTTATCGCTCTGTAATTCCCCTTCTGCCAGGTTTCGGTATAAATATGACTTTTGCTCCCTCCACAGAAGTGGTGCGTCAGTCTTATACAAGATTCGTAAATGGCTTTTAGCCATTTGCAAATGCTATCCTTGGCTGATTGTAGCATTGCCGGTATTAAGCCGTCTGGGCCCGGGCTTTTGTACTTATCGAAAGAATCTATTGCCCACTGAATTCGCTCAGTGGTAATGATGTCTTTCGTTGGCGTGTCCATTTGAACGTTCGTTCCCCCCTCGGGTTCCGAGCTCACTCTTAGGCTTCCTGGGAAGTGGGTGTCAACTAGTAGCTCTAGTGACTCCTCAATTGTCGTCGGAGCAGAGCCGTCTGCTCTGTTGATCAGGGTAGGGCTTATTTGCCCCTTGGCGAGAATTTTGCTTACTCTCGCCGTGTCCTTTATGCCTTCTTGTGATTCGCAGTAGTTTTGCCAGGACTCTTTCTTGGCCTTTCATACTGCCTTTTTTTAATTTTGTTTCTTTATGCTTCTTTGTATGTTTCCCAATCCCGAGTTACATAGGTGTTGTTGAAGGACTTTCTCGCGGTCTTTCTGAGCTCGCTTAGTTCCTTTGTCCACCACGGTGGCTATTGCTTCTTTGAGAATGTTAGCTTACAAGTCTCTTTGAAGGCATTGTTCAGGATATTCGTTAGGTCCTCCACCTTCATGTCGAGTGCCTTTGCAGTGGATATTGTCTTGAATTCTCCTGCCGTTTACTTTAGATTGAACAATTTCGCTGAATTTGTTCCAATCCGTCTTATGGCGGTTCCTTCTTGGCACCTGTTTATTAACTGGTGTCGTTATTTCAAAGAAAATGTACCTATGGTCTAAGAAGAAGTGTTCTTGACTACCGGCTCAGGCGGGGCCGGCTCGTCATGGGCCATGTATGCCGATGCTATGGTGACTCCTCTCCCATCCGCCGCCACGAATCTGACCACTGCTAGGTCAAGTGTGCTGAGATTGGGACAGAGCATTAAAATGACTCTTAATTACTATGCAAGCTCTCGACCTACCATTCGAGTTTGTGCACAGTAGTGTGTATCCTTGGATCCTTAGTCCAGTGACTTGCCCTTCCCTGGTCCAAGGCTCCTGTATCAAACCGATGTCGATATCCCTCTCCCTTACAAGGATCGTAAGATTAGCAGAAGCGTGCGAACTGCGCTTCAGAATAATCTGCACGATTTTCGTCATCGATGTTGGTGGAGGTGGAGTCAGGAGATGGTGGAGTCCTCCAATATCTCGTCCGGCTCGGCCAAGAAGACCTTTATCTTGACCTTCCTGATCCCGTACCGGACCTTGTGGTCATTGGCCTCCAGCTGAGGCAGCCAGCTCTGGTTTATCAGGAGAAAAGGCTGGCTCGTCTTCATTTTCTGCTCCGCTCTGAGGATGGTCCAGTCCTATGTATGGGTTCTGGGCCCTCAGACAGGCAATCACCCTGCATGGTCGGATTGGTAACCAGATGCGAGCTCTGGGTTTCTTTGGGATCTCCCTAGCGTGGACTAGCCTAATCTTAAGGCCAGCCCAAGTGTTGCTAATCTTAGCCAAACAATCCGCAAGGAAGGTCCGGAACCTGTCGTCACATCTGATGACCCGGTGCCGCCTGATTACGTCTGAGGAGTCGAAGGAGGGGATGGGACCGGTCGGTATGCTAACCAACCTACCGGTACCCATGTCGGCCAACTTGGCCTCGATCTCCTGCCACAGCAGGCGACCGTCGTCGTTGAGCTCGTCCACCACCGCCTTAGCCAGACTGTCTCTGGACACCTCGCTAAATTTCTTTGTCTTGCTGACAAAGTTAGTCGCTCTCGGCTTGCCCTGTGGGTCCTTCGCTCTCTTAGGTGCGCTTTTGCTCACCTCCTGTGAACGAATTCGCTTCACCTTCGAAGGCTGGAACGCCGACGGGTTTGCCGCTTTGTATGCCTCGAATTCCACGATCTCCGCAAGGCATCCCGAGGGTCGATCTTGCCCTCAGCCTCGTTCTTGGCTATCTTGCCGAGAACAAAGCGGGCTCTGTTGACCTTCGCGCGTCTCTGATGGTGAGACATTTTCGCCATCTCTGAGGTGGTGCCCACCTGAGCCCCACCTGTGTGTTTAGATTGGGGAGTGCTACTCGCCCTCCCCTCGGATTGCGACTCTTCTTAGTCGGTCTCCGATACAATGTGAGATGCCGCGACCAATCTCGGCCTCGGCATCTCCTTCTCGTCCTTCGTTGACAGTTTTTGGGGTTTATCCTCTCCCGGGAGATTCGAAGCTCGGTTTAATGAATTTATAGCATTTCATGAACGCCCGCTATGCTCGTCCTGGAAAGCGCCAAAGCTGCGGCAAGGTCACTTACGACCCAGGGTTGCCTGGCCCTGGGAAGGCTCCGTGCAGACACAGCTGGATTAACCCCTCAGCTGCGAACCTGGAAGACAGTGTAAACGGGTCGCGTCACACATCTGACTTGAGGGGAGGCTGATTAAAGACTTGCCTAAGTCCGCCTGACTAAAATTGCTCAGCATCCCCGGTCGAACCTCGACTGGGGACCTGCTTCCAGCCGCCCTCGCTTGGAAGGTATAGTCGCACTACCGATGGTGTACACAGTTACGGCAGATGACACAGTCATCCGTTGATCCCCCTGTGCACCCTATCGGCTGACGGCCTAAGAAATAAAAGAAGAAATAACTAATATAATACACGCATACAATGGCGAAGTCAAACAGTAAATTCATTTGTAATTACAACCACAGAAACCACAATAATAGAAGATATCTTCAGAAAAGAAAATAACATATTTTGAAACGTAGAAGAATTAAATTCAGAGTTAAAAGAGTGGGGGAGACACGGTAATATCTCGCGGCAAGTACATGTTTTATTTTTCTGTAGTTAATTATAACAATCATTGTTTTAACATGTACTCAGTTCGACTATTGCTGTGAATTTGTCATTTGACTGATATATGTTACATAATGCTGTCACTAAGCACAACGTTTAAATACATGTGAATTTAGTGATCTTGTTTATAATTATATACTATTGCTCTGAATTTAATAATTTTGTTTGTAATTATAAATTATTTTCTTCTTTTTAGTTCGGTTATTTATAAAAGCATGTATTTTTAGTTTTTTTAAACAATTATTTATTTTCTATTTTTTAGTGTGGGTACCTATAAAAGCGTGTTTTTTTAATTTTCTAAGCTATCAATTATTTTTCGTATTATAGTTCGATTTATCAATCAAATTTTACGGACATGTAATAATGAAATATCTTACGAACTATTTCGTAATCTCATTATTTCATTTCAGCCCTCTTTGTTGCATGGGATTTTTCCTGTTAACTTTGAGCAACCAAGTTCTTCAATGCAATCTTCTTACACGACTAAGTGCAACATAAGCTTGTCCAGCAGACATGCGCACATCGCGCGCTAGCTCTGTGTCTCTTACTCCTTTACGGAGGATCTATTATAATAAAGAATTTATCAATCCTGACGATCCAAATCAGAATAATGAAAAACTTTTATCATCGGTCCTTCTGAAGTATGCAAAGTTTCAAGCTTATCAGATAATTGGAAACCCTTGAAAATAGTGTTCAAAGATTCCGTTACATACATATGTATGTACATACATTCCGAACTAATAAAAGCGTATTAAAAATGGTGTACATTTTCGGAATTCTCAAATCAATTGAGAGCGGCTGAACCGGCTTGGATTAAATTTGTTTATTTGTCTAAAATTGCCAGACGTTGTTAAAAGATTTTGATTAACTTTCCTACAAATTTTGTTCGTCTTTAAAAGATGATGACAAATCACTGTTAACGCATACAGTAACATCCCTGCAGTACCAGTCATCAGGAATTCATAAACGTTTCGACAACAGTCAAGGGGATTCATCGATGACAGGCCATACAAACGGTTGTTGAATTCAACATGGGCATGTCCTAGGCTGTCATCAATAGAAATTCATCAACAAATTCATCAACAATTCATCGATGATTCACCAACAATTCATAAATGTTTCATCAACAATTCATCAATGTTTCATCAACAAAATTCATCGACGGCCGGGCCAAGGTGCTGCCGACGACTGCCGTCTAGACTACCGCCGTAACTGTATCGTGGGCAGAGCGTCGTATTAGAAGTCGCAGTCGGCAGAGCGTCGACTCGGTAGAAGTCGCAGTCGGCGCGTTGATGACGGTCGATGACAGTGGCCTATTGATGACATGCGGTAATGCAGGGTATAGAGGAAAAATGCAAATCTGTGAATGTAAAACTGTAAATATAATATGTCTATGTCGATTCGTGGTCGCGTTCCATTTTCTAGCAGAGTGAGTTTCGACTTTCCTGGCTGACGATCGCTGAAGACTGTCCGATCGTTCTGCCTAAGAACTGCCTTCGAACCACACACAACGACAGCGACGCGACGCTGCCGCCTCGTTATAACGATTCCTGTGAAAAAGGGAACTGGCAGCGCAGCTGTGTAGCGCCACATCGAACGAAGAGGACCATTTAAAGAAGAGAACCAAGAATGCATTCTGCATACGCTGGTATACGAATGGTAGATCCATTCGCCGACACGGCCATACTGACTCTAACACGACCTCGTGTATAAGTAACTGAACGTTTCTCTTTTGCCCCTTTTTCATTCATTTATTTATTTATTATTTTATTTATTAACTTTAAAAAATATTTCGAGTAATCCTATTTACCTTTCTTAACTAATGTCAACTTATCAAAATAGTATCAAACTTTCTTAAAACAAACTTTAGCATAAACATTACCATTCTGTTTGGGTTTCTTTAATACTTCAGGTCTTCAAAAATTATGTTTCATGTTCACACATACAGACTTCTTTTTTTCTTTTTCTTTAATCCAATTTTTTAACTCAATTCAATATTCCAAATATCTAATGCACCACACGCCATGATCAAAACAAACATCAGCTTATTTTGCACTTGTGCTTACATTAATATTACATTATCTCATTATCGTGCACTCAGGCCACGATACTGTCTCTTTACATTCTCTTTTCAAACATTTCATTCTTGTGCTTACATAACACCATCCAAGTACTCTGCCATTTCCTTTGGCCAGCAGTACAACATATCTTTGCCACCCTTATTAGGGCACAACATTCTCAGTATTCTCATTATTTTCATTATTATAGTCATCAAACACATTCAGCTCTTCGGGTACTTCCCCTTCTGGTAACTTTCTTAAATCTTCATGCGCATACTTATAAGTTTGTTTACTGATTAATGACTTTAAACGTACCTGTCACCCTCTAATACCTCTGTTATTTCGAAAGGCCCCTTGAATTTTGGACTCAACTTGGTTTGATGCCTTTCCTCGTTTTTTAGTAAAACAAAATCTCCAACCTTGTGTCTACGTACTTTCGCCTTACTTTTATCAAACCGTTCTTTATCATACACTGCTGTAGATACAAAATTCTTTTCAGCTTGCGCTCTGACGTTTGACAGGTCAACTTCGTTTTCTATGTCACAAGGTGGAAGTAATCCTAACGGCCTTGATACTTTTCCCAATAACATTTCTAGAGGACTTGCCTTCGTCACTCGGTTAGTTGCACAATTAATTGCTAACTGCACCTCTCCTAGCACATCCTGCCAAGACTGTATTCCCGTTTCAGCCGCCGTTAACATATTTTTCAACGTGCTCATTGTTCGTTCCACTTGGCCATTAGCTCGACTAGCACCGGTGGCAATCAAATGCAAATTTATTTTCTGATCAGAACAAAATTGACTAAACTTTGCTCCTGTAAAACACCTTCCCTGGTCGGCTATTATTCGGTTTGGTACTCCAACAACAAACCAATAAAACTTTCGTTAAACTCTCGTTAACTTTACCAAGTGTCTTTTCGAAACCTAAATGCATAATTGACTCATGGACTTGGTTTATGACGGACCATCTAAAAGCACGCGGCACCACCGGTAAACCACGGGTTCTGCCATTTCTCTGATTTTTTCGGTGGTGAATTTCTGCCCTTAGTTCATAAGTTTTCGCAATATCTTCAGAAAGAGAAAAGTCTTTTAATTGGTTTACAATTTCGGCTATGTCTGAGTCTCGACGTTGTTCAGCAATTAGTCAATTACTTGAAATTTCAACCAAGTTAACTCTCTTCTCTTCCAATACTTTTACAGCAAAGGACCCTGGTGCGATAGGGTTTCTCGACAAAAAGTCAACATGTGTCATTCTTTTCCCTTCTCTATATTGAATATCAAATGTAAATGACTGCAAAAAGGCCCACCATCGCTGTGCTCTAGGAGTCAAATCTTGCTTATTTCTTGACGCCTTCAATGAGTTACAGTCGGTAAAAACTGTAAAGTTCCTGCCCAAAAAATAATGTCGAAAATGTTTAATGGAGTTTACGACCGCTAAGGTTTCTAACTCATACGAGTAATATCTTGACTCTGCAGGTGAAGTTGTTTTGCTGAAATATTCTATTACCTGGGGTTTGTTATTAATTCTGTGTAATAAAATGGCACTGTAGCCACTGCAACTTGCATCTGTATTCAGTTCAATTGGATAATTTGGGTCAAAAATAACAAAAACTGGCTCATCATTAAGTATAGAAATAACCTTCTTCCGTATCTGCTCATGTTCTGTTTTCCAATTAAATTTATTTTTTTCAGAAGTTAAGAAATATAACGGTTGCATTAACTGCAAAAACCACTTAATAAACTGCCGGAAATACGATGCTAATTCAATAAATTGTCTAAGTGATGTTACAGATTGTGGAGGCATAAGGGCTGTTAACGCTACAATTTTCTGAGGGTTTGGACGAATTTCTCCATCACTGACACTAAAGCCAAAATATTGCACCGATGTTTTCAGGAAGGAACACTTTGTAATATTAAACGAAAATCCAGCCTCTGTCAGAACATTTAAAACAATCTCAAATCTTTAAAAGTTTCCTCTAATGTTGTGGCAGTTATCATAATATCATCCATATAGTATCCACTGGCCATATCTAGACACGTAAAATAATTAACTCCTCGAAGTCTATTTATGTGATCCTGTATAAGTGGCAGCGGATATTTATCAATCACTGTGTTTGAATTTAGCTCTCTATAGTCAACGCAGAGACTGTCCGAACCATTTTTCTTTTTAACTAACAGTATAGGGCTTGCATAAGGTGAACAGCTTGGCCTTATTATATTACACCTCAACAGTTCCTCAATTTTCCCTCGAACTAAATCTCGCTCGCATGGACTTAATCGGTATGGCCTTCTCTGAACAGTTTTACTTGGATCGATCAATCTAATTTTCATTTCATCTACTTTATCTTTAGTGTATGGAATTCCATTGATAAAACAATTTGAGTACTTTGCCAACAATGAATTTAGTTTTATTTTATTTACTCCGTTAAGTTCTGTATCAATATCAGCTGGCTCACTACCAGTACACGAATTAATTATTTTGGCTCTTGAAATCATAAATTTGTCTAATGAAATGACAATATCAAAACCCTGTATTTCACGTCCAATGACGATATCGTTTTGCATGCGATCATCGCCTATTATATAAAACAAAATTTCAATATAATTATTATCAATTTTTACGTTACTTAGAACTTTTACAGTACTACATATTCCACTACTCCCAATGCCTCTTAACATAACAATATTATTCAATCTTTTACCAGAAAACTTTGTACTTAGCTTTTCTTTCATCAGTGAGCATTCCGATCCGGAATCAAAAGTGACTTCAAAAATGTGGCCTCTATGGTTCATGCTCCCTTTAGGTACTGCAACCCTGCACTGTTCCTCTCGCTATCAGTCGGTCGCTTTGTTAAAATATTTAGAAACATAGCGGCTGGTGTTTCTATTGTATCAAAACGTTGTATGAACAATTCCTTGAACTCGAGCCAGGTTATATCAGCATAGCACACTTGGGATAGCCATTGCGAAGCGCTACCCTCCAATGCTGAGCTTAAAGCCGCGACCAACGCACTGCCTTTCCACAGTTGAACACCACGATGAGGCGATGGCGCCTGCTTTGTCTG
The DNA here is from genome assembly GCF_035046125.1 of Drosophila serrata. Classification (NCBI taxonomy): domain Eukaryota; kingdom Metazoa; phylum Arthropoda; class Insecta; order Diptera; family Drosophilidae; genus Drosophila; species Drosophila serrata. Next base: position 142,194 of record NW_028257162.1, read on the forward strand.
GATTAAATTTTGGTAGTTGCACCGATTTTCTTTGTTCTGCATCAGGATCTGTTTTTTTAATTGCTCGCACAAGTTCGATTAAATTTTGATTTTGTAGTTCCATGATGGCACGCCGTGGTCCATCTAATGTATTAGGTTGAGGACCCGATCCCACTTCTGATGTCGATTCGTGGTCGTGTTCCATTTTCGAGCGGAGTGAGTTTCGACTTTCCTGGCTGACGATCGCTGAAGACTGTCCGATCGTTCTGCCTAAGAACTGCCTTCGGACCACACACGGCGACGGCGCGACGCTGCCGCCTCGCTATAACGATTCCTGAGAAAAAGGGAACTGACAGCGCAGCTGTGTCGCGCCACAACGAACGAAGAGGACCAATCAAAGAAGAGAACCAAGAATGCCAAAGTTCCGCGTAAGACAAACTTTCTAGGAGCTAGCATTCTGCATACGCTGGTATACGAATGGTATATCCATTCGCCGACATATATGTGAATGAAATGAGGGCAGGTAATTCTTCATCTTTTTTTAATTTTTTAAATGTATGTAAATATAATATATATTGTATTGATTCCTAGTCTTGGAAGTTCTATCTGCAAGGGTATATAAACTTCGGCATGCCGAAGTTAGCTTCCTTTCTTGTTTTTTAATAATTCCTGATATTAGGCGATCAAACATTGGAAGGCGTACATCTGCTTCACATCCGTAAATAAATATTCGTAATAATAAAACACAAGATAAACGTTCCAAACAATATGCATTACGACGGACACAATATGCACATGTTCGTATTGCAGAAACGCTTCCTCAGAATATATAAAATTTTAATAGAAGAAAACAACCTGTAAATTAAGACTTGAATCCCACTGATTCTGGCACCTATTCGGTCAAGATCACAAATTGCGTTGGCTGTTGCATTTTTGTGAACTGACGTTATTGAAAGAGGAACTCATCAACAAAGTTTTCCCCCACATTGCTCAAAATTATAAAAATATCAATTGGGTTAGTGAACAAACAATACTAACAGAGATGAATAATTTTTCAATTCCATTATTCAAGAAAAACCGCTGGAGAACTGCATTCTTAAAAATCGATGAAGCGACTATCCGGCGAAAGTTTTGAACTTCCTTGATGTGCCAGAAACTTCGCCGCATAACTTACAGCTGAAGGTTGACTCAATCATAATCATACTGCGGAATCTGAATTATCCGAAATTGTGCAATGGTACGCGGTTGCCCGTCGGAAAACTATTCAACAATGGAATTCAAGCAACTGACATCAAGGGCAAATTTAAAGGAGAGGAACTCCTAATCCCCCAATAATTCCAAATGATCTTCCATTTTAATTTAAGCCAGTTCGGTTGGCTTTTCGATCACAATCAATGAATGACAAGGTCAATCATTGGAAGTCTGTGGGATTAACCCTGAATATCCCTGCATGGTCAATTGTATGTTACGTAGCATGTTCCCGTGTTAAAAAGCCGTCGTCGTTGTATAGTTTTGGGCCGTAAAATAAAGATATTGTTTATTATATCGCCCTTAACTGATGAGATGAATTATCTGCGTTTTATTATCAATTTGGGATTACATCTATAAAACATTAACTAGGGGAGTGGCAAAGTTCGACAGGACATCTTGTAAATGTATAAAAGAAAACTTAGTTTTAGGTAAAAACAAATTGCATCAACACATTACCTAAAAAAATGGGCAAACAATCGATATATGTACATACATGTACATATGTACATGTATTTCTCGTTGAGGTAGTCTATTACGTTTACAAATTTAGGTTATCAGTTTGTTTGGAATTGGTTCCCAACTTTTCTGTGTGTAGTTTCGGATCATTTTTGGCTCCATTCCCCAAAATCTAACCCATTCGGCGGCTATATGTATGTATGTACATAGCTTTCTTACTAAGTAAACTTTTTGTGTCTTACATGCACACCTACATACATAAGTATGTATGCATGTACATATGTACATACATATATGCAGAAAATGTTTTTTATTTGTATTACTGTAAGTATTAACCACCAGGCTTTGGCGAGCAACTATCACCGAATCTGCGAATCGTTTATGCACAACAAATTTAATAAACGGTTTAATGAGTAATTCATCAAAAAACAAGACACAATATTTTTCACCTATTCAAAATGTTATTGGAATTACATATACATACATACATAAATACATACATACATGCATACAATGGTTTTAAATCTAACAGACACCTTAATAGAATTAAGTCAAATATTTGCTATAACATTAGCTATTTAAATTAAATATCCATTCTAGCTGAGTGACTTAGGCTTAGTCACTCTGAAGCTTTTGTATGCATTGTGTATTAAAATACTGAGATCGCTAATCTTATTATAAAAAGCGACTCAAGCTTTCATCGTTAGTAGTAATAAAGCTTCGTTCGAGATCACAGCTACATATGTACATACATATATACATATGTATTCATATGAAAATTTGCTAAAAGTAAAATTAATTATAAAGCAATACTTTAAACTGCTTTTACAAATATTATAGAGGAAGGTAAACCAAATATTTCCACAATATTAACATTAACCCGTAAACGATGCTCTATTTGTGTTCAGTTTAATCGTGTTCGTGCTATGTCTTCGTATAGATAGTACAAATTAAATTAAATTAAAAAAAAAATAAAATAAAACTGGTCAGTAACATGCATATGTATTGATTTTCATATACATATGTAATTTGTATATTGTATGTATGCATTCAAATGTGTTACAGCGTAAAACCGAAATCGGAAACCATAAAATACAGCCATGGTTGAGGAAAAACGAGAATACTTTCATAGATACCCACATACATACATATGTATGTACATACATGAAAGTATTTTGAATATTTTTAAATTTGGATAAACATAAACATACACATATTAAACTCTTGTGAATGGTATTACGATTTTAGTCAGAAGTTGAAGGAGACATAAACGGTACATACCCTGCAGCACCTGTCATCAACAATTCATGTATGTATGTACATGTACTTATGATAACATGTATGTATGTATGTGCATATGTATGTACATGTTACTGTGGCCGTTCACAACGTGACGATAAGCACCGAGAGTGTACGCAAGGCAACTACTACATAAAAACATACATACTATGTACATACATATGTATGTATATATGTACATGCATTTATACATAAAAGTCGACTTAATTTAGATTTGTCTTATAAAAAGCGATATGCCAATCAAAATTGATCGCTTTAGGTTTTTAAAAGTTCGAGCTAAACCATTTTTAATACGCTTTTATTAGTTCGGGATGCATACATATGTATGTATAAACAAGATCACTAAATTCAGAGTTAAAGCGTGGGGTGTAGGATTTTTCTTTATTTTCATAATTCTCCCCTTACAGATAGTTGCCCTTAGACATTGATTATAGATGCACACCACGCTTTTAACTCTAAATTTAGTGATCTTGTTTATAATTATATACTATTGCTCTGAATTTAAACATTTTGTTTGTAATTTTTAATTATTTTCTTTTTTTAGTTCGGTTATTTATAAAAGCATGTTTTTTTTTTTAGTTATTTTAAACTATTATTTATTTTCTACTTTTTAGTGTGGGTACCTATAAACGCGTTTTTTTAATTTTCTAAGCTATCAATTATTTTTCGTATTTTAGTTATATTTATCAATCATATTTTACGGACATGTAATTATGAAATATCTTACGAACTATTTCGTAATCTCATTATTTCATTTAAGGCCTCTTTGTTGCATGGGGTTTTTCCTGTTAACTTTGAGCAATCAAGTTCTTCAATGCGAATACCGTCTAAGGTTCTTACACGACTAAGTACTACATACATGTAAGTTTGTCCAGCAGACATGCGCAGATCGCGCGCTAGCTCTGTCTCTCTTACTCCCTCTATAAAAAAAGAATTTATCAATCCAGACGATCCTAATTAGGATAATGAAATTTTTGTATCAAATTATTACATTGTCATCGGTCCTTGAGAAGTATGCAAAGTTTCAAGCTTATCAGATATTTGGAAACCCTTGAAAATAGTGTTTAAAGTTTCCGTTACGGACATACGTACATCCCGAACTAATAATAGCGTATTAAAAATTATAAATGCCTGTTTTCAAACTCATTTTTAACTATGTCTCAAAGCCATTGTGTATTATTTCAGAATTTCGTTCTTTCTTATTTCTTATATTCTTTATTTTTTCAAAAACGTAACAATAAATCTTAATCTCTTCATTACTCTACCTGCACCGGTGTGACGACGACTTAAAAAACACTCTTCCTTTCGCATATCGTGGAAATAGCAATGATATACATCCGGTTCACCGAGGTTGAACTTCTTTTAGTCGAAGAAGACCACCGTCTTCCACTCCTTGTTCCACGACATGTGTTCTTCAAATAATTCGTTTACAGTGTTGAAGATCCGTAACGTCATACGACTTTTTTGCAGAAGATTTTTTCGTGCTAGCTTTTAAAACGTCTTCAGGCTCTCTCACATTTTGTTCAAAAGCCAGTTCTAGAGTCAGCCAATCTTTCTTTTTAGTCAGAAGTTTGCAACGCAATTATGGAGATTTTCCGACCATATAAAGTATATATATTCTTGATCAGGATCAACCACCTAGCCGATCTATCCATGTCCGTCTGTCCGTTTCTACGCAGACTAGTCTCTCAGTTTTGAAGCTATCTGAATGAAACTTTGCAGTTAGTCTTTTATATACCATCGTATATATGTCGGAAAGGGCCGGACCGAACGACTATATCTTAGGAACGATTGGACAAAAGTTATAACTTTTTTTTTTTGGTTTTCAACAGATTTTCATCAATTTTGAGATATAGCCCTTTTTTATTATTCTAGAATGTTTTGATTTAAATTCTATAAAAATCGGACGAATTTATCATATAGCTGTCATAGGATCGATTGTACAAAAACTATTTTTTTTTAGTTTTCAACAGATTTTTATCACATAGCCCTTTATTATTATTCTAAAATTTTGATTTTAATTTTATGACAATCGGACATTCACAGTTTTGCATTTTCCTATGGTTGGTATATTACAGTGATGAAGGCCAACACTAGAGACTCCAATTAGAGCTAAGCTCTTTTTTGTTCCACTCCCTCTATTTGCTATTTGTGGTCCCGATCACTATGAGTATCATCCTCGGCCAGTAGGGAAGCATAGGATTGCCGATACCTTCAGCTTTTCTATGCTTCCCAGTGACTCCATCTGGTAGGAAAAAAGTGACGAAGTCTGGTGTGATTTGGCGCTGGACAGAAGCAGAGGAGGTGCTCCGGTGTCTTTCTACAGATTGTATTATGTGGCAGTCCCATCTTCATTGCATGCAATCCGATCGCCCAATATCCTGTGGTGACTGCCGTGAACCTGCTGATATCCCGTTTTCTATTGTATAGCAGTTCACTGGTTCGTTTTTTTGTCGTATCTTGGCCACCATTCCTTTGATATTTTCTGCTCGCTCTTTCTTAACCATTCCTTGTTGGCTATCTGTTGGAAGTGGTCATGGATCCTTGTCTGGATCGCGTTAAGGGAAATCGGTATTTTTCCCTGCTCCAATCTTCCCTTGTTGGATATGAGGTCGAGAATGCGTTCCCGTGGGGGCATGAGCGCATTGCTCCCACGGCTCCCGCACTCGCTGTTCGTTGTATCCTTGTAAGTTTCGATCTGTTGTATGCCCTAGTTAGTGCCGGCCAACATTTTCTTCTTACTCTTTTCCTTACTTACGTTGATGGACTACGGTCAGTACATTCAAGTGCCCTTATGAGTAGTTAGTAGGCGCGAAAGGAAAAATAAAAAAAGAGAACCAGGAAATTAACTAGTGGCGGGCTGCCAAATTGCTTGTCTGCCTGTCTACTAACTGGGTAAGAATTAAAGTTTTTAGTTTTGGAAAACTATCTACGTTAAAGATTAATGTGTACAAATCATTATAATTTGCACACAATACTCTAAAAGGTTCATGCAAATCTACAGTGGTGCAACACCAAGGGAATATAGGATCTAGTATTTCTGCTTGATACATAGAAGTTGAGCTGACTCAAGAAGTCAGCACTTTCCACGTCACTATGAATAAGGTTATAGATGAAGGTAATGCCAAGCATAGTTCTATATAGAGTCCGATCTGGTTCTACTCTAAAATTCCGTCTCGAATTCGTGGCTGATTCTGTTCAGAACCTGGTCGAAATTCCTTTCTGACTCGGGGGGTACTTCGTGTCGATATTAATGACAAATTCCTAGCAGGATTCCTTACTGATTCCTCGGGTAATCAGAATTCAGGTTTTCTAACGCCTACTGTATGGAAATTCCTGGATGATTCAGGATGGAAGCCAATCTCCTCTCCAATCCAACCTGATTCAAACCTGAATACAAAAGGAATGATACTGAAGGGAGCTATATGATATCGTAATCCGATTTTCATAAAATTTAATACAGAGTTTTAAAATAACATTAAATGGCTATAAATTCACAAACATCTTCTTAGAACAGGGAAAGTTATAATTTTTTTCTAAAAATTTCCCGATCGTTCTTATGGCAACCATATGATATAATCGTCCGAACCGACCCATTCCGACTTATATACGAGTAAGTGTATATAGAAGACTAACTGCAACGATTCATTCAGATAGCTTCAAACCAGAGACTAGTTTGCGTTAATATGAACAGAAGGACGGAAAGACGGACATGACTAGCTCAACTCGGCTGTGGATGCTGATCAAGAATTTTATATAGTTTATATGGTCTGAGATGACTCATTCACTGCGTTGCAAACTTCTGAATGAGATTAAATATCCTGTAAGGGTATAAGGGTGGAGAAGGTCGTGATCTTTCTGATAAGCCTTCTAGCTTGTAATGTTTTTTTTTGTCTTAGTTCCGACAACATACCTTCGGTATTTGCTCACCCTTGATCGGCCTTCGTTTTGAAATAGTCCTCACCCAAGAAATATGACGTCGTTGTATCCAACAAGTTCATTTAAGGCTAAAATTTCTCTTCATTGCTCTCTTGAGTTGAGTGCAATCCAGTTCTCCTATGATTATTCTATTTGTGAATATCCACATTCTGATGCCTCTATCAATATCTATCAACTTAATGGGTTCGGCGTGTACGTTGTTGAACGCTACATTTATGTTCGGGAAGGTGGTCATTGTGTATTGTAGTTGAGCGACCACTTCATGTAGTCCCGTTTCGTGTTCCGTCTTTTTATGTATTCATGCTGCGCATCTAATAGGTGCCTTGTCAGGAAATTTGAAAAGAAAACACCGAGTCCGAATGGTCAAGAAAGCAGACGCCAGCACCATTGAATGGTGATATGGAAGAATGGTGACATGTACCTTGGATGTCTTATTGAAAAAATAATGTTTACGTGTAATCTTAAAATAAATGTTGCAACAGTAAATTTCTGTTTTCGACCCTATAGTGTCTGGGCTCTACCAGTAAGATGAGATCTAATGAGATCCTTTGAAATACAAAAGTTGGTTATATATGGTGTATATATATAATAAATCTTGCATTTCTTTCTGAGCTTCCTCAAAACGTGTGCCTCGCTTTCGTGTCGTACCCGAGCACCAGCTTGATTACCGATTCTGGCAGAGCCCGACTATCGTTGGCTATGTATGCTAAGGTTATAGGTAGTCGGTGTCATGAATCTGTCAACTACTGGATACCAAGATAAGCGATAAAAAAAGCATTAAAGTGATTAACGCGTATTGTAGAATGTAGTCAGGTTGTGTGAGACCAGGGACTTGCTCGTCCCGATTTCATTGTTCTTGAAGTAGATCAATGTCAATATACTTCTTCCTTAGATGGAAGACATTAATCTTGGACTTTCTTATGCCGTACCGCGTTTTATCGTTGTGTGCTTCTAATATTTATATATCTAAAAATTGTGTAAATTTTTGCTATTCTTACAAAAGCTAAAAACGGGTGGACCGATTAAGATTAATTTGGCATCGCCAAATATTCCTGTTAATGGATTGGATCGTTTCCGGCAAATTTTTGCGAATTGACGTCATTAACAAAGTTTTCCCCGACATTGCCCAAAATTATTTAAATTTCAATTGTGTTAGTGAACAAGCAATCCAAACTGCAAAGAATAAGGTTGTCAATTTAATTATACAAAGTTAAACATCTGGAGAACTGCATTTATATCCGACTGAATTATTGATCTAGATTGACGTGCCAGGAACTCCGCCGCACAATGTACTGCTAAAGGTTGGCTCGATCATAATCATGCTGCGTAATCTGAATCATCCGAAATTGTGAAACTAAACAAAAAAATAACGAACAATGTAATTCAAGCAACGATTATCAAATTCAAAGGAGAGGAACTTCTAGTCCCACGAAGTCCAATAAGTCCTAATGGTCTCCGATTTCAATGTAAGCGAATTCAGTTGCCATTTTGGTTGGCTTTTCCGATGACAATTAATAAATCGCAAGGCTGGCCAATCATTTGAATTTTTTATTATTAACCTTGAATATCCCTATTTCAGTTGTACGTAGTATGTTCCCGTGCTGAAAACCCGTCTTCAGTGTATATTTTTGCAAAAAAAAGAGTATAGCTTACCATATCGCTCTGAATTGATGAGTTTTAAATAAGTTACATAAAAATTGAATTATCTGCTATTTATTATCACTCCGGAATTATATAAAACATTAATTGAGGCGAGTCAAAATTCGCCGAGCCAGCTTGTTGGATATTAATTTTTTTTTATATACCCTTTAGGGATATTATAATTTCAGTCAGAATTTGCAACCATATAAAGTATATATATTCTTGATCATTTCCATCTGTCCGTTCGTCTGTCAGTTTATACGTAAACTAGTCTCAGTTTTGAAGCTATCTCAATGAGACCTTGCAGCTTATCTTGTAAATAGTCTCACGCGTATATATGTGGGAACGGGACGGATCGGACGACTGAATCATACAGTTGCCATAGAAACGATCGGAAAATTATCTTCAATGTTTTTTAACAAAAATATATATAATTTATATTGCATTAATTCCTAGTGATCGAATTTCAATCGGCAAGGGTATACAAACTTCGTTTAAGTTAAGATAACATATATATAACCACTAAGCAAGAAACACATAGAGGTGTCAAACAGTACCAAAAAGTACTATCACAAAAACGGCTGAGCCTGGAACCCCAGAGCACCCGAACGATATGTCTAGAACCCCAGAGTGCCTTCGGCTTTTTCGAGTTCGAAGCAGTCGTTCGAAACCGAGCACAACAAGAATTCACTTTTCAGTGGCAGATCGACCGTGGAAGGATGAGCAGGGGTGCGTTTCTTTGCGCTGTGCTCTTGTTTCTGTGTATATGTGTATATGTGTACAAGCGCTCACACGTTTGTATGCTTGTTCAAATTTCAGCATGCAGAGTCTTTTTCAAAGATTTTGGACGACCACAGCCAGTGGGCCGAAGCGGCGTCACAGCAATACTTAGCCTCTAGCGCTTGCATTGGGGGACAAATTATTTAAGTTATTTCACTATAATTACTACTTATTTTAATTTAAGTTTCTTTTCTGACTATATTTCCCAAAAGGCATTTTGTTGATGAATCATCGATGAATTGTTCATGAATTTGTTAATGAATTGTTGATGAATCATCGATGAATTGTTGATAAATGATCGATGAATTGTTGATGAATCATCGATGAATTGGTAATTAATTTTCATTGATGACAGCCTATAACATGCCCATGTTAAATTCATCAACAGTTTGTATAGCCTGTCATCGATGAATCATCAACAGCACCCGCTTGACTGTTGATGAATTACTGATGACAGGTATTGCAGGGTATGTTGTTGTTGTCTATGCAAGTGATTTGCGCGTGTCACTTTTTGTTTTGTTTTGATTTTCTAAGATTCTTTGATTTGTTTTAATTATGCTTACATACATATGTCAATATCTATGTATGTATGTACATATGTATGCATATTTGGGCGCGCTTTTATTTTAGCGCACTTTTTTGTTGTTGCTTAGCAAATGAAAAAAATTAAATTAAATAAATAAATACTTAAATAAAAATGCATTAACAATTCATCGATGATTCATCAACAATTCATCGATCATTCATCAACAATTCATCGATGATTCATCAACAATTCATTAACAAATTCATGAACAATTCATCGATGATTTATCAACAAAATGCCTTTTGGGAAATATAGTCAGAAAAGAAACTTAAATGAAAATAAGTACTAATTATAGTGAAATAACTTAAATAATTTGTCCCCCAATGCAAGCGCTAGAGGCTAAGTATTGCTGTGACGCCGCTTCGGCCCACTGGCTGTGGTCGTCCAAAATCTTTGAAAAAGACTCTGCATGCTGAAATTTGAACAAGCATACAAACGTGTGAGCGCTTGTACACATATACACATATACACAGAAACAAGAGCACAGCGCAAAGAAACGCACCCCTGCTCATCCTTCCACGGTCGATCTGCCACTGAAAAGTGAATTCTTGTTGTGCTCGGTTTCGAACGACTGCTTCGAACTCGAAAAAGCCGAAGGCACTCTGGGGTTCTAGACATATCGTTCGGGTGCTCTGGGGTTCCAGGCTCAGCCGTTTTTGTGATAGTACTTTTTGGTACTGTTTGACACCTCTATGTATTTCTTGCTTAGTGATATAACTATAAATAAATAAATATATTAATTTAATTGGACGTTGATGCACTACGGCCTGTACATTCAAGTGGCCCGTATCACCAGGCACGTGCCTGTTTGGCTTAGGTATTAGTAGGTGCGATGGAAAATATAGGACAGAATACGAGGAAATTGACTACCGGCGTGCTACCAGGTTTTTAGCTTGCATGTTTACTAAGTGTGTTAGTATTAAAGATTTTAATTTGGGATGGGTATCTACGTTAGAGATTAGTGTGTAAAAATCATTATAATTTGCATATAACACTCTAAAAGGTTCATGCAGTTCAAAGGAGGTTCTACAGTGGCGAAACATTAATAGGATATAGGATCTAGTAGTTCTATATGGTACGTGGAAATTAAGCTGACTCAACAAGTCAGCACTTTCTACATCACCATGGATAAGGTTAAAAATAAAGGTTATTCCTAGCATTGTTCTACGATTGGCTAAGGACAGCAAGTTTATTAACAGGAGTCTACTAGAGTAGAAAGGTAATCTTTGGTTTGCATCCCAATTTAAACCGCGTAGAGCGAAAAGTAAAAAGTTCTTTTTAACCGACTCAATGCGTTTACTATGGACGCCGTACTGAGGGCTCCAAACGCAGCATCCATATTCTAAGATAGGACGAACTAATGAAGTATATAAGGATTTAGTAACATAGGGGTCATTCCTTCGACCACCGTTTAATAAATCCAAGCACACCCTGGCTCTATTCCCCATAGACGAAATATGATCAATAAAGTCAAGTTTTGGATCCAAGCGGACGCCCACATCATCAACAGAATTAATTCTTTCCAAAGAGCAGCCGTTCAGCGTGTAAGTAGCAAGCTTAGGAACGACACGAGAGAATGTCATTAGCTTGCATTTCGAGCCATTTGAGTTTAATAAGTTTACACGGCACTAAGTTTGAAAATTATTGAGTGCTGTTTGTGAATCCGCCTGGCAGACATTGTCATTGTATTGCACGCAAAGCTTGACATCATCCGCGTACATAAGCACTCTGGAGTTAGTCAAGACTTTGGGCAAGTGACTTAGACACCTATCCTTGCTTCTGCCCATCTGTGAGCTGAACCACATAAATAAAAAACACTGTTTCTTGGATTCGTAGATATCCTCTTTTCAATTTTTATCAATATTTTTTCATGTATTTTCGAGTGGCGAATTTTACGTCTATATAAGAAAATATCGATATTTCTTTAGAAGACGATATCTCGGAGACTAAAAAATTAGAAATACGAGGTATTGAAAAATTTCGAAGGTTTGATTCAAGTATAAAGAATTTTATAAAAATCGAAAAATCCTATTCCGGCTCTTGGTTCAAAGAAATTATCGGACTGTGTAATAGTTGTTGATGCTAAGGAGTTGTCGGGACGCTTGATGATTTCGCTGAAACAAGGCATCTCTGTTTAAGCTACATGCTTTTTGTGTTCTTCATTAAAATTAAAATTATTAGGATAGCGTATAGTCGTAAGCGAAATTCTGGTCTGGGTAATTTTTAATTACAGTAAACGACTTTAGGAGCGTTAGAAGCAGGCATTAAGACTTGTTGCTAAGCTTTCACCATTTTGAATGTGAAAAATATATTGTAGGAGGCATAAAACGTAGTCACAAACGCAGTGTTCTTTATTCATCGGCCCCTTCCATCCTTAGCCTGTTTATATTCATATTGGTCTGATCATGCGAACGGGACATACATAGTAATGTTCGTGAGTAAGTGACTAAGTGTGTGCTTATTACTGTACGTATGTATGTACAATTAGTGTATATGATAACGCCGTGCTAACAGAAAGATCGTTCAACCTCGGGAAACCAAAAGAAAGAAGAAAAATTATCCTGGAACAAGTTCGCATGATGTATATCATTATATTCTCAGACCTCCTCCAGTTTTCACTTTGACGAGAATCTAACGTATTTTGGTTGAAAACTGAAATCGGTTCTCCAATTTTTCACATTCACATGATCGTTGCGATTTACAAAACAGGCAACTTGGTTTGCCAGAATTATTTTTTTTTATTTATTTAATGAAATTGGTAGAGGAAAATACAATATTTTGGAATTTTGTGAATTATATTAATTTGTATGGAAGAGGTGAACCCTGAAGATAAATATAAATAAGAAAGCCGTAGGACATGAAGGACAAAATGGTACAGCTCTACAGATTGCGTTGCCGATCTCGGTGATATCGATTCACTCGTCACAGATTTTTTCACTTTCAGGCATTTGCCACATCGCCGTCGTGAACCATGTTGAATGGATTTCGGTTGCCAGCTTTATTAGGTGACTCGATTGGTTCGTTAAAGGAATCTTTATGGCCTCTGGTGCCACCATGTTCATTTTTGATTTGATTTTATGAAATCATACGAGATCCTTGTAAAGGTATTCCAGCTTGCTCTTATAATTAGACGTCTGTCGACGAGCTGTACAAGGGCATCGCCGCCGATAGAATGCATGCACAGCGCTTTGGGACAGATATTATTAAAAAACTAAGCATAAAATGTTTAACTTGTAAGTTTTAAAAAAGCTGCTTCTTCACAAAGTACAAAGTGACCGCATTAGTTGAACTCGATCTAGCACTACCTTTATCCACTGTCCGTATCACTAATCATATCATTCCCTAATTTTACTGAATGAAGTTGGTACGTCACCCTTATATCATAAAGCTGCTAAATGAATTATCGGACAATTAACAGACAAATTTTAATATTGCAGTTTTTTTTTAAATATTTTAATTTACTGAGATTATGGACATTTTGTAATGTTTTTCTTTAAACAAATGTTTAATAAACAATTAAGTTACTTTACAATACTTCCAATTAATAAATTATTACAATTTGGCATTTTACAGATTTAACAATGAATGGCTTTAAGAAGAATGTTATTTTGGGTATATTTTACGCAATTGTAATAATTTGTGTAGAATGCACACCCCAGGAAAAAACCAACGCACAAAAAAACATAGAAGAAATATTTAACACCAATGTCAATAATCCGGTACAACAAAACAGCGGAATTGGATTAATTGTTACACCCGAGCCCATAAATGCTATAACCCCAAGAAACTTTAATTCTATTAGTGGCAAGACCGCAGCATGCAATTGTGTTCCTTATTATAAATGCGACCCGTCAACCAATAGTGTCACAGAAGATGGATCATTTGATGGATTTGGAGTAATCGATATTCGATTTAACACCGATGATCCCATATGTCCGTCATCTGTTGATGTATGTTGTGCAGATAATAGGACTCGTACAGAGGTCTTGAACCCCACGCCGTTAGATCAAAGACCGAACCAGCCACGAGGCTGTGGTATTCGGAACACAGGAGGGTTAGATTTTACTCTTTCCGGGGCATCTCAAAATGAAGCCGGTTTTGGCGAGTTTCCTTGGACAGTAGCTTTATTGCATTCGGGAAATTCAAGCTATTTCTGTGCTGGATCTCTTATACATCCCCAAGTAATTTTGACTGCTGTGCACTGTATTGAATATCATAGACCAGAAACTTTTAAGGTTCGTGCTGGAGAGTGGGACTCGCAAACAACAAAAGAGCGTCTACCGTATCAAGAAAAAACAGTGCAAAGCACAATAAAGCATCCTAAATACAAAAACAGAAACATAGCTAATGACTATGCACTTGTGATTCTCAGTCAGCCCTTTATTTTGGATGATCACATTAATGTTGTATGTTTACCACAACAAGGAGCTATTGCTGCTCCAGAAACCACTTGTTACTCGACAGGCTGGGGCAAGGATGTTTTTGGTTCTCTGGGAAAATATAGCGTCATAATGAAGCGTGTGCCATTGCCAGTTGTGGACTTCGACTCTTGTCAAGCAAGACTGAGAAGCACCCGACTTGGGCCCAAGTTTGCACTGGATAGGTCGTTCATGTGTGCGGGCGGTCAACGTGGTGTTGACACTTGCCAAGGCGATGGTGGAGCCCCACTTGCCTGTCCTATTGGACAAGCCACTGAAAATCGATATCAGCAGAATGGCATTGTTGCTTGGGGAATTGGTTGCAATGATGAGGTACCAGCAGCTTATGCCAGCGTAGCCTTAGCCCGAGATTGGATTGACCAGCAAATGTTAGCAAGCGGTTTTGGGACGGCTGTGTACACTGCTTGATTTTATAGAATCTGAAATTTAAACATATGTTTAAATAAATAAAAATAAATGACTTTAAAATATTGCGTTAATTATATATGATGGTAGGTCGGTAAGTTATCGTCCTCGACAAGGCGACAAACGGAAGCTCATCCTCAGTACCCCCTGGAAATTTTTGAGAACCATTGCAGGTGATCAGGTACAGGTAAAACAGGCGCGAGGGTTGCCAACATCAAGCGAGTGATGGCAGATCTACGATTACATTAAGCAGCTAGTTATCTGAGACTATTAACCACTTGCTTCGAAAGTGAGAGAATATGGGAAAAGAAAAAGGCAAAGATAGCTGGCTGGTTTAAAAGTGACAATATAATCGAAATTTAGAATTAAAGACCACATGTGTTTTGCGGCGAAAATAAAGATTGTTCTTCCCGTTATATCCCTTACCCTTACACTGCAGTTCCAAAATTTCTTGCTTGACACTTTGGACAGACCCCACATCTACTGAAAAAGGTTAGACCGGCACCAACCCAGCCAAATATACCGTTGTAACGAACACCTTCTATGTGTATGTGTTGGTCGTAGCCCGTCAGTTCCATTCATCAGTAATTAATCAACGACTTATCAACAGTCAAGGCGGTGTTGTTGATGATTCATCGATTAATGGTCATACAAATTACTGATGAATTTAGGCTGTCATCATCAACAATTAATCAATGATTCATCAACAATTTCAACATTCATAAACAATTCATCGATGATTGATCAACAATTCATATATTATTCTTCAACAATTCATCAACAAATTCATCAACACTCATCGACGGCCGAGCCATGGTACTGTCAACGACTGCCGACGAGACTACCGTCGTAAGTGTATCGTGGGCAGAGCGTCGACTCGGTAGAAGTCGCAGTCGGCAGAGCGTCGGCTTGGTAGAAGTCGCAGTCGGCAGAGCGTCGACTGTTAATAGCAATAGGCACTGCTATTAACATAACATGTGGTACTGCAGGGAGTAGGCTATTGTTTTTGAACAATGGAAAATTCTCCGTGAAATGGTCTTGTGGGAAAAAGAGGATCATTAATAACGGCCAGCCGGTGTGCACTTGCTAAGCGAAGTTTCCCTTTTTTTTGTTCACGTAATTCAAAAACAGTGCACTCCACGACGCTCATTTGTGCCAATACACACTCTTACACATACATATGTATGTACATATTTGTTTCTTTATATATGCATGCCCATATATTTTCCAATATATCACATAGGCCGTTGGCATAACCCAGTGAGCTTTTCTCCGCGACCAAACACTGAGGTTTGAAATTCCTGCGTAAGCTAAAGTAATCCATCGCTAAAGAATTACATCTGCGGCTGATAATTTTAAAAATTAACAAATATTAAACTAACACCCGCCAACTTAGCCCCCGCAGAGTCAGTGTCAGAGTCACATACGCACTGCTTTGCAGACTCTTAGCACACTGAGTTTTTTTTCTCCCGAACAAAAGACAAGGGCTTATTTACACCATTTCGGGTCCGAAATAAATAAATTTGACAATAACCAATTACTTCCGACTAAATCCTTCCTAAATCAGGAATTCATAATTTTGTTTTTATTTATTACACGATACATCCACAATTCGTGACCAATATTTATTTTATATTATTTTTATAGCTTATGTGTTATAATATATTATTTTAATTCAATTTTCAATTGAATTCAATAATTGTAAATACATATGTATACAGTTAGAAATTTTAATGATTGTTTTGTTTTGTTATTATTATAATAATATTTAATATATTTAATAATTCAAATATATAATAAAAATACATATTTATATATATTTACATATACGTATGTACATATTATGTAAATTACCCATTTTTAGTATTTGATATGAAAATAAAATTAAGTTAAATGATTTTCTGAAAATAAACAAAACGAGCCAAAAAGTCCACCTCTATGGTGAAACGATTTAAACCAATATTTATTATTTATTTATTTTTATTATTTGTAATATTTTTATTGTGACATAGATATAGAGTTTAAATTAATAATTGGAATTAAACACTAAGTATACATATATATATTTTGTTGTATTACTTTTAAAATTAAGGAAAGGCAATTGAACAATAAACAATGTAAACAAGCTAAAATTAAAATTAACATACACATTGATATGCACATATGTATGTACCCTGCTGTACCGCATGTCATCAATAGGTCATTGTCATCGACCGTCATCAACGCGCCGATTGCGACTTCTACCGAGGCAACGCACTACCGACTGCGACTTCTACCGAGTCGACGTTCTGCTGACTGCAACTTCTAATACGACGCTCTGCCCACGATACAGTTACGATGGTAGTCTAGACGGCAGTCGTCGGCAGTACCATTGCCCGGCCGTTGATGAATTTTGTTGATGAATCATCGATGAATTGTTGATGAAACAGCGATGAATTGTTGATGAATTTTTATTGATGACAGCCTAGGACATGCCCATGTTAAATTCATCAACAATTTGTATGGCCATTCATCGATAAATCATTAACAACACCGCCTTGGCTGTTGATGAAACGTTGGTGAATTACTGATGACCGGTACTGCAGGGTATATACAAAAACAGTGCAATACATGTTTAAGATGAGCTGTTTCTGATGCCGTTTTCGCACCCTCTCTACCCAACAAGCGGTCAGCAGCACAAATATAAAATTTCTATATTTCGTCGTTGCGCTTGCGAACTCATACAAGCAAGCGCATTCTATTTTTAGATTTTTACGCGCTCAACTTTCAGAGAGCAGGGAGAGCGCCATCGTCTTTGGAATCAAAACAATAGCCGCATTGACATGCGAATGTATGGTCGTAACGCATCTTACCTTGTAGTACCATTCATCAGTAATTAATTAACGATTCCTCAACAGTCAAGGCGGTGTTGTTGATGATTAATCGATTAATGACCATACAATATACTGATGAAACTAACATGGGCATGTCCTGTCATGTTAATCAATGATTCATTAACAATTCATAAACAAATCCATCAATCCAATAAATCAAATAGATCGCTTTCGGGACGTCAGAAGTAACCCTTAGAACATTAGATAAATTATTCTTAAAGTCGACTTTTTTCTTGCCATTCAGAGAACTTGGGATCCAATTAAGAAGATTAACTCGAAAACCCATCGAACAGGTTTAGCGAACTCGCTAATTTTTGGCAAATTCCACTTCGCGATATATACCATCAAGTTCGGCGAAATGGATTTGAGAAAACTATGGTCATTCTGAGTGTCTCTTTTTTCTAAAAGGCGATCGAGTGCAGTCGACTACTGGCACAACTCAAAATTAAATCCGCTGGCATCCTGAGGAAAGACCTATATTATTCACAGTAACTACTACCAATTGCTTAAGCAAATTGTATATGCCATACTGCTTTCAATCGCGATTAATCGAAAGTGGAATAAAAGTGTATAATAAAGTGTATTTCCAAAATAGAATGCTACTTGTCCGAAAGCTGAAGAGTGGACGTCTTTTTGGGTGCACAGCCAAGGCTGGTCATTATTTTGACCGCCAACACTGCCACGTGTATTGGTGCTGCTAGAACATGACAGTTTGAGCGCAACCGTAGTTTAGCAAGACCCCCACATTCTATTTTCTCGGCAAATCAAAAGCGATCGCCAAGCACTCCTTTTGCGATAGAGGAGCCCCACTTACCGAACACGCGTCATCTTCTTAGCGTGTCTCACTCAATTAATGGGTGTACTCTTTTTGTGTCATCGGTCCTCATCACGAAGCTGACAAACTGCTTTGCCGCACCGGTTTCTGGAAGCAACCAACCAATAGAATATATTTATTTAATTCTTCATATTTTAAGCATATTTACTTATAATTATCTACGATCCTAATTTAGCTTATGTTGGGCGACGAAGCAAATAAGATATATTACCAACTTGGTCATTTCCATGACACTCTTTTGTCTTTATTACACAAACTTTATAAACAGTCAGTACCCTGCAGTACCTGTCATCAGTAATTCATCAGTAATTGATCATTCCATGGTACTGACAACGACTGCCGTCTAGACTACCGCCGTAACTGTATCGTGGGCAGAGCGTCTTAGTAGAAGTCGCAGTCAGCATAGCGTCGACTCGGTAGAAGTCGCAGTCGGCAGAGCTTCGTTTCGGTAGTCGGCGCGGTGATGACAGTGGCCTATTGATGACATGCGGTACTGCAGGGTAGAGCAGTTTTATTTACAATACATTAAAACCAAGATGTTCTCAAAGACATTGACTAACCTAGTGTAAACAATATCAAATGTAGGTAATTAAAAATGTAAGACTGAATATTTGGTTTGTTCAATAAATCTTAGGTTTTGTTAAAATAGGACTGGTAGACAATTGCCAGCGAGGAAGTGGCGAACACCGTAAAGTAACTCCACCAGGTGGTGAATCCCAGAAAGCCCTTGTACACCTCCGTCGAGCATACGTTTTTAAGGCTGCTTGTCATGGGCCAGGTTCAGGAGTGACTGCAGATAAATAAGCATAAGGACAAAGCGGACAAAGATCACCAGCAAGAGCCGAAGTTTCTCGAACACGTCAGGCTTCAATAGCGTCTTTTGCATGCCTTGGAAAACACGCACGGTCAGGTAGTCGCGATTGATCGGACGGATCCAGAGGATGACTAGGATAAACGGCAGCACGAAGCTGAGATTCAGCAGAACTTGCAGCAGTCGGAAGTATTTCAGCGAATCCCAATGCATCTTGGCCATACGAAGTCCTGGAAAGGTGGACAATGATCCAAGCAGGCCGAAACCCATGGTCAGGAAAAATTTGACCACTATTTTAGACCCTGGTCTGGACGATGACAGTCCTTGGTCAGTTAGGAATTTAGAGGCACTGGCATTGAAGCTGACATATGCATCCTCCAGGCCCGTCTCCAGTATACGCTCGTCCACGATCAATACAGTCATGGCGACCAGCAGGTAGACTAAACAGGCCACAATCACCATTGACCGCTCACCGATCGACTCCTCGCTTTGAAAGTAGAGCACCGTGAGCGAGGAAAGCAGCTTCAGGGCAAAGAAAATGACGTGCAGGCACCACACCATACTCAGCTTGATCTCCTGACGCAGCGGATAGAAGAACTTCGGAGAACACTTCGGAGACCACGTAGACTATGCCCGCGTAGACGCTAAAGTCAAGCAGCCACTGGTACTCGGTGAAGTGGCGCAGATGCACCGCATCCCGTTCCTGAACGGGCAAAGTCTCCACCTAAATGCTGCGCGGTATGTGAAACTATGTTTCGCTCGCGGCGTTTCCGTTCGCCTGCTTGTTTCGGCCACCCTTGGGCGGCTGCTCCTTCGGCACGCCCCCTTTGGAGCGCAGTTCATCGTCGGTGAGATGCAGGTAACGGTGCAGACCGATGCGGCACAGTATCCACTTGGCGAAGGAATAATGTGGACTCAGCTTCTGAATGACGCTGACCATCACCAGGATGATCACCAGTTGGGCGCCTAGTACTGCCATCGCTTCCTAGTGTTTTGGAGTTCTGCTAGTTTCTTAACTGAAGGCTTTGTGCTAATTCAAGCGCTAATTAATTCATTATTGTACATTGAAAACGGAAATCTTGGAGTTTTCATCCAAAGAATTTTCTTGTGCTTGCAGTGCGATATTTTCTAAATTAAATTACCTACAGCTACCTCATCGTTATCAGGCCTTCTGACATCGAGGGAACGTGCGTAAGTATGGCATAGCCGTTAAAATTACAACTGCGTAAACATAAACATATATACCTTAATCAAAATCCCACAAAGCCCTTTATCTATTGTTATTCAATTTAATTAAAGTATATATATTAATCGTTTAAAACGAAATTATAAGTTAAAATATTATTTAATTCATGATAATCTAATTAAACGTAAAAAAATTAGAGTAAACTCCCCAATCTTTGCCTTCATTATCATTTAATTTTCCATATCAAACGTTTTAAGAACGAACTTAAAGAATAAGTAATCTAATTTAACGTAAACTCCATTCTTTCTCTAGTTTAAGGATTTAGATGTAGGAAATGTATTATTTTATCGTAGATTATATGGATGTTAAAATGAAATGAATTGAATATGATTTTTTGGTGGGCACCTGAGGAAAAGTAAAACAACGGTTGTATTTGGGTGGGGTATGATGGGATTCCACAGGTAGGGTGGGTATAGATGGAGGCCAAGAACAATAACCTCATCTTCAATAGGTACGTGGCTCCGTCCTCTTCTTAAAACGATGGTTTATCCTATCCGCTATCTCTTTCTCTGTCTACAGTTTATTTAGTTCTGTAACACTTTTTTCACCTTTACACAAAACCCACGCCCATTTTCCCTAAGTCTGCCGGTCAAAGATTAGACAGAGTGTGAGTAGGAATGCTCGTTACAAGTTTAGCGATATGAATTCCTCTATAATTCATTCAATTTGCTACCTTGTAGAGAGTAATAATAAACGATTCCAAATAATTGGAAAGTGGGAGGTTGCTAAGGATAAGGTAAACAATTTCAGAAGGGCATAGCACAGGGCGTCGGCACAATACCTGAGCACACAGACAGGAATTCATCGGGACCTGGCGAATAAACTGGCTTGACACGATGAAGATCTAAAAGAAGAGAGCTTTCGTTTAGGCTAGGACAGAAAATTAAGTTCGATTTGGGTATGTCGTAGGGATAAGTCTGATGTAAATGCGAAGAGTTGTAATAAGTTGTTTGAAAAAAACTGCGAAAATAGATCGGCCTGATCATTATTAGCAGTAGTATTTTTAAAAGAAAGCAAGAAAGGATTTGTTTTCGGCATACGTTTAGTGCTAACAAAATTATAAAACTTATTTTTTTTTCTGTCCTGTGAGAACTGGGCCCTACAACGAGTTAAATAGCTTTTATTACACTGCGTGTTCAACACGGTAAAGTTTGACCGAGTTGATAAATAAGATGACAGGGCAGATTGAGAACCGGTGAATTTAAATTTAGCGTACAGCCTAGATTGTTTATTTTTAAGTCGGCTAAGTAAAGTTAAGTAAACCACGAAGGTTTTTTCGAGATTGGCGGATAGTATAACGGAACACATTCAGTAAAAAATGAATTCATGGCATTGTAAAATATATCCACTGCAACTTGTCGGTCAGATATATTCTGTAAGTCAGACCCAATATCAAGAGTCACATCTAAAGTAGGATGATACGGATCTTCGGGATGCGTCAGAGACACCACCCTGGCTAAACTGACTCTCGCAGGTCAGAGACGAAATAAAGATCCACCAAGCGCTGTAAGGAGGTATATGCACATACATACATGTGGTCCGCTCGTGTTGCATTTATGCTGACACTTGCACTATTTGTGTGCGGGCCAATGTATAAGTGGGCAGTTCATATTTCGTCCACTTGAGGTTCATGAGTTATGTAAACACTGCAACAAAGTGTTACAGTGTGTACCCGATAAGTACTCTTGGTACAGTGGGTATATGTGCATACTAGATCTCCCTCCTTTTGAAAAATAACGTAATATAATGAAGTTATTTTATAATATTATATTGATTTTTTTTTTTTTTTTGTTGTGTTCTTATGTTATGTATAGTATTTGTATTATTTATGCTATATATGGTATTTATGCTATTTATGCTATGTATGGTATTTATGGTATTCTATTTATGCTATGTATGGCCATACGTGAAATATAGAAAGAACTAAATTAATTATGAAATAAAAGGTTTTAATCTATCCTTATGTACTACTTGTTTTTTATTTTTAATGTTTGTTATAGTTATGTTGTCTCTATCTCCTATTTGTTCTACCTTATAAGGACCTGTATATTTAAAGTCTAGCTTATGGCCAGTTTCATTTTTTAATAAAACCTGATCGCCTATTTTTAATTCAAAGTCTAAGCTATTTTTATCGTATCTATCTTTTTGTTTTTGTTTATTAACATCTAGCATTATTCTAGCTCTCTTGTATGCCTGTTCTAATCTAAATTTTGATTCCTTAGCATAGTCTTCTATATTATAAAGGGGTTTTATGTTATCTATACTATTAAAATGTTTTGGTAAATTTGATGTTTTTCCAAAAACTAGCTCATATGGACAATAGTCATGTGCCATAGATGGGGTCGTATTAAAACAATAAACGAAGTATTGTAGCCATACATCCCAATCTGTTTTGTCGACTGAGATGTATGAAAGAATGAACTCATTAAGTGTTCTGTGGCTTCGCTCCACGGTTCCTACTGTCTGGTGATGGTGTGCAGTTGAAGTAATGTTTTTAATATGTAAGTATTTACATAGATCTTCAATAATTGAATTTTTATATTCCGTTCCCATGTCCGTAATGAACGTCTTCATTGGACCGTACTTTAGAATAAAATCTTCAAATATAGCTTTTGCTACTGTATTTGCACTTTTATCTGGTGTTGGTATAGCTACTAAATATTTCGTTAAATCGCAGATGAGTGTTACTGCGTATTCGTTTTCATTATTTGATTTTGGTAGTGGACCAATTGTATCCACAATTACCCTGACGAAAGCTCGTTGTGGAGTTTCGGTTATAGTTAATGGGGTCTTTGTATGTTTAGTCGTTCTAGACTTTTGGCATTTTGGACATTTTCTTATGTACTCTTTTATGTCTTTAGACATATTTTTCCAGTAATAGTGTCTCTGGACCTTGGCCAAGGTTTTTGTAATGCCTGTGTGACCTCCTTGTATCGGATCATCATGTAATGTAGACAGTATTGCTTCTTTTTCTTTATTATTTTTTATTACGGTCACCGGGTTGAGTAGCGCTACTCTTAATAATTTCAATAATTTATTGCCCATTATTTTAAAATTATCAATTGAAACTAGTTCAAAGATATTTTCCCACGGTGCCACTTTGAGTTGGGTGATTTTGTTAATACCGGCCTGCTTTTCAAGCCTTTGGAAGAATTGACCTAAGTCAAAGGTTCCATTAGTATACAAATCGCTAACATCATAACTTGCTGTAATTTTCTTTCCGTGTTTGAATAAACACATTTTATTATGTACATGCAAGGTCACTACTTTACGTACTTCATCATCATTACATTATACGTTGGGCTTTGAAGCTTTTTCTTCAGATTGCCTAGGCAATTCTGTTTCTTTGTCTCCTGCGCAGGATTTCTGTCTACTTTGATTTCTTGTAGTGACTTTTTTTATACTTCCAGTAATGTTTTGTAACTCCTTGATGGTTATTCTTGATAATGCATCAGCTACGTAGTTATCTTTACCCTTCAGGTATTCTACCGTAAAATCGAATTCCTCTAATTCAAGCCTCATACGTGTTAATTTAGAGCTAGGATTTACCATTGAGAACAAATATGTTATTGGTCTATGGTCTGTTTTAACCGTAAAATGGTTACCATAAATATATGGTCGAAAATGTGTTATAGCCCAATGAATAGCAGCTAATTCTTGCTCAGTAGTACTTTTGTTACTTTCTCCTTTAGTAAAGGATCGTGATGCATATGCAATTGGAAGTTGGATATCATTATGGTTTTGAGTTAAAACCGGTCCACACGCTTGCTTACTTGCATCGGTTATTATGCAGAATTCTTTAGAAAAATCTGGATATTGTAACAGGGTTGGATTTATAAGTGCCGTTTTAAGATGATCGAAGGCATTCTGGCATTCAGATGTCCATTCGAATTTTTCATCTTTTTTACATAACCTGGTTATGTGGCGAGAATAGTCGGCAAAATTTTTTATAAAGCGCCTATAGTAATTGCAAAAAGCAACGAATCGTCTAGCGCTGTCCGCATCATGTGGGACTGGGTAGTTCTTTATAACGTCGTATGTTTTATCGTCTGGCAAGATTCCTCTATCTGTGCATTTATGTCCCAAAAATGTGACTTCATGCATGAAAAATGAACATTTTTCAGGATGTAACTTTAGGTTATGTTGCCTACATTTCTCAAAGACATCAGTTAAGTTCTTGAGCATATGTTTTTCGGAACATCCTATGACTATTAAGTCATCCATATAAAGAAATGCTTGCGAAGGCTCTAATCCAGAGAAAGCGATAGTCATTATTCTCTGAAATGAATTTGGGGCTATTTTCAAGCCAAATGGTAATCGCGTAAAGCGATACGAGCCATTGCTTGTTGAAAATGACGTTATATCCCTGGAACTTTTTTCAAGTTCAATTTGGGGAAAACCAGACATTAAGTCTAGGCATGAAAAATATTTTGCTCTACCTAGTTGATCTAGAATATCATCAATTCTAGGTAGTGGTAATTTATCGGACAATAGCTTTTTATTAATTTGACGATAGTCGATTACTAATCGCCATTTTTTCTTGTCAGAGTCCGGGAGGGACTTCTTCGGAACTAATAAAAGGGGGCTATTATAAGCTGAAGTTGATGGTTCAACTATTTTGTCATCTATCAATTTTTGCACTTGGGATTGAATTTCTTGTACTTGGCTGTGAGGACTTCTATAGTTCTTAATGTATACGGGCTCATCATCCTTCACTCTAAGCTTTTGCTTGTAAAAATTATTTGTTGTTATCGATTCGGTTTCCAGTCCGAATATGTCTGTATATCTGGTGCATAACTCTTTTAATTCATTTTTGAACAAGGGCGGAAAGTTTTTAATTAGCTTTTTCATAACGAAGTTATCTCTTCCTTCGTTAGTTTCTTTTATTATATCATAATTGTTTAGAGTTTCATATTTAATTTTATTTAAATTTACAATCTTATTGGAATTTGTTGTATTTATAATACGGACATAAGTATTTTTGTGATTGGATATCGTATTTGCGATATAAATTCCTTCATCAATTTCTTGATTTAATATCAGTATTTGATTTTTTATTGAGGGAATTTGTATTTCGCGGACAACTTCGGAACGAGCTGGGAGTACTGTGGCATTATTTTCACAAGTATGAAGTATTTGTAATTTAATGGGATAATTTAAGTTGTTTGGGCGAAGAATTAGTGAGTCGCCATTCTGTGTGAAATCTTATTGGCAATTATATTGTTTTATGAAATCTATTCCTAGTATGCCATCACTAGGTATTGGGAAATTTTGCTCGACTAAATAGAAGTCGTGCGGAATTATATATTTACCTGTAGTGAGTTCTATACAGGCTAAACCTTTTGAAGAGATTGTGCCTTCGCCAATTCCCGATATTTGGGTATGAATTTTATCATTTACATTTTCAAATATATCTACATTTTCTTTTAATATAGTTATATCTGCACCAGTCTCAAGCAACAGTGTATAAGGTTTACCTGTTCTTTCATTGTTAATTTTTACAAAGATGCTGAGATTAAGGTTGATGGTTTTTACTGACCCATTTTTTGGCTCTAAATAGCTGAAGGGTTCTGCTGGTTTCCCGAGTTACCTTGGGTTACTCGGACATTATTCTGATTATTGCTTGCCCCGCGGTTGTTTCTGCCACGGTTATTTCCACCACTGTTATTACCTCTATAATAATTATTGTTTTGATTATTATAATTCCGGTTGTAACCGTTATTTTGGTTATAGCCATTGCTTCGGTAGTTACCTCGGCTATTACCCCTACCGCGATAATTGTATCTGTAATTGTTGCCGCGATAATTGTTTCCTCGGTGGGCGTACAATATTGAATTGGCATTACCTGTCATTTCAGTACTACATTGTATGTACTTAGTGACGGGCTTATTCATGTTTGTGAAATTTCCTACTTCTAATATTGTTTTGAGTCTGCCATGCTCACAATTTTTAACCATTGTGGTGATGGCTTCCTTCGTGCTGAATTTGTCAGCGTGTTCGGCCGAAAGGCCTTCGTCAATATATGAAGCTTCGAGGAGCTTTCGTAGGTTGTCTATTTCTGTTGTAAATTTTTCGGCTGTTTTGCCTTTCTGGACTGTTTTTGCCATTTTTGCTTTCACCACGTCGGATGTTTCACCGACTATAGTGTCTTGCAGTTTCTTTATTATTGCCTCTATTGTTGTCTCATTCTGTACTCTGTATAGCGTTGATCCTACAATTTTGGATTTAATCACTTCTACAGCTAGGTTTTCATATGTTCCTTTTGTTAGGTTTACTAACCTCAAAGCTGTTGTGAACCTTTGTAGGTGAAGCTTTTGTCCGTTAAACTCCGGAATGGCACTTGAAATTTCCTTTATGTATGCCCTTTGGGCAATAGTTTCGTCAGCCATTGTGGTCGGTTTTACTTCTACAATGCTGTCGTTATTATCAGTGTCCGTGAGGTCCTGATCTGATGATTCAGATTGAATGAGGACTGCAGGAATAGTGAGGTTGTTTATATCTTTTTCCTCTATTTCGGGGTCTGTAGAGACGGGGTTATCTATCTCAGCCGGCTCAAGGGCTGGCGAATCTGATGATTCTGGCTCGTCTCCAGTTTCTACTTTCAATGCTGTGTTTAATATAGTTGACACTGAAATGGCCAAATTATATCTTTGTTTTACGTATATTAAGTTCTCTCTCAATCTTAGTAAGAACTTAGATACTCGAGACCAGTGGGCTTTGTCTAGCCGGTCTCTTTGGTCGTGTATTAATATACGCGCTGCGTTGAAGCGGTCTACTAATATTTCGGCGTGTTTATTCACAGTATTTTGCTGTGCTAGCCGTGTCCTTGATAATGACTTATATGATTTGTCAAAATCAGCTTTTATGTTATTTAATTCTTTATAAAGCTCATCCCATTCCATTATTTAATGGAATTTTATTGAGAACATTTCTATAATTACAAGTGAAATAGTTGGTTTTATATTTTATTTTATTTTTATATGTACGTATAAACTTATGTACCTCTCTTAAACAATAAAATTGCTAAGTTATTCAAATGGAAATATATAAAATGATTCAGCTCATGCGATACGTGTGTTCCGAAGTTACGGCCAACAATACAATTCAATATGTATATTTCTGGGAGCACTTTGCAGTTTCGTACGGTAGACAATACAATCGCTTTCTGCGTATTGCTGCAATGAAAAATAGGTGAAAAATCCAGATTGAATCTATTCACATACTCATATTCAAAGTCTGCAATTAGCAGGGGCTCTGCTGCATTTCTAATTATCTTTAACACCCTATTCTCGAAATTTTGGTCCTTATAAATTGTGATTCTTATACTCTCATTAGTATTCCTATTAATTGTGTTTATATTTTATTTTATTTCATTTTTAAGGATAGGTGTGAGAATAAGTAAATATATATATATTTTTTTAGTTCTTAATGTATTTTACATATTTTATACATATATGTTTTTATTTTATTATTTTTTTTTTATTTTAGGATATTAATTCAAAACATTTTATTTCAAATCTTGTCAGCGCTTATATCTTGTCCAGGTCATTAGCCTGGCTTTTGTTTATGGCTCTTTTTGCAATACATTTATTATGGAAAATGTAGGTTTTGTACAAAATGTAAGCACTCATTATGAAGACAATAATTGATAATAAAATGTTTGTTAAATTGGAATCAATATTTTGTGTCTCAACCTTATTAATTACATTTGCAGTGGAATCCACATTTTTTAAGTCCACTAGACCCATTTTGGGTGTTTTTTCGTACTCTATTATATTAACTTTGATTTTTAAATTATTATTAATTTGCCATTCGGTTTGGCTAATATATTAGTTCATTTGCCCTAGTGGCCTATAAGGGTATTATATATATATATATATATATATATTATATATATCAGTTAATACATTTTAACCTGCCTAATTTTTGTATGGTTTTTAGGCCACACGCTAATTGAACAACTTTAATGCCGCACAATTTTACATTAGATTTTTATATATTAGTAAAAAAAATATGCATCGTAGTGCAATGTAAAAAAATTTTACCACGCAGGGTTAGATATTATCATTAATTCTGCTTACCGCTATCTTCCGCGTCAGCTGGTCGTCGCCGGCCTTGGCTTCGCTGACGCTCCTTCGTTGGCGTAAAGGGCGGTCTGCCCTTCACGCTTGATGAGTCTGCTGCTGTTGTCCTGGGCCTATGGGCTCAGGCGGTGCCGGTGCCGGTCATCGCACAGGCTTACAGCAGGTCGCCTTGCAAAACGGGCTCTCCAGAGGTCCCGGGCAATTCTTGGGGCACTCCTATTTAAATCTCGGAATTTCTGCTCGTTCTGGAGGGGGTAATTTTTCGTAAGTTTTTGCAATATTTATGATAGCTGCGTAGGTGGATGTGGGTTTATTTGTGGTTTCTTGTGGGTTTTTTGTTCGATCGTTTAGTACTTTTTTAATGTACTTCACCTCGGCATGCAATTTGACCGAGTGGGTCCACTCTAAGCTACTTCCGCTATTCAATAGCTTCAGTAATTCAGCCTTTCTGGCCTTTAGCTTTTTCACCACTCCACTTTTTTTTCCGCACATCACACTCTACTCACTGCGTTTTTGCCTTTTTCCATTTTTCCTCCGTTTTTCAACAATTTTTTTTTAGTTCAATCCAGTTTGTTTTTTTTTTATCCTTCCGAATGTGAGGTCCTTTTATAGTCACGGTCGCCATGTAAACACGATTTAATTGGTTTCGGTTGAGTTTTTCATTTATTTGAATATTTGGGTTTATTATCTCGGAGCAGCCGTTGTTGCCGCTCCGAGCTTCATTATATATCTCTGCTTATCAATATGTTTTAAAAGCTAAAGAAATCGAAGTCTCGTAGCTGCGCTGCCAACAGCGGCAGCGGAGAGACGGTTATATATATTCTTAAATACATAAATACATAGCTATGCTCGCTTAAAGCTGAGCGCGGAGATATATGCACATACATACATGTGGTCCGCTCGTGTTGCATTTATGCTGACACTTGCACTATTTGTGTGCGGGCCAATGTATAAGTGGGCAGTTCATATTTCGTCCACTTGAGGTTCATGAGTTATGTAAACACTGCAACAAAGTGTTACAGTGTGTACCCGATAAGTACTCTTGGTACAGTGGGTATTCAATATATGTGCATACTACATACAGCGAACAAGAGAGCGATAAAGTCATATTGTTTAGAAGTTAGGAGAGTATTGGTGGAATTTTTTGAGAACCAAATAGCACCAGGAATATTAAAATTACCTAGGACTACCAATATATAGGATATACAATGGAGGTATGTAGGAACAGGTTAAAAAAATGGAGCTACCATTGATAGATAGCTTCACACAAAGGAATTCAATATCGTTGCAACACAGCTGGAAAAACTTCGGAGCTCAGAATCTCCGGCTTTAACCATGTTTCTGTGAGCACAATAACCTGAGATGCAAACGAAAGGCTATCAGAATACAAGTTAGGAAGCTTACTATGTAAGGGAGTAAGTTAGTTCTTTGGGTCGAGATTGGAAGTCGTAGAAGGCGCAGTGGTATGATCAGGCCTGGGAAGAGTTATTCCTACACGCCGCTTTTTCTTTTTCTTCGCTTTGAACTCCTTAACAACATCGTACTCTGACCAGAAGTTGGTAGAGCAAATAGTGTGAAAGAGCTGGTTAGAGACATTTATTTTGAAAGACGAAATATCCATAGCGTAAGAAAGTTTAAACTTTTTCATCTTAATCTTTATTTTATCGGGTCTGGTTTTGCCTTGTATAAAGGCGAGAACATCTTCCGATGTTTGATCAGGGGAGAGCCGCGAGACAAAAATATGTCTCGCTGGTGGAATCGCTATAAGGACTATTGGCAAGGCAGTTTGGTTATCTGCCGTGTCATTGTAGGCCGGTATTCCGGGCCTAACACCCTGGACAGATATATCTATATTAACGGGATTTGATTGACCCCTCAATATTTGGGACCTACCAGGGGACAAAACAGATATCACCGGCGGTACGGGCACTCTCGGCATATTCGGACCCCGAATCTTTTCTAGCGCTCGATCTTGGAATTAATACTGAGGTCGAGGGCTTACCGAGGGTGGCTGCTTTTGAGAGCCCGTTGCAGGAAGTTGGGGTCCACCTACATGCTGCCCACCAATTACAGTTTTTTTTTTGCGTAAGGCTATAAAATTCATGAGTTTTACGAAAACTCGATAAAATGTCCTTGAAACCGTTTTTGGTTTGCGCATGAAAGACATTATCTCCCTTTCCACATCGCGACAGGCCCCGCAGCATTAACGCAGGGCGATGTTTCTTTTCACATCGTTCACCGTCCGAGCTGCAACA
Organism: Drosophila serrata; assembly: GCF_035046125.1. Lineage (NCBI taxonomy): Eukaryota > Metazoa > Arthropoda > Insecta > Diptera > Drosophilidae > Drosophila > Drosophila serrata. Next base: position 173,073 of record NW_028257162.1, read on the forward strand.
CCAATACACTTGGCGTGCATAATGTTGTCGCACAGCCAGCAGCCGATTGTAAGGTTCCTTGCAGAAATAGCCTTTTTGCAGGTTTTGGCGAAGTAGACAATATTTGCGGATATTATTAACCATTACCACTGTACTTGTACTTGAAAAAAAAAACACAGCTATAAAGATAAGGAGTGCAAAATATAAGATAAGTAGTGCAGCGCAAAGAAAAGCAAAACGAAGAAGGCACCAAAAGAAATACAAAATATGCAAAAGCAAGCACTAGCAGCACACCTAAATTTGAAAATAAAACCAATTATACACACAAATTAGAATAGCTGCATGTACACGCGATGTGGACGGAAAGTTGTTTACACAAAATAGAAGATTTTAGTTAACCCCGGTGGTTATTTGCAAACTTTAGCACAAATCGAGAGCGCAAAAAATAAACACGTCTGTCACTTGGAAAGATGAAAGATGAGTTGAGAATGTTTTAGGAAACACATTTTTAGAAGCTATTTATCAAAAATTACGTAGAGAAAATATGTCTTCCTATTAATTATGGAGGAAACGACGGATCAGAGCGCTTTAAAACAATGGTCTCTTACTGCTGTAATCTACGATGAAAACACCAATCGGGTTGGACATTTTTTTTTTTATTTGATGTAAGTGTCATCGCACTTTTGGCAATTAATGTTTGCAACTTTGGCTGGAAAATAAAGTTTTCAATTAAAATAAATAAATTGTTTTGACATTTTAGAGCTGCGCTATCACGTGTTGTCGCTTCAAACGTTTGCTTCAAATGATGTTTGTGCCAACGTTGACATCAATTGTCGAGCATGTTGTTGCGAACACAAGACAGATAGAATTCTATTTCGTTCGAGCGACTCGACGAACACGAAATTTGTACGCGAGCACTACCACTAACGATGAAAATTTCGTCGAGCTAAACATGCTCGGCCAACATGTTCTACTGTGGATGGGCCCCATTATCATCATCGAAAGCTTGCCTCAAATTTCCCCGAAATGTTGAAGACATTTTGCATTGTTGGAGCGCCCTTCAGTAGAAGTTCATATAGGAAAATTATATTGAAAGAATTTCAGGAAATCTTTCAAGTGGAAATACACAAAATTCTTGCGCCAGCTCAGACTCGCTGGCTGTCCCTGAAAGCGTGTGTGGACCGTATGTTAGAGCAATTCCATTAGAAGCCTACTTAAGAGAAACAGTGTTCACTGATCCATCGAAAACTACCAAAGAAATGATCATTGCAATGAAAAAACTCATTCACTGTCGTATATTTTGAATTTATGTCTTATGTGATACTTTCACTGGCAACGAGCCTTAACACCTTGTTTCAATCAGTAACATCCCTTCTTTACAAATAGAAGCCATAAGTAGAAAATCTTTTGATTCACACTCACTGGCTCTGGCTATGACTTTGCCTCCTTCTGCACCATCCCGAATCATTAAAAAAACCAAGGATGGCTGCGATCTTGCGCTTCCCTACTTCACTCAGCTGGTAGGCACTGAAGTGACGGATTCTGGTTTTGTTCAGTGCTGGGCAGTCACAGAGCAAGTGCTCTGGCGTCTCCTGCTTCGTTGGTTTGTTTGTGTTATGGGGTAGCCCCATCTTCATTGCGGGCGATCCTATAGCCCAATGTCCAGCAGCCTGCCATGATCCTACTGATGTCCTTTTTGCATTGAGATATCAGTTCTTGTGTGCGTTTTTTGTCGAAGATACGCTAGCAAAGCTTTGCTCTTTTATATTGGTTCATCCTTGACCATTTCTTATTGGCCGTGTTTTTATAGTGTTCGTATCGTCGACTATACAGCGTTTAGCGGGATCGATATTACTTTACTGTTGCTGCGACCGGCTGAGCCCTCCCTGGCTAGCTCGTCCGCTTTCTCGTTTCCTGCAATGTCGTTGTGTCTTGTCACCTAGGTTATTCTGACATCGTTATCTCGCTCTATTTCATTTAGGGCTTCCTTGCATTCTGCCACTAATTGAGAGTTGGTTCCGACTACTACTAGAGCTTTGGTAGCCGCTTAAGCGCCAAAGTAAGTCCTCACCTTAGTATTCCGTGAGCCTTGTTGTATTGAGAGCCTTTTTGCCTCTAATATAGCAACTACCTCAGCCTGGAAGACTGTCGCTGATGTTAAAAGTCGATTCAGTGCCCAAGCTGTCAGTAAAAATCCCTGTTGCTCTGGCGCAGGCTGAACATTGTATCATTGTATTGTAGGCTTCGGTAAGTACCAGCCACCACACCAGAGCCCCGTAAGTCAGTATTGGTCTTACTAGTGCCGTGTAGAGCCACATTATTGTTTTTGGGTGTAATCCCCAGTTCTTGCCAAACACTTTCCGATTTTCCTGCTTTCTTGACTCTTTCTTTGATGGTCCTCTTCCATGGGAGCTTTTGGTCCAATATCACACCTAGATATTTAGCCTGCTTCGAAAGTTGTAGTTCGATGCCATCTATCTTGGGCATGTTATACCTTGGGATTTTTGTTCTCTTTGTAAATAGCATTAGTTCTGTCTTTCTTGAGTTAATACCTAATCTACAGGTTTTCGCCCAATTGTTTAAGCAATCAAATACTCTCGACGTCGGGATAGAGTCCTGATACCAGTAGCACAACGTCGTCGGCGTATGCTACTGATTTTACTCCTCCACAATTGAATTCTTTCAATAAGTGGTCCATATTAATTAGCCAGAGTAAGGGCGATAAGACTCCGCTCTAGGGTGTGCCTCTCTTCACTACTCGCGTGAGGTGAGTGCCGCCCAGTTCGGTTATGATCGTCTGACTTGTAAGTACGGGTCCTATCCACTCCCTGATGCCCCTCTCAATACCTACCGCCTTCAGCATAGATTCGGCGTTCACGTTGCTGAACGCACCTTCTAAGTCCAAGAAGGTGGCCATCGTGACGTGACGTTACTCACTACTTCATGCGGTGCTGTCTCTGTTAATCGACCCTTCTTGTATGCATGTTGGGATATGTGATAACTTTCCGCCTTGTCTCTTATGTGTATGTCCATAAGCCTCTCCATCGTCTTCAGGATGAAGGAGATTAGACTTATTGGCCTATAGTCCCTAGGGTGTATCCCCTTCTGCCAGGCTAAGGTATGAATATTGCTTTCGCTTTCTTCCACAAAAGCCATATGTGTGTTAGTTTGATGCATGCGTCAAAGATAGCTTTGAGCCATCTGCTGATGCCTTATTTTGCTGCTTGTAGCATTACCGGTATTATACCGTCAAGGGACGGGCTTTTATAGTTGTCAAAGGAGTCTATCGCTCATTGAATCACTCCAGATGTGACCACCTCCTCTGTTGACATATGTGTATGACTGGCTCTTGACCTCTCGGACTCCGAATTTTCTCGCACATTCCTTAGAAAGTGCGTATCTAACCGAATCTCTAGGGATTTTATAACTGATGTTGCAACTGTGCCGACAGGTTTATTATATATTATATAAGGGATGGGTTCGTGTGACCTTTCCTGCTTAGTCTAGCCGTGTCCTTTACGTCCTCTATTGCTTCGCAGTAACTCTGCCAGGATTCTTTCTTGGCTTCGTATCTTACTTTCTTGTACTGTTTCTGTGCCTCTTTGTAAGGCTCCCATACTTTGTCCACCATGGTGAATACTGCTCTTTGAGAATGTTGTGTTGTTGGAAGTCACTGTCGCCATGTTTGGACATATTTATAAGTAAAATTGATTAGCACGTCTGTGCTCATAAGTAGTCAGTTGCAGAATATTCTTTATTCAAAGTAATTTGGTGGACTTAGCCTAAGTACATAATAATGGCATGCGACTGCGCTGCCGTTGGCAGCGGCAGAAGCGCAGCCGAATATTTAAATTATATACTATGTTAAAGGGAGAGAGAGTCTTATGGGCCTATATATATTGCACGCAGTCAGCGTGGGAATGCTGACTTAGCGTCTAGCATAAGTGGGTGATCTTATTTCACGTCCACTGGAGTTTGTTTATTTATTTAGTGCAACTTAATGTTGCCGATATATGCACATACTACACTCCCTCCTTTAGAAAAATAACATAATGAGATGAAGTTATTTTCTATCAATTATATCATAATTGTATCATTTTACATGTTTTTTTTTTTTTATTTGGTATACATGCATTTATTCTTAATTAATATATTAATTAATATTAATTATATCTTTATTTAATTTTAATGAATTAAAATGTTTGATGATATTGAGTTTCAAATGAATAAAGGGAATAAAAATTATTATTTTTTTAATTGTTTTTATTTTTAAAATTCAAGTTTATTTATGTGTCTATTATTATAATTATTATTATTTTTTTTTAAGGGCTGATCAGACCGTTTTTTTTACTATTTTTTATATTAGATGTTTGTATTTTAATAGTTATGTTGTCATTTAATCCTATATCTAATATGTAGGTCGTATGGACCTTCGTATCTATTATCTAGCTTATGACCTGTTTCCTTTTTAAGCAATACTTTATCTCCTATTTTTAAATCGAAATTATTTGTATTCATATCGTATCTTAATTTTCCATTCGCTTTTGCTTGCTCTAACATTCTTCTAGTTCTATTGTATGACATTTCTGGTCTGTATTTAAGTTCTTTGGAATAGACTTCTACGTTGTATCACTAAGCAAGAAATACATAGAGAAGTCAAACAGTACAAAAAAGTACTATCACAAAAACGGCTGAGCCTGGAACCCCAGAGCATCCGAACGATATGTCTAGAACCCTAGGTGCGTTCGAATTTTTCGAGTTCGAAGCATTCGTTCGAAACCGAGCACAACAAGAATTCACTTTTCAGTGGCAGATCGACCGTGGAAGGATGAGCAGGGGTGCGTTTCTTTGCGCTGTGCTCTCGTTTCTGTGTATATGTGTATATGTGTAAAAGAGCTCGCACGTTTGTATGCGTGTTCAAATTTCTGCATGCAGAGTCTTTTTCAAAGATTTTGGACGACCACAGCCAGTGCGCCGCGGCGGCGGCTCACTTGCTTATGGCGTCACAGCAATACTTAGCGGCTAGCGCTTGCATTGGGGGACAAATTATTTAAGTTATTTAACTATAATTACTACCTATTTTAATTTAAGTTTTTTTTTCTGTTTTTCCAAAAAGGAACAAAATGCCTTTTGATGAATCATCGATGAATTGTTGATGAATAATCGATGAATTGTTTATGAATCATCGATGAATTGTTAATGCATTTTTATTGATGACAGCCTATGACATGCCCATGTTAAGTTCATCAACAGTTTGAATGGCCTGCCATTGATGAATCATCAACAGAACCTCCTTGACTGTTGATGAAACGTTGATGAATTACTGATGACAGGTACTGCAGGGTATGTTGTTGTTGTCTATGCAACTGATTTGCGAGTCTCACTTTTTGTTTTTTTTTTATTTTCCAAGTTTCTTTGATTTGTTTTGATTATGCTATGATATCTATGTATGTACATATGTACATATTTGGGCGCGCTTTTGATTTAGCGCACTTTTTTGTTGTTGCTTAGCAAGTGAAAAAAACTTAAATTAAAATAAGTTGTAATTATAGTTAAATAACTTAAATAATTTGTCCCCCAATGCAAGCGCTGGCTGTGGCCGTCCAAAATCTTTGAAAAAGACTCTGCATGCAGAAATTTGCACACGCATACAAACGTGCGAGCTGTTTTACACATATACACATATACACAGAAACGAGAGCACAGCGCAAAGAAACGCACCCCTGCTCATCCTTCCACGGTCGATCTGCCACTGAAAAGTGAATTCTTGTTGTGCTCGGTTTTGAACGAATGCTTCGAACTCGAAAAAGCCGAACGCACTCTGGGGCTCTAGACATATCGTACAGGTGCTCTGGGGTTCCAGGCTCAGCTGTTTTTGTGATAGTACTTTTTGTACTGTTTGACTTCTCTATGTATTTCTTGCTTAGTGGTTGTATATTGGGTCTATCTTGTTTATTTTACTGAAATCTTTAAATTGTCTGGGTAATCTGCCAAATACTAGTTCATATGGGCAATAGTCATGAACTACTGAGGGTGTTGTATTGAAGCAATAAGTGAAATATGGTAACCAAATGTCCCAATCACTTTTGTCAACTTTTATGTATGAACATGTATATATTCATAGAAAGTTCGGTGGTTTCTTTCTATTGTTCCTAGAGTTTGATGATGGTGAGCGCAAGATGTTCGATTTTCTATATGCATATATTTGAATAAATTATTTATAAGCGAATTGTTGTATTCTGTGCCTTGATCCGTAACGAACGTCTTCATTGGACCGTACTTCAATACAAATGATTTAAATATAGCCTTTGCAACTGTTTTAGTATTTTTATTTGGTGTTAGAATAGTGACTTAAAACTTAGTTAGATCGCATATGATTGTAACTGCATACACATTTCCGTCTTCCGATTTCGGTAATGGACCGATGGTATCAATTAAAACGGTATCAAATGCTGTTGCTGGCGTTGGTGTCAATGATAATGGTGTTTTGGTATGTGTTGTTGTTTTGGATTGTTGGCATTTCAAACAAGTCTTTACATACTTTGATATTGTCTTGGTCATTTGGGGCCAATAATACAATCTTTTGATTTTTAACTGGGTTCGCGCAATACCAGTGTGACCTCCTTCTATAGGATCATCATGGAATTTTGTCAAAATTTCTTTAATTTGAGCTTCGTCGTTTTTTTTATGAATATCACCTTTTGTAGAATAGCTGGTTCTACTTTTCGAGTACTCGATTGCCCTTCTTTTTAAATTCATTTAGATACAAATTCGAATATTTGTTCACTTGGTGATATTCGCATTTTTGTTATTTTATGCATTCCGGCTTTTGAAATAAGCCTTTGAAAGAATTGATTTAGATCAAATGTTTCATTGGAATACAAGTCATTAACATCAAAGCGTGAAACAATTGTTTTTCCTCGTTTTAATTAGCACTTGTGTTTATCAATTTTGATTAAAACATGTTTCTTGGTGTCATTATTGTTGACAACTTCATAGACTTTGGGCTTTTCTATAATTTTGCTCATTTTTATTTTGTGTTTTGACTTTTGTTTCGTCTTTGCAGGGATTTTCCTGTTTAGCTTTTGACCTTGTAGTTACTTTTAGTATTTCTCTATTCATTGTTTTCAGGTCTTTTATTGTTATGCGTGACTTATCTTTCCCCTTAAGATATTCTACAGTAAAGTCATACTCTTCTAAATCCAGCCTCATGCGAGTGAGTTTGGAACTTGAGTTTTCATAGAAAATACATAGATATGACAATGGTCTATGATCGCTTTTTACCATGAAATGCTTGCCATATATGTATGATCGAAAATGATTTATGGCCCAATAAATGGCCGCTAACTCTTGTTCTGTAGTAGACTTATTACTTTCACCTTGAGTGAACAATCTTGAAGCGTATGCTACTGGACGTTGTTGACTATTGTGGGCTTCTGTAAGTACCGCTCCGCATGCCTGTTCACTAGCATCGGTTGTTATGCAAAATTCTTTGCTGAAATCTAGGTACTGCAATATTGTTGGTTTCATTAATTCCTTTTTTAAATATTCAAATGCATTATTGCATTCTGGTGTCCATTCGAATTGGACATTCTTTTTACAAAGCCTCGTTAAGTGGCGTGAGTGATCAGAACAATTTTTAGTGAAACGTCTGTAATAATTACAAAAGGCTACGAAATGTCTAGCACTGTCTGCATCTGTTGGTATAGGATATTTTTCTATAACTTCATATTTGGTGTCATCTGGGAGTATACCTTTATCGGTACATTTGTGACCCAAATATGTGACTTCTTTCATAAAGAAAGAACATTTCGCAGGATGTAGTTTCAGATTATGTTGTCTACATTTTTTTGGGCATATGTTTTTCTGAACAACCTATTACTACTAAATCATCCATATATAGAAATGCTCTCGATGGTTCAAGACAAGGGAATGCAAGTGTCATCATACGTTGGAAAGAGTTTGGTGCTACTTTCAGTCCGTATGGTAGTCGCGTGAAGCGATATGAGCGGTTGGCTGCTGAAAATGATGTTATATCTCTATATTTTTTTTTCTAGTTCTATCTGGTGGAATCCAGACATTAGGTCGAGGCATGAAGAATATTTTGCTCTTCCTAATTGATCAAGAATATCTTCTATTCTTGGAAGTGGAAATTTGTTTGATAATAGTTTCTTATTTATTTGACGATGGTTTATTGCTAATCGCCATCTTTTTATACCCTTGCAGGGTATTATAATTTCAGTCAGAAGTTTGCAACGCAGTGAAGGAGGCACCTCCGACCATATAAAGTATATATATTCTTAATCACGATTAACAGCCGAGTCGATCTAGCCATGTCCGTCTCTCACTAGTATATAAGTCAGAACGGACCAGATGGGACCATATAGCTGCCATAGGAATGATCGGAAAATTTTTACAAAAAAAATTATAACATGTTCAGTTTTCAGCAGAATTTTATCCAATTTGAGATATAGTAATTTTATTATACTCTACAATTTTGTGTAAAATTGTATTAATATCAGACTACTATATCATATAGCTTCCATAGGAACTATCGAGAAATTAATACAATTAAAAATTATAATATTTTTAGTTTTCAACAGATTTTGATCAAATTTGAGGAATAGCCATTTTATATTAGTCTTAAATTTTGTGTCAAATTTTATGAAAATCGGACGACTATATCATATAGGTGCCATACAAACGATCCTTTGATGTAGAGCAAAATGCAAATCTGTGAATGTAAAACTGCAAATATAATATGTATAGGTGAATGAAATGATATCAGGTACTACTTCATTGTTGTTTAACACAAATATATATAATTAATATTGTATGTGAAATGGAGGGGGGCGATCCTGCCGCTAAAGATCCTGGAAAATGTAGCCCAGTGAAAATTCCCACGTCGCAAGCGAAGTCGAAAAGTAAAGGCGGGGGCGTCGTGGGCAATTCAACTGGTCAGCTTTATTTCGCATCATACATAGTACTAATTAGCTTAAACGTAAGGGCTGCACTCCCGACCGATAAGCTAAGCTTAACAGTGCGAGAGCGGGCCCGAGAAGTGGAGCGCGAATTAGCCGTCCCTCAGCTCGCCTAGCAGCGAGCGAAGCTCGGGAACTCGGGAGCGGGCGTTCGCGAACATCGAAGAGTGGGCGCGGGAGCGCTTAGACTAGCCCGATGAGAAGTGCGCGAAGAGCCGACTCGCGGGAGTGCAAGAGCGGCAAAGCTTTGGAAACTCGGTGGGCAGAGGCGGCGCCGCGAAGGCCCTCCTGACGTGAACATTCTCCCCCCCTTGCAACCACTCGGGTTGCAACATATTCGTCCTGTATAAGCACTGCCGCGTTCTGCAGGGTGTCCTGGCTAGCGGCGGAAATTGCCTATGCGCACAGGAGTGGAGCGGTGGACGAAGGCCGTGGAGTGGCTCAGAAGGGCCGGGGAGAGGCGCAGGATCCTAGAGGTGACGTCGACGTCGGTAGCGGATGAAGTTCGGTGGCAACCTCGGAATCGGTTGGATTGGACCTCTGATCAGAGCGTTCGCGTCGGGCGAATCGGTGGCATCTTCTTGAAGCGGACTGGAAAAAATATATCATTTAGAAGAGCGGTCATTATTATTTATAATTAACGCGAATTGGGAGCACGGAGTCATCCGATGCTGCGATCGGGATGCGGGAACTGGACTTCCAGGCATATGCAGGAGCGTGTGGTGATGCTGATTGCACGTCTTGCATCGGTCACCACTGCGGCACTTGCCTTGGGAATGTTCGTGGGCCAAACAGTTGGAACAGCACTAAGCCTGAGGAACTTGTGGCATTTTAGAAGCGGATGGATTCCGCTGCAGACTCGGCATGGGTAGGATAAAATACCTCGGAACCGTCTGCTCTTGATGTCGTAGGGTACCCAGTAATTGAAGGCGTTGGGAGTAGTGATTCGCGTGGAGAACGCGGATATCCTTTGGATCGGTGCGGTTACTGGGCTGGAAGGTTCAGGAGCAATTTGAACACTGGAGGAACAGCTTCTGGGATGCAGCAGGGTGTGATGCCGTCTGCGGCATGCAAGGCAGGAGTGGGCACTGGGGCAATCCCGCTGCTGATGGCCTTGTGCCAAACAATTCAAGCAGAGTTGCTTTCTTCGTATGATATTTGACCTCTCGACTACGGTCATTTTAAGGAAACGGGGACATCTTCGCAGGGGGTGGTCTTCCCTGGAACACAGGTCACACCTTCTGGGTGTTGGATTCACTCTGAAGTCAGGAGAATGAAGCCGGGGCACTGGGGCCCTCGGAGTCGACAACTTTGGCGGAAAATGCCTTGAGTTGGTAAGCGTAACGTCGTCGATGGCCTCCAGCGTACGATGGCGTTCGGTCAGAAACGCGTCTAGCTCGTTCCAAGTTGGAATTTTGTCCTTATTGTGGATAGATTGCTCCCACATGGAGAGCGTGAGCTTGGGAAGCTTCGAGGAAACCACTATACAATCGAAGCATTTCCTGTCAAACATCCGAAAAATATTGAACGAAGAAATAGGAGATTAAAATTTAATTTTTTTTTTGGTTAGTTTCAGTAAGAAACGAAGTCATGCCACCCAAGAAGTCGAGTTTGGGTCGTCGTACTCGCAATACAGAAGCAAACAGACGTAAGATTACGAATATGACTGACGAAGAACGGGCCTCCATCCGAGAGACTGAGCGGCTGAAAGCAATGCAGATGCACAACGAGGAATCAGCAGAAAGTCGAGCAGATAGGCTTGAGAGAAAACGATTGAGAGTTAGGCAGTCGCGTTCAGCAGCAATCGATTTGATTCACTCTCAAAATAATGAACGCGACAGGGCAAGGGTAGCTGAAGCGCGTTTACAGCTTGCAGCAGATCAAAACCTGCAATACAATCGTCTTGCATTCAGATATAATCCAACTGTTGATTACAGCTCGAATCGCAATGTCGTTATTGGCCAGATGCATCAGGTCTGCATATACTGTCAGGCTCCTTCGATTGAATCAGACGAAACTTCGGTCCGAGGAATATATCCATTTGCGGGATGCTGTGATGAATGACCGTAATACAACCAACGTTGAAAAGCTCACGATTTTGCCATCCTCATACATAGGTAGTTCACGCGACATGCATGAATATGCTCAAGATGCCCAGGCATATGTTCGTTGCTACGGCCGTCCAGATTTATTTATCACCTTCACATGCAATCCAGCTTGGGACGAGATAGTACAGCTGTTATTTCCTGGACAATCATATAGGGATGACCATGAATGGTAGACGGGAAGTGTTCCAAGCGATATCTTCGAGCATTTACAGCCAACACCGTAACAGGGGACGATGGATATCCTCTGTATAGGAGACGGTCAACTGAAGATGGAGGGACTTCGGCAACTTTAAACATGAGAATTGGTGATATTGAGGTAGACAATCGTTGGGTTGTTCCATACTCACCACTATTGTCAAAATCATAGAAAGCGCACATCAACGTAGAATATTGCAATTCCGTGAAATCGATTAAATATAACTGCAAGTACGTGAATAAAGGCAGCGATATGACAGTTTTTGGTGTTCAGGCAGAAAATGGTGACAGCAATGGAGTACGAGTTGTCGATGAAATCTCTCAATACCAGGCTGCAAGATACATAAGCAGCAACGAGGCTGCATGGCGAATTTTTTCGTTCCCAATTCATGAACGCTATCCAGCTGTAGTTCACTTGGCAGTCAATTTGGAGAATGGTCAACGTGTCTATTTCACAGAACTAAATGTGCAAGAAAGAGTCCTGAATCCGCCTACGATAACTAGACTGCCTTCTTCACCTTATGCCAGGAAGATGCTTTTGCCATAACCTTGATGTATTCAGAAGTGCCCTCTTAACCACAATATGCCACAGAGAAACGTGGCAGGGTACAGCTAGTATATATATATATATATAGATATGAGTGGTAGTTCGGGCTAGTATTAAATAGTAGTGAATTTTCAAGTTGAAATCCATGTATTTTCTCTTAATATTCAATATATTTCGGACATGGAGGGTTTCTTACATTGGTCACGAAATGTGGATGGATCCCGTAATAAATTAAATACGGATTTAGGAACGTATTGGTCGGACGTAATTAATTGTTGTCAAATTTATTCAACACGGATCCGAAATGGTCGAAATAAACTCTTGGCTTTTGTTTGAGAGAAAGCTCAGTGGGTCATGCCGTCGGCAAAGCAGTGATGAGTGAGGGACCCAAAAAACTTAAGGGCAACAACAACACAGCCGTTGCGGCGGTTAAATTGAAATTGAATTGACAATTAAAAAAAAAAAAAAACACACTCTCGTTTGAGTTCGAGTTTGAGTTTGAGTTTGAGTCTGCTCAGCGCAGAATAGCGCGAAGCTTGCCCAATGTAGGGATGTATGTGTGTAATTTGGTATTTCTTTGATATAAAAGAAAATGGGATAAATAAAATTCGGATAATTTAAAATACTTGGTTTACGAAATTTCTCCAAAGTTGTAGTTGGCGGATTTTGTCTCGTAGGCACTGTTCGGCTGTGGAATGTATAAGTGCAGGTGCTTGTACACGCTCTTGGCACGAAGAGGAGACGAAAAAAAAAAAAAAACAAATAATCGCTTGATATGCCCTTATGTGGCCGTGTGTATTTATGTATGTAATAGCTTGGAGATCGATGCTCAGCGCAGAATAGCGCGAAGCTTGCCCAATATATATGTATGTATTGTAAATTGACATAAATAAAAATAGGATTTATAAATTTCGCATAATTTTAAATCCTTGGTTCACGAAATTTATTTCTTTAAAAATTGTAGGTGTCGGATTTTGTCTCGTCGACACTGTTCGGCTGTCGAATGTATAATTGCAGGTGCTTGTACACGCTCTAGGCACAAAGAGGAGACGAAAAAAAAAGACAAATAATTACTTCATATGCCCTTATGCGGGCGTGTGTATATATGTATGTAATAGCTGGGAGATCGATGCTCAGCGCAGAATAACACGAAGCTTGTCCAATATATATGTATATATGTAAATAATTGTGGAGATCGATGCTCAGCGCAGAATAGCGCGAAGCTCGCCCAATATATATGTATGTTCGGCCAATATATGTTGGTATGTAAATATGTAGGGTTTGTATTGGCACAGTGGAGCGTCGAGAAGTGGACTGTATTGAATTGTGCGAACAGAAAAATGTGTATGGATACAGCACAAAAAATTAACGAAAAAATATCGTGTCAGCGGCAGACTGTTCGGCGATCAGGGTGAATTCCCGCAACAAGCGCACACCGGCCGATATTAATTATGCCTTTCTTTTTGTAACACAATTTCACTGTTCACGGAGAATTTTTTTTGAACGGAAATATTAACACAAGCCGAGAATGCGTGTAGTTTTTTATATAGACCGGTGTTTGATCTCCTAATTTGAGTTTTTGTTTGTAAAAATTGTTAGCTTATATTGGTTCTGTTTCTAGACCAAAAATATCGCTAAAAACGGTGCATAAATTAGTTAGTACTGTATTAAACTGTTTAGGAAATCTCAGTTTTTTCAAGATTTCTTTGGTTCTATTTTCATTTTTGATTTTGTACAAATGTCATAGTCTTCTATTGGTTCGAATTTGATCTTTGCGCCTTCTATTATGGCGTCTTTAGTGTTTGTATTTATAATGCGAATTAATGCGTTTTTACTATCGACAATTGTGCTTGCTACTATTATGCCCGGTTGTAGCTCCGATTTGGTACTACAACCGTTTTTCCGCTAGTGAGTAGTTCGACTTGTCTAATTACTTCGCATCTAGCTGGCAATAATAATGTGTTTGAATCTAAGTTGTGTTAAATTGGAATATTTATATGTATTTTGAAGTTATCGGGTCTTATTATGAACCAGTCTTGATTGCTTAGAAATTCTAATATGCAATTGTATTTTTTTATAAAATCTAGACCGATTATGCCATCGCATGGTATCGGAAAATTCTCAGGTACTACATGAATTTCGTGTATGAATGCGTAGGTCAAGATCGATTGCTCCTATAGACTGTATGGTTCCTTGCCCAATACCTGTAATATTTGATATATTACTGAAATTTAAGTTGTTATATCCATTTGCTTTGTCTTTTAGCAATGAAATGTCTGCACCTGTGTCTATTAATAATGTAAGAATTGTGTTTGTTATGTAATTTTTTGCTTTAATGAAGATACTCAAATTTAGGTTCAAGTTAAACACCTTTACTGCTGATTGCTTAAGGGGGTCTGGTTGTTTTCCGATTGTACTTTTCGCACATTTCGGTTGTTATTTCCGTTTTGGTTTTGATTGTAATTTTGGCTTTGGTTACTCCCTCGGTTACCTCCTCTGTTATTACCACGGCTGCGATAACTTCCGCGACCTCTGTTTCTATTCTTATAACCTTGGTTATAATTCTGGTTGTAATTATTTCTGCATATACCTCGATAGTTGGCATTATAATTACCTCGTCTATCATTCCCACTGCAATGTATATATTTTTCCATTGCATCATTGAATGTACTAAATGTACCCGCTGTTAAAATGATTTTGAGTGAGTCATTGGCACAGTTTTTGATCATTGCCGATATCGACTCTTTTGTCGCGAATTTTTCGGCATTATCGGCGTCTAATCCGCTGTCTATGTAAGCTGCTTCTAGCTGCTTATGCATGTTGTCTATTTCAGTAGCTTACTGGGACGCGGTCTTGCCTTTTTGTTGGGAATTTAATAATTTGGCTTTTATAACGTCAGGTGATTCGCCTTTTACGATTGCCTGCAATATTTCAATTATTGATTGTATAGATATCGCATGTTTGACTTTATACGTCAGTGGTCCAATAATTTTGGTCTTGATGACCTATACGGCTAACTTTTCCTGGTCTCCTTTAGTCAGATCTGTCAACTTTAGTGCTGTCACAAACCTGTTTAGGTGGAGTTTCTTACCATCGAATTAAGGTACTGTGGAGGATACCTGTTTAAGGTATGCCCTCAGAGCTTCCACTGCATTGGCCATGTTTATGATAACTTGTAATGGATTTGGTTTTACGTCTTCTATGGATGCGATATCGCTTTCGATATCAAAATCCTATTGCGGTTTTGACTCGTCCAGGTCTTTTAGCTGGTTTTCGTCGAATTCCGCTATTTTGGTTATGTTGGTTGGGGCTTCTATTATAATACTGTGTCTAGCACTAGTATTATGTAGTCTTCTACCGAATGAACTGAGAACTTTTAAGCATTGAGCTTTATGTTCTTCAGTGTGTTTGCCTTTGTGTTTAAATATTAGTTTGTGTAACGTGTTGTATTGCGTTATCAATATATATATATTTATATATATATTTTGTTTTTATATTCTTTCTAAATCATTTCTCAACGATCCCTTATGAAACCGCATTGGCAACGTTAATAATATTTGGGCGGTTGAAGCTATGGCGTTTAACGCAGCTCGCTGCTTTACTTCGCACCGCGAAGTTGACTGTTGGGAGCTGCAAGGCGCTCTTTGTATCGCTGTCGGTCTTCCTCGTTGGTTGCCTTCTTCAGCAACTCGATGTTTAATCTCTTGCGCTGAGCAATTTTATCCGGCAGCCACTTCGCTTCTTCTTGGGCGGCTGCTCCCTCGCTGCTGTCCGTGCCTTGTATTCCTCGATGATCAAGGGGTTTGGTCCCGCGGTTGGATCTGCCTGTATTGCCTCTCTAAGCCTTGGCAGGTCCCTTTGCTCGACAGGAGCAGGGTGTGCAAAAGTCGGCTCGGTGGTCATTCAGTATTCCCTCGGCGCAGCAGTGAGCGGCTCTATGCTCACCGCCCGTTTATATTTCGTACCAGCTCATCAGCTGTTCTAGCGTCGCTGTAGTGTGCGGCTCTGAGCAGCACAGTGATTGTGTTTATTTGCTCTTCTGTAGCTCGTCTGCTACTCCTACGTTGCTATAGTGTGCTAAGGTCTGTTTTTTTTTTTTTTTTTGGATCAACATACATTGCTCAAAACCTTTGACGTCTGTGTCTCAGATAAACATCTGTAAACATCGATCAGTTTTTTTTCTTTTGTTTTTCAGATTTACATTTAAATAAATATATTATTTAAATATTTATGCACTTGATGTTGTTGTCTATAATTCTCATAAACTTTCAAAAAACTTTCATGAAATTTTTTTTATTGCATAAATTGACCTATGCAGAAAACGAAAACAAAAGATAATGGTTCATAGGAAAATATTAAAAGCAAAAGAAAATATATATCTATTTATTTTGGATATAGCTTAATAAACTCAATTCCAACCAATTAAAAGCCTTCGATACCTAAGCAAATTTTTTTAACTATTAATAAAGTAACTTATGAGATTGTCACAAAAAAAGTATTTAATTTTATTGCATTAAAATTAAGACGAAAACAAATTATGGGTAAATATTTCACTGTAAGTGCATCTATTCCATTACTTATAACACTTTTTTATGAACCGTTAACTTTCGAATTCCTTTTTGGCTCGCTTCTGAATATATCAATCTACTAATAAACAATTGTCAACTTATCACCCGCAAATCATTGGCTTGACCCGCTCATCACAGCTCAACATCGTAATAATCGCATTCATAGTGAACACTGATACCCCACCAGTGCACCATCGCAAGTTTATAATAAATATAAAATAAAGTCAACTAATCGCCAAATTTCTAACGCCAACGGCACGCTCACACAACGGAACTATTCGCTTTTCTTCTTCGCATTTCTCGTGTGTGTGCGTGTAGCCCGGTCTTGAAGCTTGTAGTCGGTCGCTCAATTTCCTTCGCTCTGTTGTTCCGCCCAACGAAGTGTTGTTTTTGTTTGATTCGCAAACTGCAGCCGCTGGTACAATTTTCGAGTTATCTTCGCTACCTTTGGAGTCACGCCACGGAATTGCCAGTTCGCCACTTTTCGTCACCGCTTCGCTCTTGCTAGGTCTTGTTGCTGCGCTTTAACTCAAGCTTTTCGGCACTTGCACTATTGGCGCAGCAATAGCAACAACTACGTTGGAAACACTTAAACAGCAGCGTTCAAACATTAAAAGAAATATTACACGCATAAAGGGAATGGTCGATACCAAGCAAGAAGAAAAGTGGAAATCGCCAGCTGAACTTCAGTGCCGTTTGGGAATCTTGGAGTCCAACTTTAAGAAAGCCCTTTCCGTGCAATCAGAAATTGAAACCTTGGAGCCCGCAGATAATGGTCGTGCCTACTTGGAGGACAGTTACATAACCACAAAATTGTCAATTCAGCAACTTTTTGGAGAAGAACTTCACAGCACAGTGCTCGACCATCTCGCGGCACCAAGCTACAGCGCGCCGTCTCGACTGCCAAGTTTGGCACTGCCTAGCTTTGACGGAAATCATACGGACTATAAGAGCGTATAAGTCGGTCCAGCAACTGGTGAACCGTGAGGAAATCTCGAATATAGACAAATTTAACCATCTCCGCAATTGTTTAAGGGGACCTGCATTGGAAGCTGTCGCAGCCTTCCCGGTCACTGGAGAAAATTATGCAAAGGCTTTGGAAAAGCTGAAGGATCGGTATGACAAGCCTGCGCTAATCTTCGTCGAAACGATCGCTTCCATTTTTAAACTGCAGCCAGCTGGCTCAAGAAATGCCCAACAGCTCCGCAGCTTAATTGACAAGGCATCCGCGCTATATATAGTTTCCTCTCATTTGACCAACAGACCAAAACAAAATGGAACGAATCCCTGGACTATCTCACTTTACCATCCTGGAGCCTGTGTACCCAGCTGCTTGAACGCCAGTGCCAGTTTCTCTTGTCTTCTGGGTAACCCCGTGGATCCGAGCGGTCAAGAGATCTCACAACTCGTCGTTTTCGCTAACCAACGCACCATGTGTACACTGCCTGGAACCCTCGCAAAAATTGCTTAGCTGTGACAAATTTAAGGACCTCAGCCCAATTGCGCGATTTGACGTCGCTAAATTACATCGTCTCTGCCTGAATTGCCTGTGTAGTGGTCACCAACTCTCAAACTGCCCATCGATAAATCGGTATCGTACCTGCCACAAGGCACATCATACCTTATTGCACAACAACCATTCACTGAACGTGTCTCGCTCGCATCAACCGGTCCCAACCGCACCACAATTGGAAGCAGCAACTACTCACATTCCGGCCAGAAATCACAGGTTTTACTTTCCACTGCGTTGGTTCTCGTAAAGGATGCATTTGGAACGTATAGACCTGGGAGAGCTCATCTTTATTCCTGCTCCCAAGTGAACTTCGTTATGGACGATTTGGCACAACGGATTCGTATACGAAGGGAAAGACATCCAGTGCAAATTCGAAGCATCGCATGTCATCTTTCGTACTCTCCGCAGATCTTTGTATTACGCCACAGATTTCATATCAACCTTATCTCGCCATTGACGTTTCCTCTTGGAAGTTGCCAGAAAACACGCCTCTCGCTGATGAAAAATTCGACTAAGCTCGTCACGTCGACATGCTTCTGGGAACCGAAGACTTCTTCGACTACTCGTCAATAGGGCAAATAAGGCTGGGACCTCGAGGGCCGCTGCTGCAGAAAACTCTATTTGGCTGGGTGGTGACTGGACGACTTCAACAAAGCGGATCAATAGAAGTTTCCACTTGTATGGCTTTAAACGCAAGGTCAATTGATGTCAATCTCGAACGTCTATGGGAGCTGGAAGCGGTCGACTCGACACCATTGCAGAACCTGGAACATTCCAGTTGCGAGAAACAGTACGAAAGGACCACTCGCCTCGACAGCACTGGTAGGATTGTCGTCAAACTCCCATTCAAGGATGACCCAAGCAGATTGGGAGATTCGTTTGATATCGCCCGTCGTCGGTTTTTGGGCATGGAACGTCGTCTATCGAAAGCTCCAGCGCTTCGTCAGCAATACTGCGTCTTTATGGAAGAGTATGAAAAATTACATCCCCCATCACTGCGCCCTTAAACCCAGCAGTGAGTTTACCAAGCTCAGGGTAGTATTTGATGCCTCATGTCGGACTTCAAATCAAACGATTTGCTATGCGTCGGCCCAACACTCCAGGAGGAGTTGTACCTACAGCTTCTAAAGTTCAGACTCTATCGTTACGTCATCACTGCAGATGTGACCAAGATGTACAGGCAAGTAAATCTCGACATTATTGATCGCAAATACCAGTATATCCTTTGGAGAGCATTTCCAGAAGACACGATGCGCACGTATCAACTAAATACAGTGACCTACGGACCTGCAGCAGCCCCATTTTTGGCAACACGCATCCTAAACCATCTTACCGATGTCCACCGAATCGACTTTCCAATCGGCGCCGCCATCATAAAGACGTCCTTTTATGTTGATAACTTACTAACGGGTCCAGACAACATAGCGACACTTCGCATTATCAAAGATCAAGTCACAGAAATTTTTCGACGAGGACATTTCCCGCTTACCAAATGGCATTCAAACCACGCTGAATTTATGGAAAATCATGCAGCTAAGGAACTCAATTCGTGTGGAGAGGGATTAGCCAGCGCTCTTTGCGTGAACTGGAATCAGCACATGGATACACGGTTCTTCAAGTTCATACCAAAGAATCAGTCATCGAGAGTCACCAAAAGAAGTATTTTGTTCATTGCATCCACCTTGTTCGACCCGCTTGGATTGCTCGCACCGCTTGTTGTTGTCGCAAAAATATTTCTTCAAGAACTTTGACTCGCTGGCCTGTCATGGGACGAGAGCGTTCCAGAACATATACAGACGGCCTGGAGCAAATGCCTAGAGTCATTCGAAACTGCCTCAATTTTGTCGATTCCCCGCTACTGTCTCCAACACAAGATTCGATCACTTCAACTTCATGGATTTTGTGATTCATCGATCAAAGCTTACGGATGCTGGTTTTATCTACGGTCAGAACCGTCGACGGGAGTTATCGCAGTGCATCTGTTGACTGCTAAGTCGAGAGAAGCTCTTCTTAAGAAAAAATCTCTTCCGAAACTGGAGTTGTGCGGAGCATATTTGCTAGGCCAATTGTATGCGAAACTAAGGCCCCCATTAGCGGACAGAAGATACTCTGCATATTTTTGGACGGACTCGCAAATTGTGCTGCACTGGCTAAAACAGCACTCAGTCACACATTCAGCTCTCGTCGGAAATCAAGTCTCCGAAATTCAAGAATGGACCGCAGGTGGTCAGTGGAAATTTGTGCCGGGTGCTAGCAACCCGGCAGATATTGTTTCGCGTGGAGGTACAACAACCGAGCTGGCAGCATCAATGTGGTTCACATGCCCACAGTTCTTGACCAAACCATCGTCCCAATGGCCAACCACACCGCAAATCATCGATATCGATCCAGCTACTGTCAAGGCAGAGCTACGTAAGAGCACATTCAGCACTACTGTGATCAACAATCATGTTCTTCAAAAGTTGACTCACATTAGTTCATACACTCGCTGCATTCGCACCATCGCATACGTTTTTCGCTTCGTCGACCTGTCAAACGGAGTCAAAGGTGTCGATCCATCCGCGCATTATTCAGCATCGTCTACAACATGCAGCAACAGTTCTTCTTTGAAGATTTTCGCTCGCTGCAGAAGGCTAAACCACTTACAAGTCAGTTAAGGTATTTAACTCCATTTCTCGACAGCTCATCAGGATATGCTCTCATCAGAGTTGGAGGGCGACTACAGAACGCTGACATCCCTGAATCTAAGCGGCATCCGCTGCTTCTTCCAAGCAAATCGCACTTTGCTTGGATTTATGTTCGACACTTGCATCTGAGGAATTGTCACGCAGATCCGAAGGCTCTAGTCGCTCTCACCCGTCTGGAGTACTGGATCATCAATGCCAGAGATCAGCTCGTCGAGTGGTGCGCCCCTGCATCGCCTGCGTTCGGTTCAGGCCCAAACTAGAGAACCAACTCATGGGATCGCTTTCTCTAGAACGAGTCCTGCCGCAGCATCCGTTTCAGAAGTGTGGCGTCGACTTCTGCGGACCATTCAACACGTATCTTCGGATCAGAGGAAAGGGTCCAACCAAGTCATTCCTCACTGTCTTTATTTCTTTGTCATCTAAAGCAGTCCACATAGAAGTCGTCTCGGATTTATCCACCAAGGCAATTCTTGCAGCACTCAAACGGATGATCGCCCGGCGGTCGATCCCAACAGACATCTACTGCGATAACGGAACCAATTTCGTCGGAGCTGCCAACCATCTTCAAGAACTACGAGAGTTTCTTGAAAACAAAGCCACGCAAGAGGTCATTTCATCTTATTTGTCAACCGATTTCATCATTTCAGACTGGAAAGTACTGCACATCACGAGCTCATTACCCAAAAAGGGGGGCAAATGCGCAGTCCTACAAATTAACAAGGAGGCAGAGGACATCCTGTATCCTAGATATGGGAAGATGGCGTGGTGCATGGGTGGCGTATATCTGCGCCCCAAAAAGCACCACCCCGGCGATAAGGATGAATACACCCCGAAATCAGGCGAGGTGGAGAAAGACCTAGGTCTGGAAACCATTGTCAACGCCGCCCAGGAACTGACGCTGGATGAGTCCGAAGAGGAGGAAGACGGTGACCTGACGATAGTAGTCAAACCGTCGAGTGGAGTTGAGCCCGGTACACATGTCCCTAAGGGTGCTGCAGCTCAATCTCGGACTAAAATCCTCAAACTTTACTTCTAAACAGTTACCTATGGTGCAGGAACACAACCGCCGTACTCGTCCGGAAGGGTCTTCAAGCTAACCTTATGTCTCGTTATAGCTCGGACGACCTGAGTGTGGTGTTGCTAGAAAGTAAGAAGAAGCGCCTACTGGTAGATTCCTGCTACATGGCATACGATAGGCCAGCTCCACCGGAAGAACTCAGGAGTCTGGCTAAACCCGGCCCAAAGGACCAGCAGCTGATAGTTGATGATTGAGGTCCAGACGTCAATGCGCACCACAGCTTGTCTTAGTACGGGCTATATCCCAATCTAATGGAGGACCTCGAGGATTGTCTTCCTGCCTAAATAAGAAAAGAGCCACCACGTCAGTCCCAAGGACTACAGGCCGATAAACCTCTCTCCCTTTCTTCTCAAGACGCTAGAAAAGCTGCTGGACCTATACATCAGGGACGATGTGGGCAGATCACTGTCAGCCAACCAGCACGCATCCACAAAAGGGAAATCAGTGGAGATGGCGCTGCATTCGCTAGTAGCCACCATTGTGAGAGCCCTGCACAACAAGGAATATGAGCTCGGAGTCTTTGTAGACATATCAGGTGGCATTCAAAAATGTAAGCACAAACGCCATAATGAAGCGCCTAGGAGCGACCAACCCGCACCCCGCCATTATCTTTTGGATTTGAAATCTATTATGTTGTCGACGGATTGGGGCACCGCTTCCAGGGTGAAAAAGGCCACCATTGCGCTATATGCATCCAAGAAGATGCTCATCAGCACATGGGGCATCTCAGCCGCTCTGATGCACTGGGTCTACATATCGGTGGTGCGTCCGACATTGCTATACGGAGTCTTAGTGTGGTGGCAAGCCATGGAAAAGAGGACCTACAAAATGCTAATGGAGAGAACCCAGCGGCAGGCACTGCTCTGCATATCTGGGGCGCTGAGGTCAACCAACACAAATGCTCTAGAGACTATAATTGGAATTGATCCCCTGGATTAATTCCAATTGTATTACTTGGGCATTTCAACGTACATCTGCGTCGCTGCGAATGGATCTGCTTCACAAATTGCAAAATTGCAAGCTAGTCAATGTTGTCGTGTGCATTAGCCTCAGTTAAGTAAACGCTTTGTCCACTTTCCAAATGAACTGCTAAATGTACAATCCTCACATTCCTCCATAGTACTGATGTATCTGATAATTTGAAATTTGCTGATTTCGTCATTCGCATTTTACGACTCAATACCAAACACAGCCACATCGCTGCCTTTTGTGACGTAGTTGCACAAATATTTGATTGATTTGGCCGAATGACAACTCAACGTTTGCATGTGTTTCGAATATTCGTGATATTTGGCCCGATTTCAACTGACGTTCAATTTCTGTTCTCTTCGGATTGCATGTGAACGTAATAAATAAATCCTGAGTTCGATAATTTCGCACGTACGTCTTAGAATCTTGAGCGTATTCGTACATGTGGAGTGGACTTCCGATATAAAATGATGGGAGAATCGCCAGAAGTCCCAAATTCTGAACATCACCATCTGAATGAATAGCATCACGCAAGTGAATATAGTCCTAATATCGTAGCTTTGCCTGATTGAATTGGATGAAAGCTAAACGTTCGGTCTCGACTTTGACATACATACGATACGAATAGTAATTAGATTTTTATTCATCGATACGCCTGAAATTGCAAAATTAAATGAATTGGTATTGAAAACCAATAATAGCAATAATTAGTGTGTGAATAAGGTATCTGTAATAGGATCGACCGTCTTGCCCTTGCCAATAAATGATTGGATATTGTAACGCATCGTACAAACGATGTCTCGTTTACACGATGCATGATATTGCTTCTTCGCTAAATTACAATTTCTCGCGATTTATTTGGATCTCTAACTATAATTGCAGCAAATTCATTAATGGTGGGGTGCATTGAATCTTCGCACATGTTCACCTGTTGGGGAACAATCCGCTCTTATGACAAATTTTTGCGCATCCGATTTAAATGATGTTTTAAACATTTTAATCACATCATTATTAGCGCAGAAAAATGCTTGCGCATGTTTAATAATTCGTCTCTTTAACTGTTGTGTTCCCTGTACCACACATTCAGCGGATCCACCTTCAAGAAAATAAAGTATATTTGCAGAAATTGATGCTGTTCATCTGGTGTTGGCACCATTGACCCATGCAAATGATATATATGTCATTGTATCTGTAATTGCAAAAAATAATATTTTTGAGGAATACGGTGTAACTTACACCTTACAAGTCGGCATAAAGCCACCTTGTCCAATGAAATTAGCTTCAAAGGAAGTCATGCGCATGCAATTATTGTATTCAAAAAGAATATGACTGAATATGACTGGCCGTCAGCCGATAGGGTGCACAGGGGGATCAACGGATGACTGTGTCATCCGCCGTAACTGTGTACACCATCGGTAGTGCGACTATACTCTCCAAGCGAGGGCGGCTGGAAGCAGGTCCCCAGTCGAGGCTCGACCGGGGATGCTGACCAATTGTAGTCGGGCGGACTTAAGCAAGTCTTTAATCAGCCTCCCCTCAAGTCAGGTGTGTGATGCGACCCGTGCACAATGACTTCCAGGTTCGCAGCTGTGTCTGCACGGAGCCTTCCCAGGCCCAGTCAACCTTGGGTTGTAAGTGGCCTTGCCGCAGCTTTGGGGCGAAGCTGCGGTCGACCTTTATTCAAAGCCCCAAACCCCCTCTGGTCCGGTGCGTATAGCAAGCGTTCATGAAATTCTATAAATTCATTAAACCGAGCTTCGGATCTCCCGGGAGAGGAGAAACCCCAAAAACTGTCCACGAAGGACGAGAAGGAGATGCTGAGGCCGAGATTAGTCGAGGCATCTCACAATGTATCGGAGACCGATGAGGAAGAGTCGCAATCCGAGGGGAGGGCGAGTAGCACTCCCCAATCTCAGCTCAGCTGGGCACCACCTCAGAGATGGCGAAAATGTCTCACCATCAGAGACGAGCGAGGGTCAACAGAGCCCGCTTCGTTCTCGGCAAGATAGCCAAGAACGAGGCTGAGGGCAAAATTGACCTTTGGGATGCTGAGGACAAGGCCAAATTTCTTGCGGAGATCGCGTTCCAGCCCTCGAAGGCGAAGCGAATTTGCTTAGAGGAAGTGAGCGAAAACGCACCTAAGAGAGCGAAGGACCCACAGGGTAATCCGCGTGCGACTAACTTTGTCAGCAAGGCAAAGAAATTTAGTGAGGTGGCCAGAGACAGTCTGGCTATAGCACTGTTGGACGAGCTCCATGACGACGGTCGCCTGCTGTAGGAGAAGTGGGAGGAGGTCGAGGCCAAGTTGGCCGACATGGTGACCGACAGGTTGGTTAGCATGCCGACCGGCCCCATCCCCTCTTTCGACTCCTCAGACGTGGTTAGAGGCCACCGGGCCATCAGGTGCGACGACGGGTTCTCCCGAAGCTTCCTGGCGGAGTGTGTTGCTAAGATTAGCGACACATGGGCTGGCCTTAAGATTAGGCTAGTCCACGCCAGGGAGATCCCAAGGAGACCCAGAGCTCGCATCTGGTTACCAAAGGGCCAAACTGACCGTGCAAGGGTGATTGCCTGTGTGAAGGCCCAGAACCCAGACATCCATACAGAGGACTGGACCATCCTCAGAACAGAGCAGGAAATGAAGGCGAGCCAGCCTTTCCTCCTGCTGATTAACCAGCGCTGTATGCCACAGCTGGAGGCAAATGACCACAAGGTCCGGTTCGGCATCAGGAAGGCCAAGATAAAGGTCTTCTTGGCCGAGCCGGACGAGATTCTGGAGGATATCGATGACACCAACAAATTGTTGGACGACATGGTCATCGACGACAAATCTCCTGACGCCACCCCCACCAACATCGATGTCGAGAATCGTGCAGGTTTACCTGAAGCGCAGCTCGCACGCAACCACGCCTACCAGATATGTGTCACTGAGAAACATGGGAAAGCTGAAAGTTTCAGCAATCCTAGGTCTCCTTGCTGACTCTGGATGGTACTGATAGTGAATAACAACAACAAACAGAGGGAGTGGAAGAAAAAGGAGCTTAACTCTAATTGGAGGCCCCAGCAATGGGCCTCACCACTGTAACCTACCTACCTACCTGGACCGCCGTGTACATAAGGCGCCGTTATCGTCTATATCAGATTTAAAGGATCGATTTCAAGAGTGGGACAAAATTGACACTACAAAAATTATTAGTAATTGTAATTTCGTACTTATATATATATATAAATAAAACCCGTTTTTCGCTGTCGCCACATAATATGAAAACGGCTTGACCGACAAATATACGAGTGAGAGTATATAGAATACCAACTGCAGAGTTTCATTCAGATAGCTTCGAAACTAGCTTGCGGAGAAACGGAGAAAGATGTTTACGCTTCATTCAGATGACGATGGACGATCTTTCAATTTATATTCAAAAAAACCAGTTGTCAAGAGGTCATAAACTCCGTTTTTACAAAATCAACTTCTGCATTAACGACCCCAAAACGGAAAATGTGTTGCCGAGAAAATTTGAGCAAGGAACGAGTGAAATATGGTAGGCGCCAATGTTCAAAGTATGTCATAAAAACTCTTCGTTGTATTCGTTTTAAATGACTCTACTTTATTTTGAATAGATTTTGTGGGCCTCTACCGCTATGCACATTATTGGGTTTATTTGTTCTTGTTAGGGAAAAATCATTCGTGAAATTCCACTTTCTCGTCATCTAATTCATTTTAATATAGTGACGACATAATCTGCCGCAATCTACATGTTTGCTATTGTTGAACCTCCCAAAAAAGTTGTTAACTTTTTCCGCAGAAGCTATTTTTACCAACTTTGCTTATGTTTTGAATGAGCTGCAGCTGTTTGATCAGCTGTTATCTGATGGAGGATGGAAATGTATCTTGCAAAATAGTCTCTCAGTTTTGAAGCTATTTGAAAAAAACTTTGCAGTTAGTATTCAAAGTATTCCGACTTATATTTATAAGTCAGAATGGACATATAGTTACCAGAGGAACAACCAGAAAGTAATTAGAAAACTTTCACTTTTAAAGTTTTTAAAGATTTTCCAATTTTTGTATTCAAAAATTTTAGTTTAAATTATGTTGAAATTCGGAACGATCGAGAAATTAATACAATTAAAAATTCTACATTTTTCAGTTTCCAACATATTTTTATCAAATTTGAGATATAGCCCTTAACATAAAATATTCCCGAATTTCAGTTTTAATCTTATGAAAATCTGTCATAGAACAAACAAATAAGACAAACTGTGAATGTAATACTGTAAGCATAAAACTGTCGTTATAAAAATAATAATTATTTCGTTTTAATATATATATATATATACTAGCTGTACCCTGCCACGTTTCTCTGTGGCATATTGTGGTTAAGAGGGCACTTCTGAATACATCAAGGTTATGGCAAAAGCATCTTCCTGGCATAAGGTGAAGAAGGCAGTCTAGTTATCGTAGGCGGATTCAGGACTCTTTCTTGCACATTTAGTTCTGTGAAATAGACACGTTGACCATTCTCCAAATTGACTGCCAAGTGAACTACAGCTGGATAGCGTTCATGAATTGGGAACGAAAAAATTCGCCATGCAGCCTCGTTGCTGCTTATGTATCTTGCAGCCTGGTATTGAGAGATTTCATCGACAACTCGTACTGCATTGCTGTCACCATTTTCTGCCTGAACACCAAAAACTGTCATATCGCTGCCTTTATTCACGTACTTGCAGTTATATTTAATCGATTTCACGGAATTGCAATATTCTACGTTGATGTGCGCTTTCTATGATTTTGACAATAGTGGTGAGTATGGAACAACCCAACGATTGTCTACCTCAATATCACCAATTCTCATGTTTAAAGTTGCCGAAGTCCCTCCATCTTCAGTTGACCGTCTCCTATACAGAGGATATCCATCGTCCCCTGTTACGGTGTTGGCTGTAAATGCTCGAAGATATCGCTTGGAACACTTCCCGTCTACCATTCATGGTGAACATGGGTTGAGGGTACCACAAGGGCCATGGATCATGTTCTTGATGACAACTTCATGCAAATCCGTATCAACCTCGGACCGTGGAATCTCAGCGAATATAACATCGTCGATTTCGTCTGGAGTAATTTAATCATACAGCCAAATCAGTATGTGCGCAATCCTCTCTTCTGCCATTCTATTGAATACATCCAGCACCGCACAGATCCAAAAACTCCATGTTTCACAATGAAATCCATCGGTGACTTGAGCTGTTGTCTGAAAACACGGGCTGTGATGTTATGCCTATCCTAGACGATTGTCCAGGAAATAACAGCTGCACTATCCTCGTACCAAACTGGATTGCATATGAAGGTGATAAATAAATCTGGACGGCCGTAGCAACGAACATATGCCATGGCATCTTGAGCATATTCATGCATGTGGCGTGGACTACCTATGTATGAGGATGGCAAAATCGTGAGCTTTCCAACGTTGGTTGTATTACGGTCATTCATCACAGCATCCCGCAAATGGATATATTCCTCGGACCGAAGTTTCGTCTGATTCAATCGAAGGAGCCTGACAGTATATGCAGACCTGATGCATCCGGCCAATAACGACATTGCGATTCGAGCTGTAATCAACAGTTGGATTATATCTGAATGCAAGACGATTGTATTGCAGGTTTTGATCTGCTGCAAGCTGTAAACGCGCTTCAGCTACCCTTGCCCTGTCGCGTTCATTATTTGGAGAGTGAATCAAATCGATTGCTGCTGAACGCGACTGCCTAACTCTCAATCGTTTTCTCTCAAGCCTATCTCCTCGTCTTTCTGCTGATTCCTCGTTGTGCATCTGCATTGCTTTCAGCCGCTCAGTCTCTCGGATGGAGGCCCGTTCTTCGTCAGTCATATTCGTAATCTTACGTCTGTTTGCTTCTGTATTGCGAGTACGACGACCCAAACTCGACTTCTTGGGTGGCATGACTTCGTTTCGTACTGAACCTGAACAAAAAAATAAAATTTGTATCTCCAATTTCTTCTTTCAATATGTTTTGAATGTTTGACAGGAAATGCTTTGATTCAGCTGGCTGCCTGTAGAGGGCGCAGCAGTAGGGGCACGGGGAAACGCGAAAAAATTGATATATTCGCAACCGCAGATAAGCTATCAACATCAAAAGTAGACAATAACCGAGCTGGAACCTTAACGCTTAACGCTTAACCGCTTAAGCGGTTCAGAACTTTTCAAGTCTATGAAGGAAGTAGACACGAACAGAGCATTTTTATATATATAGATATAACTTTTAATATATAATTTATATTGTATTAATAATTATTTCGGAATGCAATCTACAAGAGTATACAAACTTCGGCGATCGAAGTTAGCTTCCTTTTTTGTTTTTTCTTTTCATTTGAGTTAAATTGATTCTTAATGACTTCGGCGTGTAGAATTTAGTAGTTTCTTATGCGTTATATTTAGTTATGTAAATTACTTATTTATGTATTAACTTCAGTGATTAAAATTTATCTGAATGACCCAACAAAAAGACATTACAAAACTGTAGCTTCTTAAACTTCTCCAGACTAGTTCCTACAACCGCTACCGTTACCAAAAAATTAGGAGCATATTGGTTATTTGCAATGTATATATATAATTTTTGGTTTTTGTTCTTATTTTTTTACATTTTGTCGTTATTAACATAAGATTACAGCCCAATTTTCATTAAATCTTTATATTCATCACGTGCAAATATAAACTAGTGACATGATTTCTGTTCATTTAACTTTAACCAATTATCACTTATTTTAAGTTCAAAAAATATATACTTTTTTTTTCCATCTTTCAGAAAATTTTAGCAGAATAAAAATATTTTTTTGTCGTGGTTTAGTTACAGGGACAACGCCATACATATAGTTAAGTAAAAGTATTTGTTCTGTTTACGCTCAAAACTTAAAAATCAATAGGAATGCTTTTAATTGCCTTTTGATCGATTAACAATAAATGAGTCTTTGTAACGAAAAAAAGCGACCATTTGAAGAGATTTAGATTATATTTTTGATTTTACTATAAATTAATGATCGGCAGAGCCCTAAAGCAGGCGTAGCAAAATCCTACTTCTATTTTAGCGAGATTTAATTTATACATATATATATTCTATATTCCAAAGAACAGGAAAGGGAACAGCCAGCTGCCTTGTCTTTTCTAAAGGCATGCTGCATTGGCATTGGTTGTCCGCAGAAAATTCCTCCTTTGGAAAATAAAAAAATTGTTTAAAAATTGAAAAAAATTTAACATATGTTTTTCAAATCTTTCTTAAATTAACTAAATTTTGAAACATCAGCTTGCGCTAGTACTGCGGGGTCAGGTTCGACGATGAAAAGAAGATCATGCCTTTCGAGGATTGCACTGATGTTAAGTTCCTGTGTGTCGGAACTGATTTTGGTGTGGAACCATACCACAAATACTTACTACAACATGATTTTATTACCGGCATGTTCAACATTTCGTTGTCCCAACTCAACCGAGTACAAAATTTCTGAGAGTGCTTTTAGTAGTTCAACGTTTTATCTCTGATCCGACGAGAGTCTGTTAGGCCTACTTTCCTACTTTCGACATAACTATCGACATTGAGACTGCTTTAGAGAATGATTAATTGGTCAATCGGAAATAAGCCTCCTTGGTTTAATAAAGAGTTACGTCGCCTCGAAAATATAAAGTCTTGGTTGTACGCTAAATTTAAATGCACCGGTACTCAATCTGGCATTTTTAGCTATTTAACAGCTTGGTCAAACATTATCGTTACTTCGTTGCAAGGCCGAGTTCCTTAAAATCGTAAAAAGTTTAAGTAATAATAATATACGTAAGCTTTTCTGGGCTTTTAAAATCTTTTAAATACAAAAGTACATAATGATCCGGCCACAATTTACTTCTTTTTTTAACTTCTTTATTAATTACCTAATCGTCTGGTATATTGGAAGATATTATAAATTTGCCAAAATATTTTTATTTGTTTATCTGCATTATGTGGTTCTAATTACAAGGCAATGCTTTGATCGCCTATACGCGCTAGAATTTATGGTCTTCTCCAAGTTCTGTTTTCATTTAGATTTGAGTCTACATTCACAAGTGTTTTAGTTAAAGTTTCAGTTACATTTTAGCAAGGTAAGTGAAGTGTATTCAGTTAATAAATTCATTTGCCGAATTGATTTTTATTTGGGTGCGACTTGAACCTATATGGTGTGAATGGAAAACTCATTAATTTTCCGGAATTTGTTTTCTAGTTAAATTGGTATGTAAATTATGTTTTAAGTGTGTGTCTCCGTGTTGTTTCCACGCAGCAGTCACGGGGATACGGGGTGTAACGGGGCTTGCCGTCTTGCCTTCCCTCTGGAGTTGTTCAAAGTAAGCTATATGATGGGAGAACTCTCTCCGTTGTTATCTGCCCTTAAGACGAGATAACCAATTCTTGATTACAATTCAATCAAAACTTAAACTTATTAACTGTACTCAAGCTAAGCGTGGCCGGCAAGCCGAGTTTGCTGAGTTTGCATATAAAACACTAGGGAGATTTAATAATCACACAGACTTATAACAAACTATGGCTACTTATTAACTATGACTAATTATTAAATATTCTCGTCCTCGGTCATCCGGAACTTGTCAATGACCTGTCGTATTTCCTAAGCAGCTTTTTCTTCCTCAGCATTCGAAAGAGTAGGATGGAGCAGCTAAAACAGATGTCTGTAGTTCCAGTCGAGCTTACCTCCTCCTTAAGTCCTTGGATAACCTCCGAGTTTGGTTGGTTCATTCTTTGGAGAAGTGGGATACTTAACGCTGGGTTATGGCTGATGATATTTAGCAAAGGGGATGCCGCCATGCCAGGTGATTTCTTAATAGTTTCTCGCTGGTTGAAATATTTGGTGCCATTGAAGAAAGCCACCCGTTCAAATGTTTTAAGATGTGAGCCATTAGTAACTGTTTTAGGCCCATCGTCTGTGCTAACTTTTTCGGGGCACTCGTTGATTATTATTATACCGTCGTCTACCAGTGTGATGGTAAGTAAAACGCAATCGATTACTTCATTGTTACATTTGGCTACTAGTTGCCTGTAGTCCTGTAGTTGCAGGATGGTGTGTTGGTATGATACGGGAAAGATTGTAACCTTTCTGCATCTAGCTTTAGTGTTAGGAACTATCGGACTGAATGATTTTAATATTGGATGCCTCTATTAGGCTTATGATAGGGACTTTTGTGGAGTGATCAATTATTACAGACTTCAAATCATTGTGGTTAAAAATAGCTGGGTTTATAATATTGGCTTTTGCAAGCGTAACAGTAATCACTAAGTGTTAAATCTTTGTTATTAATATTATATTTCTTGTCAAGAGATCCTCGTATAAGTGTGGAGTGTCAACCATATTGTTTCGTTTTTCTTAAATGATTTTGTTAACTGCCTCTGTTAGTTTATTTATTTTATTTTGTGTCTAAGTATTAATGAATAACTGCCTGTTATTGGATTCTACTAGTCTGAGTTTGGACAATTTTAGCATTTGAAAGTACTTTTCCATAAACATCTAACTTCTAACTGTAACTTCTTTACATCTTCGACTAAACTTGTCGTATGATGTGCAAGCTTTTTTAATAACATTTTTGCTCTCAATGCAACCAAACGCATGGCGGTCGTCTTAATCAATTTGGGTATCGAGATTTAACCAATAAATAAAAGAAAACAGTAACACTTGCGGATTCGTTTATAAACATCAAAATTTGGTCCTTCGAACCGGATCCGCTAGTAAAGCGTTCTTTTTCGGATATTTGATATAATTTTTTTTTTTTGTAAACGGTAATCTAGAAATGTCTATATCATTTACAATCGTTCTCTTATCTCGATCACGATTCGGAGTGTGATTCAACAACGGGGCTTCTGCAAAAGCCAAATTACTCGGGCACATAATAACGCAGTCAAATTTTCAATCGGAACCAGATTGGGAAAACACCGACGCCGATTTCGTTGCCTATGAGGAAAAACACTACGCTACACACGCCATTTTGAGCCACACTTTGGCGGAGTTACGACGTGATCTCACATCTCAAAACAGTATTTCGGCCACTGTCCAAGCAGCCAAGTTTATTTTCAGTTCGAGCGAATCAAACTCTCAATGTTTTTCGGTAACTATGAGGACTGGAAACATTTTTCGGATATGTTAACGGGATCGATCGCTTGTAATCCGAGCCTGACGGATTGTTAACGATTTCATTATTTACAATCGCACCCTTCCGGAGACACGCTCACATTAGTTAAAACTATTTCGGTTACTAATGAAAACTATCGTGAAGCATGAGATCGCCTAGAACAGCGATATAATAAAAAAAAAATGTATGACGCTTTTGAGTGCTACAACCTATAACATCAGCACAGTGCCTAAACTTGCCGATGGTGGAGATGAAGTTAATCGTGGATTACGCGCTCTTAACTGCGAAGATCGGGATCCCTGGCTAATTTTCATATTATTGTCAATGTTGGATTCGGAGTCCCGCCAAGCTTGGGCTCAGTGCGCAGACTCTGAGAAGAAAGTTGTGACCATAAACCAATTTTTGAAATTTCTTACCTCACGCTGCACTACCTTGGAGGCTTTTCACTTAGTTCAACCAACCCAAGCTCGACGTGCAGCTACAACGCATAACGAAGATATGCATCCAAGACAAGACGAACCTAAATGTACATCGTGCCAGCAGAATCATCAGATGTTTAAATGTCCTCAATTCATCGCCCTCGACATTGCATCTCGCCGGGAATTCCTCAAGTCGAAGATGCTCAGTTTCAATTGCCTCAGCCCCACTCACATGGTGGGAAACTGTACCTCAAAGCATACTTGTCGGATCTGCCGCCGCAAGCATCATACTTTGGTTCATGACTCGTCGCAGCCAAGTCAAAATGGTAACCACGTTGCGACAGCCAATGTGGACAGCCACGAGCGAACATCGGTTTTACAACAGGAATCTACAATTGGCCACAACCAACCGCCTCTTCGAAGTCATCATTTGGCGAATGTTCCTCCCATGGAAACCAATTTCACTCATCATACCCTTGAGAATATTCCTGCTGCAGGTTCTCAGACTGTTGCCAACCATCCTCGCAGACGTCGTCAACGCTTGGGGAAACACAACAACTTGCAGGATGCTCCTGGACACTGGATCTACAATTACCTTGGCTTCGGAATCATGTGTCATCAAACTATCGAATAGATCTCATTCATTCTCAGCTCGTTGACGTCATCACTTTCAGCCCAAGCTATTGACACCTCATCTTCTACGTGGAAGCACATGTGCGAGCTTCCCCTGGCAGACCTAACCTTCTGCACGCTAGGATCCATCGATGTCATCGTTGGACAGGATCAGCTGTGGTCTCTCAATACTGGAGAACGAAAATATTTTGGTAACGACTTTCCTATTTCTCTGAATATTGTTTTTGGTTCTAAGAATGCGTTCTAAGAATGCGTATGTGTGGGAGCAAAATAACATTCGGTGGGATCGTTGGCGTCCAGGAGAGCCTGGCTTGTCTGCTTGAACCACCGCATCTAAGTCCGCGTGATGTGTTACGGCAGAAGTCAGGTGATTATTGCATGCATTGTAAGAGCCTGCAATAATCACATGGGCGATCTATTATCTGCGAAAGCTCTGCCGCCTTTCTGATGGGGAAGATTTCCGCCTGGAATATGCTGAATTCGCTTGGTAGCTTATACGACAGCCTCGTCTCTGGGTCTAGGTACAGTATATGCCCGCTTCAACTCCTCCTTCCATCTTGGAGCCGTCAGTGTATATGTTGAGGTATCGAGCATGGTCCTAAACCGTTTTCCAGCCTTCAGGTCCCATGAATGTTCATGTTTTTACATCAGGGAAAGTTCTAGGCGTCATGTAGTCAGATACACTGCTCAAGGTTCGAACAATTGAGCAGTGACCGTATCCTTGTGTCGACATGTTTTCTAGCGCAACTAGGCGTTGTGCAGCCTTACCGCGGTCAGTTGCGCGTGAATGTCCAGGGGATCAATTCCAATTATAGTTTCTAGAGCTTTTGTGGGGGCTGACCTCAGCCCCCCAGATATGCAGAACAGTGCCTGCTGCTGGGTTCTTTCCATAAGCTTTTTGTAGATCCTCTTTTCCATGGCCTGCGACCACACTAAGAATCCGTATAGCAATGTCGGACGCACCACCGATATGTAGACCCAGGGCATCAGAGCGACAGAGATGCCCCATGTGGTGCTGTGCATCTTCTTGGGTGCATATAGCGCAATGATGGCCTTTTTCACTCTCTCTAGTACATTGAGTTTCCCTGCCAGCTTGCTGTCCAGTAAAGTGCCCAGGTATTTGACTTGTGTTTTCGGGGTCAGCCTGGTTGTATTTATTATTGAAGGGATCCATAGCGGTACCTTGTATCTCTTAGTGAGAAGAATGAGATCTTATCCGCATTGATACTGAGTCCTATCTTGTCCGTCCACTCACATATCTCCCTCGTCAGCATAGTCTTTTATCTTTGGGGCCTTTCTCTCGAACCTTCTGATTAGATCGTGAACCACTAGATTCCAGAGGAGGGGCGACTGTACTATACCATCCTTTTTGTGCAGGGCTCTCTCAATGGTGGCTACTAGCGAATGCAGCGCCGTCACCACTGATTTCCCTTTTGTGTATGTGTGCTGGTTGATTGACAGTGATCTGCCCACATCGTTTCTGATGTATAGGTTCAGCAGCTTTTCTAGCGTCTTGAGTAGAAAGGAGGTGAGGCTTTTCGACCTGTAGTTCTAAGGACTGGTGTGGCTGCTCTTTTCTGCTTTAGGCAGGAAGACAATCCTCGAGGTCCTCCATTGGATTGGGATATAGCCCGTACTAAGACAAGCTGTGTATATTGCGTTTAGCCATGGAGTGATGAATTCTTTGGTCGCCCGCAGCATGGCTGGAAATATTCCATCTAGTCCTGGCGCTTTTATCCCAGCGCAGAAGTCTATAGCCCAGTGGATTCTTCTAGAGGATATGAGTTCATTTTGGAGATGCTCATCCCTGGTTGCTAGTACATCGGTGATCTCTGTCCAACCTGGGAAGTGCGCTAGTATTAGTGCTGGTAGGGCCTTTTCGTTGTCCTCAGTCCACTGCTGACTCTGTATGGTAGGTTGCTTTAAAAGCAACTTCCGTAGTCTAGCCGTTTCTGGGTCCGTTTCAATTTTGGAGCAAAAGTTTCTCCAAGAGCTTCTTTGTGCCCTGCGTATTTCCCTCTTGTAGTTCCTTAACAGGGTTTTGTATTCCTCGTTGATTATATCATCCTTCGCCTGCTTGGCGAATATGGTCTGGTCTGGTCCTTTTTTTGCTTCTTGAAATCGGGCATGATACGTGATATGCACCGAGTAATTCCTTAGAGAGGGTCTCTAAGGACTTTCCTATGTTTTCATCGGATTTTACTGTGAAAGTGAGATATATATATATATTACAGATATAGATTATATCTCTAAAATTTCCCCAGTTACTGTTCTGGGGGCTTCTAAAAACTGTTGGTTTTGGAGAGTGATCGAATTCGCATTGGAACTCTATGTACCTATGGTTTGAAAAGGATGGTCTCTCCAGGTCCTTCCAGTCTGATACCATTATACTTTGCCCCGCGAAGCATTGCTTTGCGGCCGTACCGCATACTATGGGTCCTTGCCCCGTTCCTAGTTATAAGCATTTACGTTAATTTAGGTGTATTTCATAATCTAAAATACTATGAATAAAGTCGAAAATAAAAAACCACATCAGATTCAGGTGCTTTAGGCCGGGTTCAACTAGACTCCTGAGTTCTTCCGGTGGAGCTTGCTTATCTTGTGCCATTTAGCAGAAAGCTACCAGTAGGCGCTTCTTCTTACTTTCTAGCAACACCACAGTCAGGTCGTCCGAGCTGTAACGAGACATAAGGTTAGCTTGAAGACCCTTCCGGACGAGTACGGTTGTTCTTTCCTGCTTACCGATGGTGTGTAGAACGCGTTATTGTTTTGGGATTTTAGTCCGGTGATAGCATTGCCCGAGGCAATAAATGACTCTTGGACTAGAGCTACATCGGCGGACCCTTGCTCCATGGCAATTAGGAGTTCCGCCGACACGACCATATGCTCTTTTGGAGATTGAGCTGCAGTACCCTTAGGGACATGGGTACCGGGCTGAACTCCACTCGACGGTTTGACTACTATCGTCAGGTCACGGCGTTCCTCCTCTTCGAACTCATCCAGCGTCAGTTCCTGGACGGCGACGACAATGGTTTCCAGACCTTGGTCTTTCTCCACTTCGCCTGCCTTCAGGGTGGGATCATCCTTATCCCCGGGGTGGCGCTTGTTGGGGCGCAGATATACGCCACCCATGCCCCACGCCATCTTCCCGTATCTTGGATACAGGATGTCTCTCTCTGCCTCCTTGTTAATCTGGAGCACTGCGCATTGGCCCCCCTCTTTGGGTAACGGGCTCATAATGTGCAGTACCTTCCATTCTGCCGTTGGGATGTCGGGACTCTGACGCTGAAGCAGCTTCTGCGCTCGGTCCCCTTGGATCGCAATGGGGAAGAGTACCATCGGTTTTGGGATAGATGGGATTAGTTCCCTGTCCACCACCTCCAGCTCCGTCCCACAATACTTCAATCCGACCGACCGTTTGCGACAGCGACTTTCTCGTCCGGTCATCCATACACTTTAGGATTTTGACCCCATTTAGCCACCCAACACCATCGAATGTGGGCATGTGACTCAACGAGCCGCGCATGCACCGTCTTTCACCCCGGCTCGGCCACCTCGCCACTCTCATCGCTCCTGTCAATGAGTGCCACGATTAAGTGTCTTTTGGTCACCTCACTGGCCTTCGCAGTTTTCTTTTTCTTTTGGTTATTCGCCTTCAAGGGGGGGCCTTTTTCCTTGGGCACGCGTTGCCGCTTGCTCGCCGGAGTGTCCTTTATGGCACTCTCGGCAGAGCGTTGCTTGGTGGCAAGCATCTCCTCCACCTTGTTGGCGCAACCGGTCGTTGATGCCATGGTAGGAAGCGTGGCGAAGTGCAGCCTGCTCTCCTCGATATTTGCTCGGCTTAGTTGAGCTTTACCTTCTTCTCTTCTGATTTCTTGAATTCAGCATATGAACAAACATTCTTTAATAGATAGAGGCTGCGAATTACTTGAGTGTAGGTTGGATTTATAATTTCTCTGTATGCTCTTTGAATAATTTCAATTTCATAATGCTCAATACAAATGGTGATCTTTCTATGAATAAAATGACTAAGTAAATTTGTTTGGCTTTTTCTAATTTCATTATATCATATAAGATTGTGGTAATGGAGTTGCCGAGTTAATTTTTATCGATTTTAGTAAAAATTATTTGTTTTTTGAAGTGATTTATTGGTTTTCAGTTAAATGAATAAGAATGCTATATTCTTCTTCTGCACTATGTTGAGTACTTTACTATGATGATTTTCTTCAATTTTAATTCTTAATAATGCATCGCCTACTGAATTTTCATTTTCTTTAGTATAATCGATTTTAAATTGGTATTCTTTCAATTTGGCTCTCCATCTTTGTAACTTGGCATAATGTTCTTTTAAATTATGTAACCATCTAAGAGGTTAGTGATCACTAGCATTTTTCCTCGTCCTAGTAAATAATGTCAAAAAGTTTTAGTAGCCCTAACTATGGCGAGTAATTCCTTTTCGATAGCACTGTAGTTTAATTCGTGTTAATTAAGTGTTCTGCTAATAAATTATAAATGATGGCCATTTTGGGAAAGAACAGCCCCGAGGGCTAAATCACTGTCATTTGTGGTTAAGGCAAATGTTTTTTTCGAAATCGGATAATTGGAGAATCGGTTCAATTTTTACGGAACTGCATTTTTCTTGGGCAACGCCGGGCTAGCTCATGAGGCCCAGGGCTGGGTTCGACCCAATGTCCGCAGTCCGCACAATTAAATATCGGACTAGTCGGCCGTCTCAGACAACACTTTTCTCTAACAAAACTACCATCACTAATTACAAAAAAAAAGGTAAACAAACAAACAAATATAGGCGGACGACACTGCTCGGCCAAATTGGTGGCATTGATGTTTCAGCCACAACGCACCCACCTATCCTGTTATGGCTCCTGGTCTTCTAGGGGCATCACCCATCTCCGGCGGGCCGGAGCTTATTTCAGGCGGTCTGGCAACCGGCTCATCTCCCCCAGGTAAAGGATTTAATTCCTTGTTCATTTTATTTTTATTTAATTGCTATTCACAAAATTACAGCTCTTAGTTCTTACGCGGCATTACCTCAATCCCGGTGAAAGCGCCAAGGCTGCCTGTTTTGGGGACTCAAAATTCCCGGAGGAGAAGCGCCTCAATGATTTGGTCCCAATCAGCCACCAAAAAAAACACATTCCCCTCTTTGGTCCCTAATCTCTGCTGGAGTTCCAAGAGAAATTATAGGGTTACGGGTGTTTGCAAAAAAAAAAAATAAAGACAACTACCGGGCTTCTGCTCCGTTCCCCTTCGATCACAGCGCTGGTGTTGCACAAATCCCGGACCCAGGATACGGCTAAGCGGAGGACAAGAATAACGACACTAATATAACAATAAATAATTAATACTAAACTAATTCAAATTTTTTTGTTTCCTTCAGCACCAATGGGGTATGCGGCCTGGAAAGTGGCGCGTATTGCCGCAGCAAGAAAAACAAAATATATGGCCAACACCCCCGTGTTCGCCCCTTATCCGGAACGGACTCACCGGATGTAGCAGCTGGCGGCTTCGTGCGTCGAAGTTGGCTGCGCTCTGGGCTTCTGCGGCGGCTCTGGCTACGGCTTTGGCGCGCTCTACGGCAGCTCTGGCTACGGCTTCGGCGACGGCAAGGCGGCGCTCTGTGGCCCTGGGCGGCGGCTCCGGCTACGGTTCAGGCGGCGCTACGTCTGCTCTGGGCTACGCCTCCGGCTATGGCTCCGGGACAGCTCTGGTGATAGCTCTGGCGGCCACACCTCTGATTTGACGGGAGCAGGGCAAGTCAGCTATAACGCTTCCTCCAAAATAACGACACAGAGAAGGCTAAGCCGCATGGGTGAAGAGATCCTTCTTCGCTCGCCAGAACCTGGCACAAGTTCCCCGCGCAGGGAGGGGTCGAAGCATTCAAGCGAGGGGAAGATGGATAAGGCGCAGTACAAAGCTGCCCTTCAAAGAAGAAAGGAGAAAGGCCTAGATCTGGAAACCATTGTCGTCGCCGCCCAGGAACTGACGCTGGATGAGTCCGAAGAGGAGGAAGGCAGTGACCTGACGATAGTAGTCAAACCGTCGAGTGGAGTTCAGCCCGGTACCCATGTCCCTAAGGGTACTGCAGCTCAATCTCCATAAGAGCATATGGTCGTGTCGGCGGAACTCCTAATTGCCATGGAGCAAGGGTCCGCCGATGTAGCTCTAGTCCAAGAGTCATTTATTGCCTCGGGCAATGCTATCACCGGACTAAAATCCCAAAACAATATCGCGTTCTACACACCATCGGTAAGCAGGAAAGAACCGCCGTACTCATCCGGAAGGGTCTTCAAGCTAACCTTATGTCTCATTACAGCTCGGACGACCTGACTGTGGCGTTGCTAGAAAGTAAGAAGAAGCGCCTACTGGTAGCTTCCTGCTAAATGGCACGAGATAGGCAAGCTCCACCGGAAGAACTCAGGAGTCTGGTAGAACCCGGCCCAAAGGACCAGGAACTGATGGGGTGGGTGGTTGCAAATGCAACTGCGCACCACAGCGTATGAGGAAGCCCCGACATAAACAACAGATGTGAATCACTTTCAGACTTTAGACTTTATAGATATGAAAATTGGTAAAAAGACCAATCATGCATCACGGCCGATTTCAAGGAGCAAGAAATGGACCACCGTGGTGAAACAGTGTCCGCTCGCTCCAACGCGATAACCTAAGAGATTTCATCAAACTCGCCGAGCAGGCGAAGGATGATATAATCAACGAGAAATACAAAATACGGCTAAGGAACTACAAAAAGGAAATACGCAGGGCACAAAGAAGCTCTTGGGGAAACTTCTGCTCCAGCATTGAGACGGCCCCAGAAACGGCTAGACTCCGGAAGTTGCTTTCAAAGCAACCCACCATACAGAGTCAGCTCAAACGCGACGACGAGCAGTGGACTGAGGTCAGTGAAGAGGCACTAACAGCACTAATGAACGCTCACTTCCCAGGTTGCACAGAGATCACCGATGCTAACAAGCACCAGGTACTAGCAAGCAGAGAAGAGCATCTCTCGAGGATTGTCTTCCAACTTAAGGCAGGAAAGAGCAGCCACGTCAGTCCCAAGGACTACAGGCCGATAAGCTTTACCTTCTTTCTACTCAAGACGCTAGAAAACCTGCTGGACCTATACAACAGCTCGAATATACATAAGGGAAATCAGTGGTGACGGCGCTGCATTCGCTAGTAGCCACCATTGAGAGAGCCCTGCACAACAAGGAATATGCGCTCGGAGTCTTTGTAGACATATCAGGTGGCATTCAAAAATGTAAGCACAAACGCCATAATGAAGCGCCTAGGAGCGACCAACCCGCACCCCGCCATTAACTTTTGGATTTGAAATCTATTATGTTGTCGACGGA
This sequence comes from Drosophila serrata, assembly GCF_035046125.1. Lineage (NCBI taxonomy): Eukaryota > Metazoa > Arthropoda > Insecta > Diptera > Drosophilidae > Drosophila > Drosophila serrata. The sequence continues at coordinate 214,280 of NW_028257162.1, forward strand.
TTGGGGCACCGCTTCCAAGGTGAAAGGAGCGCACAAGGGCACGCCGCAAGGTGGAGTACAATCGCCCCTTCTATGGAATCTAGTGGTTGACGACCTAATCAGAAGGTTCGAGAGGAAGACCCTAAAGATAAAAGCCTATGCTGACGAGGGAGATATGTGAGTGGACGGACAAGGTAGGACTCAGTGTCAATGCGCATAAGACCTCATTCTCTTCACCAAGACATACAAGGTACCGCCATGGATCTCCCCAAAAATAAATGCAACCAGGCTGGCATGGAAACCCAATGTACTAGAGAGGGCGGTACATGGGGCCTCTCACCCGCTCTGATGCACTGAGTCTACATATCGGTGGAGCGTCCGACATTGCTATACGGATTCTTAGTGTGGTCGCAGGCCATGGAAAAGAGGACCTACAAAAAGCTTAAGGAAAGAAACCAGCAGCAGGCACTGCTCTGCATAACTGGGGCGCTGAGGTCAACCCCACAAAAGCTCTAGAGACTATAATTGGAATTGATCCCCTGGACATTCACGCGCAACTGACCGCGGAAAGAAAACTTGTCGACACAAGGATACGGGCACAGCTCAATTGGTCGAACTATGAGCAGTGTATCTGACTACATGACGCCAAAAACTTTCCCTGATGTGAAAACATCAACACTCAAGGGACCTGAAGAATGGAAAACGGTTCAGGACCATGCTCGATACCTCATATACAGTGACGGCTGCAAGATGGAAGGAGGAGTTGGAGCTGGAATATACTGTACAGAGCCCGAGACGAGGCTGTCGTATAAGCTACCAAGCCAATGCAGCATATTCCAGGTGGAAGTCTTCACCATCAGGAAGGCGGCAGAGCTTTCGCAGATAATAGATCCCCCATGTGAGGCGGTAAACCTGTTTGTAGACAATCAGGCGGCGATTAGATCCATGCAATCGTCAGCAGTCAGTTTCAAAAATGTACTGACAAGCAGGGACGCACTAGATATCCTAGGCAGGACAATGTCAGTGCGGATCTATTGGGTTCCCAGCCACCAAGGCATAGATGGAAGCGAAATCGCAAACGAACTTGCACAGGAAGGAGTTGAACTGACAGAACAGAACAGAAAACCTCCTAGTCACTTTAAGAACACACCAAAGGGAGTTGGAGAGGCGGGCGGACGTACTAGCAAAAAGCAGGTGAAGAGGAAACTCCTACTTCGCCCCTACGTAATGCATCTATCCCGAAAAAATCAAATTTCTTTATCATAAAGCATATATAGCCATACAAATGATCGGAAAATTATTAAAAACAAAAAAAAATATAACTGTTCTTTGTTTTCAACAAATTTTCATCAAATTTGAGATGTAGCCCATTTTTATGATTCTACAATTTTGTGTTTCTTATTTTTATTTTATGAAAATTGGACTACTATATTATATAGCTGCCATAGGAACGATCGTTAGATATAGGGGAAAAATGCAAAACTGTGAATGTAAAACTGTTAATGTAATTTGTTTAGGTGAATAAAATGGAAGCAGGCATTACTTTATTGTTATCGTATTCATTACATACACTCAACAGAAAAAGTGTGCGTACAAACTTAACGCGCAACTTTAATGTTAAATAAAAATAGTTGTATGGAAGATATTGTGTTCGTTTTTTTTTTAATTTAACGACACATCAATTATTAAAAATTATAGCCAGTCTTAATTTATTTCCGTCCACAACTTTTTTAATTAAAATTAAAAAACAAAAAAAAACCCATGTTTTCGGGAAAGAAAAAGTGTGTGTACAAAATTCAATTAAGTAAAAAAAAAAAACCATTTATTGTTAAGGCATTGATGAAATTAGTAAAAAGTAGGATACCCATTTCTATCTATTGTCTCATTTAAGCGTTTTGGAATTGAATAACCCAATTTTTTGGTGAATTCAGGTTGTATTTTACTCCACTTATCCAAAATCACATCCTTCAACGTATCCTTCGATGTAATTGTTCGAAGACGAATTCATAATGAATTTATTGATGAATCATAGATTAATTGTTGATGAATTTTTATTGATGACAGCCTAGGACTTGGCCTTGTTAAATAAATCAACAGTTTGTATGAAAAATCAACAGTACCCCTTCTGACTGTTGATGAAACGTTGATGAATTACTGATGACAGGTACTGCAGGGTTATTATATGCACAAGTATACAGAAACAGTTATACACATGTTTGAGATCAACTGTTTCTGCTGCCGATCTCGCCCTCTCTCTATCTAACAAGCGGTCAGCAGCACAAAATATAAAATTTTAATTGTTCGTCATTGTGCTTGCGAACAGAAGCACACGCTTCTTACGCTCTCATTTATTGATAGCAGGGAAAGCACTATTGTCGTTGGAATCAAAAAAATAGCCTCATATTGCATAACGAATGTATGGTCGTAAATCATCTTACTCTAAAGTCTTTGGTTTTTCCTTCTCCAGACCGTTCATTATATTATATATACATTACAATATATTATATTTATTATAATACATAGCAACCCTTACTATACCGCCGCTGTTCTCGTAGGTGTCTGTCCTTTATAGATTAATATAAAAGACAGTTCCCAAAAAAGCATCCACCATCCGTTAAAAGAAGAGTCCTAAAAACTTTTCCGTTCCTGAAATATCTTACTCTTTTCGCAATCTTAATTTGACGGACTTTTTCCCCGATAGTTATTTGATGATATCTTATAAAAACTCAGAATTGTTTTTATTATTAGAAAAAAAATTTGTATTCACCACGGATATATATAATATATAATTAGGAAGACCAATTGATATGTATAACAAACTTGTATAATTAATCACTGTTTTTGGTTTATACTCCATAATAGGAACCTTACAGAATAAACAAATACAAACATTCTAATTTATTATAAAGTAGGCTAATTTGCCAATAAGTTAAAATCAGTAAATTTTTTGTGAAAAAGAAAGGAAAATAGTTTAGAACAGCTGTACGTGAGAAACTGTACGAAGTCGCAAAATCAAAGTACTAATAAGTTGTTTGTTAGTGTAATATTAAATATTAACAACCAAATACTCTATAGTGGAATTTAGCAAATATGTTATTACTAGCTGTACCCTGCCACGTTTCTCTGTGGCATATTGTGGTTAAGAGGGCACTTCTGAATACATCAAGGTTGTGGCAAAAGCATCTTCCTGGCATAAGGTGAAAAGGGCAGTCAGAATTATCGTAGGCGGATTCAGGACTCTTTCTTGCACATTTAGTTCTGTGAAATAGACACGTTGACCATTCTCCAAATTGACTGCCAAGTGAACTACAGCTGGATAGCGTTCATGAATTGGGAACGAAAAAATTCGCCATGCAGCCTCGTTGCTGCTTATGTATCTTCCAGCCTGGTATTGAGAGATTTCATCGACAACTCGTACTGCATTGGTGTCTGCCTGAACACCAAAAACTGCCATATCGCTGCCTTTATTCACGTACTTGCAGTTATATTTAATCGATTTCACGGAATTGCAATATTCTACGTTGATGTGCGCTATGTATGATTTTGACAATAGTGGTGAGTATGGAAACACCCAACGATTGTCTACCTCAATATCACCAATTCTCATGTTTAAAGTTGCCGAAGTCCCTCCATCTTCAGTTGACATCGTCCCCTGTTACGGTGTTGGCTGTAAATGCTCGAGGATATCGCTTGGAACACTTCCACAAGGGCCATGGATTATGTTCTTGATGACAACTTCATGCAAATCCGTATCAACCTCGGCCCGTGGGATCTCAGCGCATATAACATCGTCGATTTCGTCTGGAGTAAATTTATCATACAGCCAAATCAGTATGTGCGCAAGCGGCAATCCTCTCTTCTGCCATTCTATTGAATACATCCAGCACCGCACAGATCCAAAAACTCCATGTTTCACAATGAAATCCATCAGTGACTTGAGCTGTTGTCTGAAAACACGGCCTGTGATGTTATGCCTATCCTAGACGATTGTCCAGGAAATAACAGCTGCACTATCTCGTACCAAACTGGATTGCATGTAAAGGTGATAAATAAATCTGGACGGCCATAGCAACGAACATATGCCATGGCATCTTGAGCATATTCATGCATGTGGCGTGGACTACCTATGTATGAGGATGGCAAAATCGTGAGCTTTCCAACGTTGGTTGTATTACGGTCATTCATCACAGCATCCCGCAAATGGATATATTCCTCGGACCGAAGTTTCGTCTGATTCAATCGAAGGAGCCTGACAGTATATGCAGACCTGATGCATCCGGCCAATAACGACATTGCGATTCGAGCTGTAATCAACAGTTGGATTATATCTGAATGCAAGACGATTGTATTGCAGGTTTTGATCTGCTGCAAGCTGTAAACGCGCTTCAGCTACCCTTGCCCTGTCGCGTTCATTATTTTGAGAGTGAATCAAATCGATTGCTGCTGAACGCGACTGCTTTGATTCAGCTGGCTGCCTGTAGAGGGCGCAGCAGTAGGGGCACGGGGAAACGCGAAAAAAGTGATATATTCCCAAATGCAGATAAGCTATCAACATCAAAAGTAGACAATAACCGAGCTGGAACCTCAACGCATGTTCTCTAAAAATTTGGGCTTAAACGGTTCAGAACTTTTCAAGTTTCTTCTTTCAATATGTTTTGAATGTTTGACAGGAAATGCTTTGATTCAGCTGGCTGCCTGAAGAGGGCGCAGCAGTAGGGGCACGGGGAAACGCGAAAAAAGTGATATATTCCCAAATGCAGATAAGCTATCAACATCAATAGTAGACAATAACCGAGCTGGAACCTCAACGCATGTTCTCTAAAAATTTGGGCTTAAACGGTTCAGAACTTTTCAAGTTTCTTCTTTCAATATGTTTTGAATGTTTGACAGGAAATGCTTCGATTCAGCTGGCTGCCTGTAGAGGGCGCAGCAGTAGGGGCACGGGGAAACGCTAAAAAAATTGATATATTCGCAACCGCAGATAAGCTATCAACATCAAAAGTAGACAATAACCGAGCTGGAACCTCAACACATGTTGTGTAAATATTTGGGCTTAAACGGTTCAGAACCTTTCAAGTCTATAAAGGAAGTAGACACGAACAGAGCATTTTTATATATATAGATTATTATATTCATGTGTAAAAAGTAGTGGAACTCGAACTAAAAAAGAAGCTGTCCATCAGCTCCAAAGCTCTCCTTGTCGTTCTCTTCTTGATGCACCCGCCTGAGTCTGTTCAACTTGCTTGCCAATCGCTTAGGGGCAAATATTACAGAAAAATATTAGAATCAATTGTATAATATGACTTAAGTAATAGAGCCGCCATTAGAAAAGTATGCTCCCAACAATTGCCCTCAAGCCAATCACCATATTAAGAGCGGTGACAATTTGAAAGGATAAATCTTATCTTCTGCAAAACAGTTGTAGCATTATATATCCCTGACGGATATTGGATGACGGAAAATAAAGTTTCACAAATGTCTAAATAGTTGTTTATATTTTTTTGAGGACCATATTAAAAAAAAATCGGGTATAAACATTTTGATTTAAATATTCTAATCCATTTTCTTAGACTCAAGCTTTTATGCCCAGCATTACTCTTATTATGTTTTGTGTCCAGATCTACAAGAAACGCATTAGAGAAAAGTAAATAGTAATTGTTCCTGGAAGTAAAAAAAGCAAATCCATTAGTTTTGTTGAAAATTCGGCTGTGTTATGAGAGAAGATGTTAAAATACTTCAAAGTTATTTATTTAAGTTACGGTAAAATAAAGAACATATCCTCTATGAAAACTACCTTAAAAATTTTCATGTTTTTAATTCTCAATCATACTTTACTAATATCAAAATTAAACGAAGATTTTTGCAAATATTAATCGATATCATATGGAATTCTCTTGTTGTAAATAGGTCTGTCGATCATCATTAATCGAATTTTCCTTACAAGTTCAAAAGTTAGATAAAAGTAAATGTAAGTAAGTTTTTGCTATCTTTTATTATTTTACTAATATTTAAAACAAAAAAAGGTTATAATTGTTTTTGTTGTTTTAATATAATGTAGTTTTGTAATTTTATATATGAAATTTTGAACATGTGCATATTCTATTACAAATATACGAAAGTCCAGGACCTTGAATTCTTAAATAACTCGCTGAGTGGATCTCGTCAAGCGGCGAGAGGAAGTCTCTGGCCGGTTATGCTACTATTCAGTAGTATCAAATACATACGACGATCTCAGTCAAGAATCGTGCCATTACCCTGCAGTACCTTTCATCATTACTTCATCAACGTTTCATCAACAGTCTAGGGGGTGCTGTTGACGATTCATCGATGACAGGCCATACAAACTGTTGATGAATTTAACACGGTCATGTCCTAGAATATCATCAATTAAAATTCATCAACAATTAATCGATGATTAATCAACAATTCATAAACAATTCATCATCGATGTTTCATCAACTAATTTCTCAACGGCCGGGAAATGGTACTGCCAACGACTGCCGTCTAGACTACCGCCGTAACTGTATCGCGGGCAGAGCGTCTTAGTAGAAGTCGCAGTCGGCAGTGCGTCGACTCGGTAGAAGTCGCAGTCGGCAGAGCGTCGCCTCGATCGCAGTCGCAGTCGGCGCGTTGATGTTGATGACACGCGGTACTGCAGGGTACCGACTATCTCACACGTTGATAAAAAAAAACTACGAAACTCATAGGTTGCCATATGTAATCGGCATAAACTTAGATTATCTGGCACTCTCCCTTTTTCAATAATTTAAGCCCAATAATATAATACCCATCCCCTTTCTTATTTGCATTTTAACTTTTAAAGGAATAAGAAGTAAGATACATTCAGTTTGTCAAGTAATTCTTTGCAAAACGAAAAATCCCTCACAATTTTGGGTTTAAACTGAAAATTTATTGACAAATACAAGAATTTTAAAAAATTGTCTTTTATAATATTATTAGGATAACTTTAATCTATAAATATAAAAACAAAACTTAAATATTTTAACTTAAAACATAGTCAGAAATAACAAAAACAAAAACATTGCAATTCGTATGCTGTCAATTAATTCTTTGCAATTTGCAAAGACGTTATAGTTTACCAAGGATAACTTAAAAACTATAATAGCTGCGGCGTTAATATTTTATGTGGAGTCCATTTGCATCTATTACAGCATGGAGGCGTCGCGACATTGGCATTATTAGCCCCTTCGAATCGTAATATTCTGGAATTTTCTCCCATTTCTCCTGTATTACTTTAATTAAACCCTTTTTATTTGTTGGAGTCCGTTTAGTCACTTTCTTTTCCAAAAAATCCCAACAATTTTCTATATATATTTATATCTGGGCTTTCCGCAGGAGTGTCAATGACTTTTTTGCAATTAACAGGAGCCAGGTCCTGCACAGCTGCGATTTGAGCTGGAGTTCGTTTTCCTGGTGCAGTTAATATTTATTTCTTTTTGGACAAGTTACGTCATGCAGACCAAATTTCTCCGCGCTTCTGGACAATTCCTTTTTAAGGATGTCCAAATAAAACTCCTTCGTCATTATATCATTGAAAATCCGCAGCTCACCAACTCCCTTGGATGATATGCACCCCCTTATCATCACAGAAAACTTGCCAAATTTGAATGTTGGTATGATATTCTTCGGCTGGACACCTGTGTTTGGTTTCCTCCAAACTTTATTGGGTCAGCCATGAGTGTATAGAATTATTTTAGTCTCGTCACAAAAAAAAGCTTCATCCCCATACTCAGGAGGCTGGTTAACGTGGCCGATAGAGAAATTAAACCGCCTTTCAATATTTATAGCTGAAAGCATTGGTTTCTTCCTGGCAATGTGTGAGGAGTATTTGTGGAGATTCAGGACTTTCCTCACAGTCTCATAGAAACCTGTTTTTCTGCAATAATTTTATAAGTCCAAAGAATTAATTGACAGCATACGAATTGCAATGTTTTTGTTTTTGTTATTTTTTACTATGTTTTAAGATAAAATATTTAAGTTTTGTTTTTTATATTTATAGATTAACGTTATCCTAATAATATTATAAAAGAAAATTTAAAAAAAATTCTTGTATTTGTCAATAAATTTTCAGTTTAAACCCAAAATTGTGAGGGATTTTTCGTTTTGCAAAGAATTACTTGACAAACTGTATGTATATACATTCACTACCCAGGAAAAGTGTGCGTACAAACTGACCGCGCAACTTTAATGTTTAATAAAAATAGTTGTATGGAAGATGTTGACTTCATTATACCCTTGCAGGGTATTATAATTTCAGTCAGAAGTTTGCAACGCAGTGAAGGAGGCACCTCCGACTATATAAATATATTCTTGATCAGGATCAACAGCTGAGTCGATCTAGCCATGTCCGTCTGTCCGTCTGTCCTTCTGTCCGTCTGTCCGTCTGTCCGTTTCTACGCAAACTAGTCTCTCAGTTTTGAAGCTATCTGAATGAAACTTTGCAGTTAGTCTTTTATATACTCTCACTCGTATATATGTCGGAACGGGCCGGATCGGACAACTATATCATATAGCTGTCATAGGAATAATCGGAAAAGTTTTACAAAAAAAATTATAAAATTTTTAGTTTTCAACAGAATTTAATCAAATTTGAGATATAGCCATTTCATATTATTCTACAATTTTGTGTAAAATTTTATGAAAATCGAACGACTATATCATATAGCTCCCATAGGAACGATCGAGAAATTAATTCAATTAATAAGTATAACATTTTCAGTTTTCAACAGATTTTCATCAAATTTGAGATATAGCCGTTTCATATTATTCTACAATTTTGTGTAAAATTTTATGAAAATTGGACTAATATATCATATAGCTCCCATAGGAACGATCGAGAAATTTGAGAGGAATGAGAATGGCGGTGGCTGTTGTCGGAAGACTGACAATCTCGGACGACTATATCATATAGGTGCCATACAAACGATCGTAGATGTAGAGGAAAAATGCAAATCTGTGAATGTAAAACTGCAAATATAATATGTATAGGTGAATGAAATGAAAGCAGGTATTACTTCATTGTTTTTTAATACAAATATATATAATTTATATTGTATGGATTCCTATTCATAGAAGTTCTATCTGCAAGGGTATATAAACTTCGGCGTGCCGAAGTTAGCTTCCTTTCTTGTTTTTTTTTTAAATTACCGACACATCTATTATTAAAAATTATTATTATTCAATGCCAAAACGCTTGAATGAGACAATAGACATAAAGGGGTATCCTACTTCTTACTAATTTAATTAATATCATACCAATAAATGTTTTTAATACGCTTTTATTAGTTCGGGATGTATGTATGTATGTAACGGAATCTTTGAACACTATTTTCAAGAGTTTCCAAATATATAAGCTTGAAACTTTGCATACTTCTCAATGAAAAAATCCCATGCAACACGAAGGCCTTAAATGAAATCATGAGATTACGAAATAGTTCGTAAGATATTTCATAATTACATGCCCGCAAAAACTGATTATTGATATATCGAACTAAAATATGAAAAATAACTTAGAAAATTAAAAAAATACGCATTTATAAGTACCCACACTAAAAAATATAAAATAAATCATAGTTAAAAAAAAAATAAAAAAACACGCTTTTATAAATAACCGAACTAAAAAGAAGAAAATAATTTATAACTACAAACAAAATTATTGAATTCAGAGCAATAGTATATAATTATAAACAAGATCACTAAATTCAGAGTTAATCAATAGTACAATTATTCTAAGGGCAACTACCTGTAAGGGGAAAATTTTGAATGTATAGAAAAATCCTACAAATAACAGTTTCACTGTCCAATGCTTTGCCAAGTACATGTTTAAATATTGTTCAAACAATGATAAATGTATTTCTGTGAACATAAAATATAAAAGAAAATGTTTGATAGTTACAAAAAAATTATTAGATTAACAAAAACAGTGCAGCTGTAGAGTATCTCGTCACGCATGTATTTAAACGTTGTGCTTAATGACAGCATTATATAACATATATCAGTCAAATGACTCTGAATTTAGTGATCTTGTTTATAATTATATACTAACGCTCTAAATTTAATAATTTTGTTTGTAATTATAAATTATTTTCTTCTTTTTAGTTTGGTTATTTATAAAAGCGTGTTTTTATACCCTTGCAGGGTATTATAATTTCAGTCAGAAGTTTGCAACGCAGTGAAGGAGGCACCTCCGACTATATAAAGTATATATATTCTTGATCAGGATCAACAGCCGAGTCGATCTAGCCATGTCCGTCTGTCCGTATGTCCTTCTGTCCGTCTGTCCGTTTCTACGCAAACTAGTCTCTCAGTTTTGAAGCTATCTGAATGAAACTTTGTAGTTAGCCTTCTATATACTCTCACTCGTATATATGTCGGAACGGGCCGGATCGGACGACTATATCATATAGCTGCCATTGGAATGATCGGAAAATGTTTACAAAAAAAAATTTAACTTTTTCAGTTTTCAATGGAATTGGATCAAATTTGAGATATAGCCATTTTACTATACTCTACAATTTTGTATAAAATTTTATGAAAATCGGACCACTATATCATATAGCTACCATAGGAACGATCGAGAAATTAATACAATTAAATTTATAACTTTTTCAGTTTTCAGCTGATTTTCATCAAATTTGAGGTATAGCCATTTTGTATTAGTCTGAAATTATGTGTCAAATTTCATGAAAATCGGACGACTATGTTATATAGGTGCCATACAAACGATTGTTTGATGTGGAGGAAAAATGCAAATCTGCGAATGTAAAACTGCAAATATAATATGTATAGGTGAATGAAATGAAAGCAGGTATTACTTCATTTTTTTTTAACACAAATAAATATAATTTATATTGTTGAGATTCCAAGTCATAGAAGTTCTATCTGCAAGGGTATATAAACTTCGGCGTGCCGAAGTTAGCTTCCTTTCTTGTTTTAAACTATTATTTATTTTAACTTAATTGAAGTTTGTACGCAGACTTTTTCTTGCCCGAAAACATGGTTATTTTTTGTTTTTTAATTTTAATTAAAAAAGTTGTGGATGGAAATATATTAAGACTGGCTATAATTTTTAATAATAGATGTGTCTTTAATTAAAAAAAAAAATATTTAGTCAATATCATCAATACAACTATTTTTATTTAAGATCAAAGTTGCGCGCTCTAAGTTTGTACGCACACTTTTTTTAGGAAGTGTACATACAGTGGATCAAATTATTTAATATTCTGTTTTTTTCTTTATCAACTTTAAACGTGAATAAAATCTTTAAAACTTACTTAAAAAACAAGAAAGGACGCTAACTTGGGCAAGCCGTAGTTTATATACCGTTGCAAATAGAACTTCGATGATTAGAAATCCATACAACATTTATGTTAAAAAACAATGAATTCAATGACAACAATGAATTATATTTGCAGTTTAACATGCACAGTTTTGCATTTTTACAAAAAAAAATGTAGAGAAATATATAAAACTGAAAAAGTTATAATTTTTAATTCATAATTCATTTCTCGATCGTTCCTATGGGAGCTATATGATATAGTAGTCCGACTTTCATAAAATTTTACCCAAAATTGTAAACAAATATAAAATGGCTATATCTCAAATTTGATTAAAATTTGTTGAAAACTGAAAAAGCTATAATTTTTAAATATATTAATTTCTCGATCGTTTCTATGGGAGCTATATGATTTAGTTATCCGATTTTTATAAAAGTTTACAGAAAATTGTTAAATAATGGATATATGGATATATCTAAAATTTAATCAAATTCTTTTAAAAACTAAAAGTGTTATATTCATTTTTGGAAAAATTGTCCGATCATTCCTATGGCAACTATATAGTCGTCCGATCCGGCTCGTTGCGACATATAGTAGAGTATAGAGTATATAGAAGACTAACTACAAAGATTCATTCAGATATCTTCAAAATTGAGAGACTAGTTTGCGTAGAAAAGGACAGACTGGCATGGCTGGATCGACTCGGCTGTTGATTCTGCTCAAGAATGTATATACTTTATATGGTCGGAGGTGCCTCCTTCACTGCGTTGCAAACTTCTGACCGAAATTATAATACCCTGCAAGAGTATAATGAGAAATTATTATTCGGTTTTATCTTATACTAGGAAAACTGGCGAACTTCGTTTCGCCACCAGTTCGCTTCGTTTTATGTAACATTTCGTTTGGTGATTGAAGAACATTTTTTTTTTGTTTTGTTTTATATTTCAAAAGTAATGGAACCAGTTTAATTTTCCACTTACGCAGCGCAATCCCGCCGTTTCTCTTTTGAACTTTAACGCATTCATTTTTTCTTCGTTGAAGTTCTGTGAATAAACTTGATGATGTTCGTACGCACGTCGTCCCAAAGTTACCAAAAATCGATATGAAGTGAAGCTAACTTGCCGTGATTAACAAACACTTATAAGCAAATAAAAATCTTCTTAGTCTGTTAAACAAAACGAATTTTATCAAAAACTTAATAAAATTATTGTTATCGCGGAGGATGTGTTGTCACAAATTACCACAGATTTTTTTTTGTTATCGATATGGTGTCACAGATTACCGGTTACAGCTGACGTTGACATTTGTTACGCGCGTTTTTTAAAAATATGCAAATTTCAATATATATTTTTCAATTTTTTGTGAGATTTTCTTTATATATGGTTCCGTAAGAACCTTGTACAGAGTATTAGAAAACTACAAAAAAAACGGGTTTCATTTATATATATATAGATAAGTACGAAATTACAATTTTTTTTTTCAGAAAAAAATCTTATACTAATAATTTTTTTAGTGTATTCGGGGTCAATTTTGTCCCACTCTTGAAATCGATCCTTTAAATCTGATATAGACGATATCGGCGCCTTATGTACACGGCGGTCCAATTGACTCCACAAATTCTTAATTGGATTGAGATCAGGTAATTGGAGAGGCATTTTCAAGACTTTTGGACAGTTGACCATCAGCCAGGACTTAATTCTATGGGCCTTGTGCTTTGGATCATTGTCCTGGTATAACTTATAGGTCTTTTCAACGCCCATTTTCTCTGCCGACGGCTTTAAATTTTCATTCATAATTTTTAGCTACTGATCTTGGTTCATAATACCATAATCTTCCGCCGCCGTGCTTCACAGTGGGTCTTAGGTGATTTTTTTTTTAAGCTCTGTATTTGGTATTCGCCAAACCATCGTCTTGCCTGCCGAAGACGTTAAATAAATTTTCATGTGGGAAAATAACATTCTCCCACCAATTTTGGTCCTTTTTGGAGTACTCCAGGTCAAAGTTTATTCAAGTTGGGTCGGTTGCGCTAAGAGATTAGAGTTTTTTTTTGCGAGTGGCTTTGCCGTTGTTCCCTTTTTTGTTAATTGTACGCCGAAGGGTTTATCAAATTTAAGATATTTTGTATTATTACGACGATAGTCATAAGTATTTACCCAGCGACCATTTCCATAGCCAAATTTCTTTTAGTTGTTATTCTTGTTGTTGTTGACCGATTTCCCTGAAGATGGATCTGTGAAGATGCAAGCCAAAAAACGGTTCATAGAAAAGTGCTATAAGTAAAAGAATAAATACATCTACAGTGAAATATTTGCACATAATTTTATTTCGTCTTAATTTTAATGGTACTCAAATTTAATATTGTTACTCATGTTACTTTATTGATAGTTAAAACAATTTGATTTGGTATCGATGAAGGCTTTCAATTCAGTTTATTAAGGTATATCCAAAATAAACAGACACATTTTCTACTTGTTTTTTGAATAGATCAATCTATGAGATAAAAAATTTTTCAGAAAAATCGGTCAATAACAACAAGAATAATAACTAAAAAAAAATTGGTGATAAAATAATCGTGAATTTGTGTAAATACTTTTGAGCACCTCTGTATAAAATTTCGGGTTTAATTTTATGGAAATCGAACGACAATATCATACAGCTGCCATACAAAAAATCGTTAGATATAGAGGAAAATGAAAACTGTAAATATAATATGAATAAAATGTATGCAGGCATTACTTCGTTGTTTTTTAACTTAAATATATATAATTTGTATTCCATTAAATACTAGTGATCGAAGTTCTACCTGCAAGGGTATATAAACTTCGACTTGCCAAAGTTAGCTTCCTTTCTTGTTTCGGCACTAATTTTGCCTTGGATTAGGGGGATTACCTCTTCCGATGTTTGATCAGGAGAGATGGTTATCTGCCGTGTCATTATTGGCCGGTAGTCCGGTCCTGACATCCTGGGCGGAAATATTAAAATTTATGGGGCTTTGAGGGGTCATTATTTGGGGCCTCAGGGAACCAAACGGATATCTCCCGCGCCGTTATATTATTGTAATTGATTCTGGGGTCGAGGGCTGTGCCTATTATTTAAAAGCGTAAGGCTTTTAAATTAGATACGAAAACTCAATAATATGTCCTTAAAACAGCCCATGGTTGCCACATAATAGACATTATCTCCATTACCACCTTGCAACAGGCCTTACATGGCGTGCAAGATGTAGTCGCACAGCCACCTGTAGTAATAGCTTTTCTGCGGGTTTTACCAAAGCAAACCATTTGTGTAGTCATTATCGGGACTTACCTCTGTACTTTTATGTGTAAAGATAAGCTAGAGAGAAATCAATAGATAATGTAAGATAAGCGGCACAAACAGAGCGGGGTAATGAGAGAGTTACGTTTACATTAACGAGTAACGTTAAGATGCCGCAACGGCTAAACGGGGAAGGCACAAAGAGGAATACAAAAGAAAGCATAGGCAAGAAGTAGCAGCACAATTAAATTTGAGAAAAAAACTCAATGAAATACACAAATAAGAATAGCGGCATGCACACGCGAAGTTAACGAGATGTTATTGGTTGACACTGTAAACCGGGCGAAGTTACCAATTTTCCTATGGAATTTTTGGAATCTGTAGATTTACCTGGAATGTTACATGTTACGTGTTCCAATGGCATTACGATAAATTAAGAAACGAAGCTATCTTCGACATGCCAAAGTTCATATACCCTAGCAGATTGCAATTCGATCATTAATAATAATACAATAAATGACATATATTTATGTAAGTAATCCCTACATTATCTACATTCATCTATACATACTATATTTACAGTTCTAAAGTTTTACATTCGAAGTTTTAAATTTCATATGCATTTAACTATCGTTTCTATGGCAATATATTGAATATTAGAAAGGTTATATTGTTTTTTCTTAAAAATTTTGGATCGTTATGGCAGCTAAATGGTGTGGTCGTCCGATCCGACCTTTTCCGACTTACATGCAAGTGGGAGTAGAAGACTAACTACAAAGTTTCATTGAGAAAGCTTTAAAAGCTTTAAAAATAATGTGCTGATAAAGAATATATGTATATACTTTATATGGTCGGAGATGACTCTTACATAGGAAAATCAGCATCCGTGGGGATTTTTCGGAAGCTAAAACTATAACAGGTGTCAGAAATCCGAATCCGTCTAGAAGTTTCGGAAGTGGAAACTGGAACAGGCAAGATAAAATAAGCTCAATAGAAAACAGATGCAAACTCTGCAGGCAATCTCGTTACGAAGCGAATACTCTCCGACGGCTCTCCAATTGGCAAACTAGTCAAAACCATAAAAAGAGAATACAGATACTCTAGCACAACAGACAAAATCATTGATTCCTGCAAGATGGATCCCATCTCGGCCAAGGCGGCCAAGGAGATGTACGAGCGGGCCATGAAGCTGGAGACCGACTACAAGCAGTACATATCAGCCGTCATACCTGGTGTCAGCATCAAGCACATGTGCACCCAAATCAAAGATGCCGTCGACAAGGAGCAGGATAAACTGCTCTGGGTGCCGGTTTCATCTTGAGCTTCTTTCTGGGCTTCCTAGTTTTAGTTATTTAGCGCGACACTCACGCCTAGTATTCTTTAAAGCGCATCAATAGTATCGAGCTCGTTCGTATTCGATTCGATTCGTTTCGTTCAACACAGAGTATTCAATAGTCGTCGCTAGCAACGCGCGGTATTTCTACCTGTTTCATGTCTCTGTCTCGTGTCACCTAATTTATGTCTGTAGTTGTAGTGTTCTCTCAAGCTAAAGTTGATCACAAATCAAGGTATGATGCAATTTATATATCTTATTTATATATATATATACATATACTTCGCTGGAGCTAGATTTCCGTCTAACGTCTAAGGTGACATGCTAAGCCAAAAGTCTGTTTTGTATGCAATTTATTATTATGTATTTGTAAGTACATAAATCTATATATATGCCTTTTATGCACCCAAACGATTCTAGTTTTGGCCTTGAAACCCTCTTTAAATTGTTTAACTTTTCAACTGTGAATATTAAATCAAGTTAATTAATTGACCTTCTACAAAATCAAGCTTTACTTACCACTACTTTTGGCCAACACTGAAAATCAGGCGGCCTGTTGAGCAACATTAAAATCTTTTATTAAATTAAGTGATTGGCAAAAAAGGAGCTATCACTAGCCTTAAGTGGTAAACGGTTAAACTGAAATGAAATGCGTGAAAATGCCTTCTTCAAATTGCAAAATTAAATACAAGAAAATGCAACCCTCTTCTACACATAAATACAATTTATAAATCTAATTTATCAACGTACCCTTCTATGCCTTAAAGAGAGTAAACAGTTAAAATATATATATTCTCCAACTAAAATCTACCCAATCATAAAACACAGCCCAAGAACTAATCTAAAAGCCACAATCCTAATACAACAAAATCACTACTCCTCCCATAATCTACCACCAACTTTTCCACTTCATTAAAAACTGCCTACATAATTTCCAATTAATTTATACACACGATTGTAGTGGGCTACAGTGTAACAGACAGATAAAAACTGTCAAATCTGGGCTTCTACCCCAGTACTCCTCCGTTCACTCTAGTTAAATCATAGCCATTCATGAAGCCGTGAAAATCTGATCAGTAACAGCGGATAATATGTTAAATGCCCCGACTCCCAATCCTATCCCTATCCCTATTACAAACCCCAACTACTCCTATGACCAAAATAAAAAACCTAATCACCTAACTTTTTCCAAAAATCAAACTAATTTGGATCCCTAGCAACATCTGTATAAAATGCAATAAGAGAGTGGGCACAGCAGCTCACTGACACTCCCCGGGAGGAGTTTGTCCCGGAAAGATACACTAAGCAAAATACAAGGAGCGATGCCCCAAGAATTGTAACGCAAATACACTCCTGTTCATAATTATACACCTATAAAACTTTTGTTTCAGCGGTCGTGGGAGGATGGAAACACACAGTAGATCAAAATAAAGTATAGCAAATGATAGCACAAACAGTAGTGCACAAAATGCGCTATTCTTATCCTTGTTTGCATCACTCGTTTTCAAGTAACGGTAAAAAAGGACACGCGCCTTAATTTAGGCTACGCTGCAAAATGATACGACACATTTCAATATTTTTCAATTGTTTATAAATAAATATTAATAGTTTATAACGGCGCA
Organism: Drosophila serrata; assembly: GCF_035046125.1. Lineage (NCBI taxonomy): Eukaryota > Metazoa > Arthropoda > Insecta > Diptera > Drosophilidae > Drosophila > Drosophila serrata. Next base: position 231,766 of record NW_028257162.1, read on the forward strand.
TTGTGCCTTTTCCCACTTCAAAAATTTGTTAAGGTATTGAATTAAGTTTTTTAGATATTTCGGTCCAAGAGAGACCATTGTCTTAAAATTTCATTTTTGAGACTTTCAAGTCTCAAATTTATTGTTGTTGGCGTAAACTTGCCTGGCTAAGATACCCCAGATGTTTTTAATCGTGTTAAGGTTAGGAGAGCAAGCCGGCCAATCCAAAACATTTATTTTATTGTCAATGAGAAACCGTTGCGTCTCTTTTCTTTAGGTATGAACGTATTATCCTGCATAAAAACAAAATGTTGGTCCTTATTTTGATTCGAAAATGGCAGAAGATGATCTTGTAACACATTTTTGTAGTCTGCACTTTTAATTTTTGAGCTTTTAAAGCACAGTTCAAGCGTACCAGACGCATGAAAAGCTCCCCAAGCCATAACTGATCCGCCTCCAAAATTGCATGCTGGGAACATAAGGTGATCCTTACCAAAATCACGCCAATAGGGACGAAACCAACCTGGGCCATCAAGATTAAATTTTTTCTCATCAGAAAAAATTATCTAAATGTGTAATATTGATAAAAACCTTTATAACCAACATTAAGTTAAAATTCCATACCGAGGCCCAATTTGTTTCCAAATTGTTTTCGGCAAACTGAAGTCGTGTTCTTTTGTTGCGGTTTTAATATCGGAGTTTTTTTCAAAACAACTCTAGTCGTACGGGACACAGGATGACTGCAACAAGCAGCAAGTGAGGCACACGATGAAAAAGAATTGCTTGCGGAAACTGGAACAGTCAAGATAGAATAAGCTCAATAGAAAACAGATGCAAACTCTGCAGGCAATCTCGTTACAAAGCTAATACTCTCCCATGGCTCTCCAATAGGCAAACTAGTCGAAACCATAAAAAGAGAATACCCTAGAGATACCCTAGCACAACAGACAAAATCATTGATTTCTGCAAGGTGGATAGCATATTCTTCAACTAAAATCTACCCAAGCAAAAACCACAGCCCAAGAACTATTCTAAAAGCCACAAAACACTACATACATAATTTCCAATTAATTTATACACACGATTGTAGTGGGCTACAGTGTAACAGACAGATAAAAACTGTCAAATCTGGGCTTCTACCCCAGTACTCCTCCGTTCTCTCTAGCTAAAACATAGCCATTCATGAAGCCGTGAAAATCTGTGAAAACAGCGAATATGTGAAATGCTCCGGCTCCCAATCCTATCCCTATCCCTATTACAAACCCCAACTACTTCTATGACCCCAATAAAAATAAAAAACTTAATCAATCACCTAACTTTTCCAAAAATCAAACTAATTTGGATCCAATAACATCTAGCAACATCTGTATAAAATGCAATAAGAGAGTGGGCACAACAGCTCACTGACAAGTATAACACCAAACAAAATCCTCTCTTTACAAACCTAACAACATTTAGTCCGTAAGTTTAATATGTAACAAAGAAGGAAGCTAACTTCGGCACGCCGAAGTTTATATACCCTTGCAGATAGAATTTCGATGACTAATAATACAATATAAATTGTATATATATATGTAAAAAAAACTATGCAATAAAGCCTGCTTTCATTTCATTTACCTATTCATATTATATTTACAGTTTTACATTCACAGTTTTGCAATTTTCCTCTATATTAAACGATCGTTTGTATGGCAGCTATATGAGTTGTCCAATTTTCATAAAATTTTACAAAAAATTGTAGAGAAATATAAAATTACTAAATCTTAAATTTGATGAAAATCTGTTGAAAACTGAAAAAGTTACAAAATTTAATTGTATTCATTTCTCGATCGTTCCTATGGGAGATTTATGATATAGTTGTCCGATCCGGCCCGTTCCGACATATATACGAGTGAGAGTATAAAGAACACTAACTACAAAGTTTCATTCAGATAGCTTCAAAACTGAGGGACAAGTTTGCGTAAAAACGGGCAGACGGACATCGCTAGATCGACTCGGCTGTTGATGCTGATCAATATATATATACTTTATATGGTCGGAGGTGACTCCTTCACTGAGTTGCAAACTTCTGACTGAAATTATAATACCCTGCAAGGGTATAAATATGTAAATACCTTTATATGTAAATAACCAGACGAATTGTGGGCCACAGCAGCTAATACTCTTAATTAATAAGTTAGCTATTAGTGTATAACCAACTATTACTTCATATATACAAAACAAATTACAATGAGGCGCATTTACAGTAGTCGGCTACCGCTGGTAGGTAGGTAGGTTACAGTGGTGAGGCCCATTGCTGGGGCCTCGAATTAGAGCTAAGCTCCTTTTTGTTTCACTCCCTCTGTTTTTTTGTTGTTATTCACTATCAGTACCATCCAGAGTCAGCAAGGAAACATAGGATTGCTGAAACTTTCAGCTTTCCTATGCTTCTCAGTGACTCCATCTGGTAGGCACCGAAGTGGCGAAATCTGATGTGGTTTAGCGCTGGGCAGAAGCAGAGCAGATGTTCCGGTGTCTCTTGCTCTGTAGGTTGCTTACAGCTTCTACAGATTGCGTTGTATGGCAGTCCCAACTTCATTGCGTGCGAACCGATCGCCCAATGTCCCGTGGTGAGTGCCGTGAACCTGCTGATATCCCGCTTGCTGTTGGATAGCAGTTCCCTGGTTCGTTTCTTGTCGTACCTCGGCCAACATTCCCTTGACCTTCTGTGATCGCTCTTCCTTTGCCATTCTTTACTAGCTATCTGTCTAAAGTGGTCATGGATCCTTGTCTGGATCGCGTTTAGGGAGATTGGTAATTCGAAGTCAGAACTTAGCCCCGCCGAGCCTTCACGGGCTAGTTCGTCTGCCTTCTCATTACCTGGGATCTCGTTGTGTCCCGGTACCTTTGTTACTTGTACCTTATTTTTGTCGGCATGTCTATTAAGGGCCTTCTTGCATTCTGCCACTAGTTGTGAGTTTGTTTTCACGGCAGATAGGGATTTTATAGCCGCTTGGCTATCCGAGTAGATTCGAATTCTTTTGCCCCTGAGGTCCTGCCTTAAGGAAAGTTCGACTGCTTCCCTCATGACTAGTAACTCAGCCTGAAAGACCGTCCCTGGAGAGATTGAAAGCCTTCTCAATTCCCCAATTTTCAGCGAAGATCCCAGCCCCTACGCCGCAGCTCATTTTTGAGCCATCGGTGTAGAGGGACACCTCGTTCTCCACTACTATTCTGCCCCTACTCCAGTCATCCCTTGATGGGTATGATGTCGAGAATGCGTTCCCGAATTTCATTCATGTAGTCGGTCTTAACGTCTGTGTTAATGCCGCTGTTTGAAAGGATCTTGCCGTGCCCGGCGCCGTAGTCCCTCCAGCAATTGCTCGCCTTCAGTCTTACTGCGCTCTGTGCCGCAGTGTCCTTCACGAACAGCTCTATCGGCATTATATCTAGGATAGCGTTGAGAGCAGCCGCGGGGCATGAGCGCATTGCACCCACGGCCCCCGCACTCGCTGCCCGTTGCATCCGTGTCAGCTTCGTTCTGTTGTAAGCCCTAGTTAGTGCCGGCCACCATACTAGGGATCCGTATGTTAGAATTGGCCGTACCACTGCAGTGTAGAGCCATAGAATTATCTTTGGGTGCAGTCCCCATTTGTTCCCAAACATTTTCCTGCAGGAGTAGAATGCAATGCTTGCTTTCCTTACTCTTTCTGCAATGTTATCTTTCCATGAGAGCTTTTTATCCAGAATAACTCCTAGATACTTCGCTCGCTCCGATAGTTTTAGCTTCATGCCGCTAATACTGGGCATGTTGAAAGGAGGTATCTTAGTTCTTCGCGTAAAGAGCATAAGTTCCGTTTTAGTGGGGTTGATACCTAGTCCGCAGGTTTCTGCCCATTTGTTTAAACGACCTAGCGCACCCGTCATTATTTCGCTAATAACGTCAGGGTATGGTCCTTATACTAGCAGTACTACGTCGTCCGCGTATGCAACTGCTTTGACTCCACCCGTATTGAGATCTGTCAATATGGCGTTCATATTTGTGAGCCAGAGTAGGGGCGATAGTACCCCGCCCTGAGGTGTGCCTCTCTTCACAGTCCGCGTGAGGTGAGTGCCACTCAGTTCGGCTTTGATCGTCCTGCTCTTTAGCATGACTCCGATCCACTCTCTGATGCCTCTCTCAATACCTAGCAAGTTGAGGGAGCCCAGCATAGAGTCGGGGTTCACGTTATTATATTATATATAATATATATATTATATAATAATATAATATATATTATAACGCGCCTTCGATGTCTAGGAAGGCTGCCATCGTGTATTGTTTGTGTTGTAATGTGTTCTCGACATGATGTACAACTACGTGTATCGCTGTTTCCGTAGATTTTCCTCTGCGATACGCATGCTGCGCATCCGAGAGTTGATGCCCTTCTAGAGACTCTCGGATGTGGACGTCCAGGAGTCTCTCTAGTGTCTTCAGGGTGAAGGAGGTGAGACTTATCGGTCTATAATCCTTTGCTAGGATGTGCCCCCTTCTGCCCGGTTTCGGTATAACAATGACTTTAGCCTCTCTCCACAGCAGTGGGACGTGCGTCAGTCTTAAACAAGCTTCGTAAATGGCTTTTAGCCATTTGCAAATACTGTCCTTAGCTGATTGTAGCATTGCCGGTATTAAGCCGTCTGGGCCCGGGCTTTTATACTTAACGAAAGAATCTATTGCCCACTGGATTCGCTCAGTGTTAATGATGTCTTTCGTAGGTGTATCCATTTGAGAGCTCGTTCCCTCCTCGGGTTCCGAGCTCACTCTTAGGCTTTCTGGGAAGTGGGTGTCAACTAGTAGCTCTAGTGACTCCTCAATTGTCGTCGTAGCAGAGCCGTCTGCCCTGTTGATCAGGGTAGGGCTTATGTGACCTTTGGCGAGGATTTTGCTTACTCTCGCCGTGTCCTTTATGCTTTCCAGTGACTCGCAGTAGTTTTGCCAGGACTCTTTCTTGGCCTTTCATACTGCCTTCTTGTAAATTTTTTGTGCCTCTTTGTATGATCCCCAATCCCGGGTTGCATAGCTGTGGTTAAAGGACTCTCTCGCCTCTCTTCCTGAGCTCGCTTAATTCCTTTGTCCACCACGGTGGGTATTGCTTCTTCGAGAATGTTAGCTTACAAGTCTCTTTGAAGGCGTTGTTCAGAATATTCGTTAGGTCCTCAACCTCCTTGTCGAGTGCCTTTGCTGTGGATATTGTCTTGATCCTCCTGCCGTTTACTTTAGATCGGACAATTTCGCTGAAATTGTTCCAATCCGTCTTACGGGGGTTTCTTCTTGGCACCTGTTTCTTAACTGGTGTCGTTATATCAAAGAAAATGTATCTATGGTCTGAGAAGGAGTGTTCTGTTGATACACTCCAGTTCTCGACCCTGTAATTATTTTGTTCTATAAGTAATGTGAGGTCTAACACCTCTTCCCAACCTTGAAAATTTTCCGTGCTCGGAAAGATAAAGGTCGGGGTATTACCCTTATTGCATATCGTTACATTTCTACATATAATATTGTCAAAGAGTGACTCACTTCTTTCGTTAGTCTCCGAACTACCCCAGAGCGTGTGCCTCGCGTTTGCATCACACCCGAGCACCAGGGTCGTCTTCGTCGCTTCCGCCCATTGCAGCAGCTTGACTACCGGCTCAGGCGGGGCCGGCTCGTCATGGGCCATGTACGCTGATGATAGGGTGACTCCGCTCCCATCTGCCGCCACGAACCTGGCCACTGCTAGCCTAATCTTAAGGCCAGCCCATGTGTCGCTAATCTTAGCCACACACTCCGTCAGGAAGCTTCGGCAGAACCCGTCGTTGCACCTGATGACCCGGTGCCCTCTGACCACGTCTGACCACCAACCTGTCGGTCACCATGTCGGCCAACTTGGCCTCGATCTCCTCCCACTTCTCCTACAGCAGGCGACCCTCGTCATGAAGCTCGTCCACAAGTGCCATAGCCAGACTGTCTCTGGCCACCTCGCTAAACTTCTTTGCCTGGCTGACAAAGTTCGTAGCACGCGGCTTACCCTGTGGGTCCTTCGCTCTCTTAGGTGCGCTTTCGCTCACTTCCTGTGTGCGAATTCGCTTTGTCTTCGAGGGCTGGAACGCCGCCGGGTTTGCCGCTTTGTACTGCTCATATTCCGCTCATATTTGGCCTTGTCCTCGGCATCCCGAGGGTCAGTTTTGCCCTCAGCCTCATTCTTGGCTATCTTGCCGAGAACGAAGCGGGCTCTGTTGACCCTCGCTCGTCTCAGATGGTGAGACATTTTCGCTATCTCTGAGGTGGTGCTCAGCTGAGCCCCACCTGTGTGTTTCGATTGGGGAGTGCTACTCGCTCTCCCCTCGGATTGCGACTCTTCTCCGTCGGTCTCCGATGCAATGTGAGATGCAGCGACCAGTCTCGGCCTCTGCAACTCCTTCTCGTCCTTCGTTGACATTGTTTGGGGTTTATCCTCTCCCGGTAGTTCCGAAGCTCGGTTTTTACAATACATGAACGCCCGCTTTGCTCGACCTGGCAAGCGCAGCGGGCCAGAGGGGGTTTGGGGCTTTAAAGAAGGTCGACCGCAGCTTCGCCCCAAAACTGCGGCAAGGCCACTTACGACCCAGGGTTGCCTGGCCCTGGGAAGGCTCCGTGCAGACACAGCTGGCCTTACCCCTCAGTTGCGAACCTGAAAGTCAGTGTGCACGGGTCGCATCACACACCTGACTTGAGGGGAGGCTGATTAAAGACTGCCTAGGTCCGCCCGACTGTGTCGCACTACCGATGGTGTACACAGTTACGGCAGATGACGCAGTCATCCGTTTATCCCCCTGTGCACCCTATCGGCTGACGGCCCGGCTACCGCTGAGTGCGCTTTGGTTATTAAACCGACTTTAAAGAGACCCTAGTGTCAGCACCAAAAAGTCTAGTGGTAAACATTTTTATGGTGTACATGATCTTGTTAAGTTTTGGTATTACAGTGCTGTAGGCTGGTATAATTTCCAAAATACTCGGAATTTTATAATGAAATTCGTCCCCAAGACTTAACAGCAGGTATTCAAATTGGCTTACTGCAATGGGACTATTTTGTGATGTGCGCATATTAGTATAAAAACATATAAGCATAATGCATAACAACAATATATGCCAATGCGCAAAGCACAAGTTGAAGTGCAAATGTAATATGATCGCCACACTCAGACGGCGAGCACTTCAAACTGTTTGGTCAGCGTTCCCACGCAGACCCAAAACAGCACATGTATGTAACGAACTCACAACTTTCTCACTGCTAGCATAAGTATATGGAATTAAGTGATATACATAAGCGACACGCTCCTCTGCCTACGTTAGCGTCAGCTTCGCATTAGAATAAGGCCAAGTAACCAAAATTGTTAAGATATAAAATGCATTCAATAAAGATCAATACAACGAACAACAAGTCTTCTAAATGGCGACCGTGACATGTGTCCGGGCCTGCCAAAAACTATAAATATACGTTCTTGAACAATGCAAAATTTTTGAGAAAAACCGTGAAAAACCCAGATCGCCAAGAATACCCCCCCCCCCCAAAAAAAAAAAAGAAGATGACAACACGCCAATAGGCCACCACAACAATTCAACCTGAGTGAGTAGAGTAGTGTATTGTGAAAAAGTGTGTACAAAGTTACTAGATGCGCAATAAAAGACGGGGGGTCGTTCAACGTCTCAAGCGTCGCAAAGCAGAACTATTAAAGCTGCTAAGCAGTAACAACTGTTAACAGTTAACTGGGATTTATCCGTAAGACTCCATGCGGAGCTGGAGCACATTTATGCTTTACTGGTGTCAACGAAAAATGGCACAAGCACAAAAAACACAGCTATCTACTCTAAAAAATATATTAGAAAAGAAATTAATACAAACTCCCCCCGGAGCATATTTTTATTACACCTACCTACCTAAAATATATATGCACTGCGATGCATAAATTGTTTTAAAGAATACTATTGTAAAATTTAGCGACAGTAATGTTGCCCGATTAGAGTGTAGCCCGTAAAGCCAAGCGACCCATTAGGTAGGGAATTTGTAAATCGCATGAATAACAATAGAATAGATAAAATATATAAAATAAGTAATGGTTATGCACCATATAATTACAAAATTTTTCTACCCGCAATGGGTTTAATTGATACTAAGACCGTAGATTCTACGGCAAACGTTATTAACAAGATAGAGTCTTCAAGTATTGAACTTGGACTGACTAATACCTTTCTAATTATTATAACAGTAATTATGTGTGCAAATCTATTCTTCAAAATATACAAGCTGCACAATAAGTGATTGAAAAAAATTTGAGCAAGGCGAATGACCTTGATAAGATTTAAAAAAGAGCCCAGACAAACAAGAACACAAAAATTATATTTGAAAATAAAAACAAAAATAATTAAATAAAATTAAATTACAAGAAAATATTAAATACAATACATTTTCCAAGTTTTTTGAATGTTAAATGTTAAATGATGTTTATTTAAACAAGAAAATTAAAATGGTTGATCTAGACGATATTCCGCTTTTAGATAACAAAAATGTTTGAATTAGAAAGCATTTTATAGCATTTTATATATTACTAGCTGTACCCTGCCACGTTTCTCTGTGGCATATTGTGGTTAAGAGGGCACTTCTGAATACGTCAATGTTCCGGCAAAATCATCTTCCTGGCATAAGGTGAAGAAGGCAGTCAAAGTTGTCGCTGGTGGATTCAGGACTCTTTCTTGCAAATTTCTTTCTGTGAAATAGATACGTTGACCATTCTCCAAATGGACTGCCAAGCTGGATAGCGTTCATGAATGGGGAACGAAAAAATTCTCCATGCAGCCTCGTTGCTGCTTATGTATCTTCCAACCTGGTATTGAGATATTTCATCGACAACTCGTACTGCATTGCTGTCCCCATTTTCTGCCTGAACACCAAAAACTGCCATATCGCTGCCTTTATTCACGTACTTGCAGATATATTTAATCGATTTCACGGAATTGCAATATTCTACGTTGATGTGCGCTTTGTATGATTTTGACAATAGGGGTGAGTATGGAACCACCCAACGATTGTCTACCTCAATATCACCAATTCTCATGTTTAAAGTTGCCGAAGTCCCTCCATCTTCAGTTGACCGTCTCCTATACAGAGGATATCCATCGTCCCCTGTTACGGTGTTGGCTGTAAATGCTCGAGGATATCGCTTGAAACACTTCCCGTCTACCATGCATGGTGAACTTCGGTTGAGGGTACCACATGGGCCATGGATCATGTTCTTGATGACAACTTCATGCAAATCCGTATCAACCTCGGCCCGTGGAATCTCAGCGCATATAACATCGTCGATTTCGTCTGGAGTAATTTTATCATACAGCCAAATCAGAATGTGCGCATGCGGCAATCCTCTCTTCTGCCATTCTACTGAATACATCCAGCGCCGCACAGATCCAAAAACTCCATGTTTCACAATAAAATCCATCAGTGACTTGAGCTTTTGTCTGAAAACACGGGCTGTGATGTCATGCCTATCCCTATACGATTGTCCAGGAAATAACAGCTGTACTACATCGTCCCAAGCTGGATTGCATGTGAAGGTGATAAATAAGTCTGGACGGCCGTAGCAACGAACATATGCCTGGGCATCTTGAGCATATTCATGCATGTGGCGTTGACTACCTATGTATGAGGATGGCAAAATCGTGAGCTTTCCAACGTTGGTTGTATTACGGTCATTCATCACAGCATCCCGCAAATGGATATATTCCTCGGACCGAAGTTTCTTCTGATTCAATCGGAGGAACAGCAAGCGTTCTGTTTCAATTTTTGCATACATATCGACAATGTACTAATGAAACAACTGACGACATTTCAATATATGATTGCAATCGGTCCTCCTAACCATTAACCTGTATGAGTAAAAGTTCATCGCGCAGCCGCTCAGTCTCTCGGATGGAGGCCCGTTCTTCGTCAGTCATATTCGTAATCTTACGTCTTTTTGCTTCTGTATTGCGAATACGACGACCCAATCTCGACTTCTTTGGTGGCATGACTTCGTTTCTTACTGAACCTGAACAAAAAAATAAAATTTGTATCTCCAATTTCTTCTTTCAATATGTTTTGAACGTTTGACAGGAAATGCTTTGATTCAGCTGGCTGCCTGTAGAGGGCGCAGCAGTAGGGGCACGGGGAAACGCGAAAAAAGTGATATATTCCCAAATGCAGATAAGCTATCAACATCAATAGTAGACAATAACCGAGCTGGAACCTCAACGCATGTTCTCTAAAAATTTGGGCTTAAACGGTTCAGAACTTTTCAAGTTTCTTCTTTCAATATGTTTTGAATGTTTGACAGGAAATGCTTTGATTCAGCTGGCTGCCTGTAGAGGGCGCAGCAGTAGGGGCACGGGGAAACGCTAAAAAAATTGATATATTCGCAACCGCAGATAAGCTATCAACATCAAAAGTAGACAATAACCGAGCTGGAACCTCAACGCATGTTGTGTAAAAATTTGGGCTTAAACGGTTCTGAACTTTTCAAGTCTATGAAGGATGTAGACACGAACAGAGCGTTTTTATATATATAGAAGATAGACGAAAATAATACCAGAAATAGAAACACAAAATTCATTAAAATGATTTTATTCCTTTCTTAAATATGGAATGGAACCATATAGTAAATAAATAAATAAATTAACGAAAGCCGAGATAAATTTGATAGATCGAATAAATGCATAAACCGAGATACGGTCATAAAAATTGACACTCTGGTTCGAATTATAATACAACAATACAACGACATCGTTGATGTTGTTAACAAAAATACTGCGAGGTTGGCAGAGAAACACACGAGACAGTGTACAGTGCAGGACGTGGAAGAACTAACAAAGTCGTTGCAGGGAGCTTACTTGCACGATGGTCTATCCACGGATTTGGACTCAAAGTACAGCATTGCGCTCGCCATAAAGGCAATGACCAAATACTGTACTAACGAAAATGTTAAGCTTATCATGGAGGCCGGCGCATTCAATAGCATGAATGATGCCATATCCAAATTTGTAAACAGTTGCAGTGAAGCAACCGGCCAGGCACACGCATTCTTGCACTATCAAGGAAGACAAAATAATAAACGCGGAAGAGGTAATAACCGAAACAACGGTTACAATAATTATAACACCGGTTACAATAATAAAAACAACAAGAGAGGCCAAAATAATAATAATAACAATAGAGGAAATAATACTAAATATACAGGGTATTGGACAGGGTGTAATAAAATCTAAAGGCCTTGTCCAAATCGAGCTACAAACAGGCAAATATGTTACATACATAATATAATAGCCAACTGTTGCTAGTGCCTAAAAAATCTCTCCCGGGTTCGGATGAGAAAAAATTGAGATTAGTCATATATTAACGTCAGATAAATAAAAGACTACTATCAGATAAGTTTCCGCTCCCTATGAGAATTTATGACGTTTTGGGTCAACTAGGCAGAGCAAAATACTTCTCATGTCTCGACTTAATGTCGGGTTTTCACTAAATTTAACTTGAAAATAGTTCCAGAAATTTAACATCATTTTCAACGAGCAATGGCTTATATCGCTTCACGCGATTACCATTCGGCTTAAAAATAATTCGTTCCAGAGAATGATGACTATAGAATTCTCCGGACTTGAACCCTCGCAAGCATTCCTATACATGGATGATGTAATAGTCATTGGTTGCTCTGAGCAAAAAATACCCAGTCCCACATGATGCGGACAGCGTTAGAAGTTTCGTTGCATTTTGCAATTATTATAGAAGATTCATTAAGAACTTCGCCGAATATTCCCGTCACATAACAAAGTTATGTAAAAAAGATGTTAAATTTGAGTGGACAGCTGATTGCCAGCTCGCATTTGATCATTTAAAATCTGCGCTAATTAAACTTATTTTGCTGCAATACCCAGATTTTAGTAAGGAATTTTGCATAATAACAGATGCTAGTAAGCAAGCGTGTATAGTTGTTTTAACTTAAAACAGAGATAGACTCCAACTTCCAGTTGTTTCCGCGTCAAGAGCATTCACTAAGGGTGAAAGTATCAAAAGCACAACAGAACAAGAATTAGCAGCTATTCATTGGGCAATAACCCACTTTAGATCATATGTTTATGGCAGACACTAACCACTAACCTATCTATTTTCAATGGTGAACCCTAGTTCTAAACTAACAAGCATGAGACTTGAACTACAAGAATCACAATAAGTGATATCAAGGAATTACAAACAAAAGTCCTAAAAGTCACTACCAGGCAACAAAGTAAACAGAAAAATTCCTGCGCAGGAGAAAAAAATACTTTGCCTATGCAAACTATAGTCGATGCTTCTTAGCCCAACGTATACGAATTCATCTATAATGACGAGGTACGTAAAGTTGTGACCTTGCTAATAATGACTTATAAATGTTTGTTTAAACATGGAAAGAAGGTTATAGCAAGAATTAATGATGACGACCTTTACACCAATGGAACACTTGACTTAGGTCAGCTCTTCCAAAGGCTTGAAAAAGAAGCCGGTGTATTAGGCATTAGTCAACTTAAAGTGGCACCGAGTGGAAAGATATTTGAAACTATTTCAATCGAATCTTTCAAAGTTATGGGCAATAAGATATTAAAATCAATAAGAGTAGCGCTACTCAAGCCGGTGACCATACTAGAAAATAAAAATGATATAGAAGCAATACTGTTTACAAATCATGACGATCCCATACAAGGAGGTCATACAGGAATTACTAAAACGTTATCAAAAATAAAGCGAGCCTAATATTAGAAAAATATGACTCGTGATATTAGGGAATATGTAAGAAAATGTCAAGAATGTCAGAAATCGAAAACAACGATACATACCAAGACACCATTGACACTAACCAAAACCCCCTTAAAAGCTTTCGACAGAGTAATAGTCGATACTATTGGCCCATTGCCTAAATCAGAAAACGGTAATGAATACGCAGTCACACTTATGTGTGATCTCACCAAATATTTAGTAGCGATACCTGTAACAAACAAAAGTGCCAATACTGTCACAAAGGCAATTTTTGAATCTTTTATTCTGAAGTACGGTCCAATGAAGACGTTCATTACGGACATGGGAACAGAATATAAGAATTCAATCATAAATGACCTGTGTAAACACATGAATATTAAAAACAAAACATCTAAGGCGCACCATCATAGAACGGTAGGTACTGTGGAAAGAAGCCATAGAACATTCAATGAGTATATTCGTTCGTATATATCAGTAGACAAAACTGATTGAGACGTTTGGCTTCCTTACGTTGTTTATTGTTTCAACACAACACCCTCAATAGCACATAATTATTGTCCATATGAGCTGGTTTTTGGCAAGCAAAGCAACTTGCCAAAATATTTTAATAGCGACCATACAATAGACCCCCTATATAATATAGATGATTATGCTAAGGTAACAAAATATAGATTAGAAATAGCATATAAAAGAGCTAGGATAATGTTAAAAGAGCATAAGACAAAGAATAAAGAAAATTATGATAAGAAGCTAGATAAGGTAATACTAAAAAACGAAACTGCACACAAATTAGATCCTGTCTATTTAGGACCATTTGAGGTCATAGGAATAGAGGAAACAACAATGTAGTTATAAAAGATACGAAAAGTAAGAGACAAAAAGTATATAAGGATTGGTTAAAAAATTTGCAAAATAAAATTAAAATTAAAAAAAAAAAATTTATAAGAATTGCTCTGATCAGCCCTGTCAAATTGAAAAAAAAAAACACAAAAATATATATTTTTATATTAAATACTTTTTTATTAAAAAAACTGGAGATGTGATGTGCGCATAATAATATAAAAACATATAAGGATAATGCATAACAGCAATATATGCCAATGCTTAAAACATACAAAATCATTGTGACACTTAGTTGCAATGCAAGCACTAGTTCAAGTGCAAATGTAATATGATCGCCTACGTTAGAGTTAGCTTCGCATTAGAATAAGGCCAAGTAACCAAAATTGTTAAGATATAAAATGCATTCAATAAAGAACAATACAACGAACAAATCTAAATGGTAGCCGGTGACTTAAAGCGGAGTCTTCTAAAATTTCACACTAAGAAAACAAATATTGTAATTTTATGTATTACTAATTAAAAACGTTTATTTATATATATGTATTTATATATCACCCTATAAACTTTATCAGTTCTACAATCTTTCTTCTTTTGGAATTGGAAAATTAATATTTGAGAAGGGTATATTTATGTACATTGTATTCTTATGTTGTAGTTTTTCAATATTTTTTCTTTATATTGCATTCTTAATCGTTTCGGTACTGCAACAAATATCAATATTTTATAGGCAACATTAACGTTTTGTTGTCATTTAATTAAAACTATGTAAAAAAAAACTAAAAAAAAATTTTTTTTATTTATTTCAGAATATGTCGGGCAGAGGAAATCTATTGAGTTTATTTAACAAAAAGAATTGCACTTCCGAAATTTCATCTTCAAGTGATGATCGTGAAATAGATAGCGGTTTGGATGTAGACCATTCCGGTTCAAGTGGAGAGTCTCTTCGATTTGAAAAGAAAATAGGATGTGATATCTTAAATTCTTTGGAACACGTTAACATTTCAGTAGGTCGAGGACGGGCACAACTAATACAATCATTAAAAAATGAAAAAGCGTCATTTAAAGAAGTTATTTTGAATGAACATTCGCTTTCTAAAGCTACACGTATTGGAGAATCAAAAGGTTCTCAATTGGGAAAAGATATTTCAGGCAATGATCTTTTTTACCCCAACGTAGTACACGGATCAAAAGGTATGATTTTTTTGAAAATATTTATACAATTGCAACGCAGTAAAGGAGTTAGTTCCGACCCTGTAAACTATATTATTTTTTGTTCATTATCAACAGCAGAGTCGATCCCGCCATGTCTGCTTCTACGCAAGCTAGTCTCTCAGTTTTAAATGTAACTTTGAAACTTAAAAACTGTATTGTCTGCTCTCACTAAGTCGGAACGGGCCAGATCGAAGGACTATAACTTATAACTGCTCAAAACTTCGTGGTACTTTTCGGGAAAAATAATTAAATTTAATTAATTAATTAATGGCTAGCGGCCTAGCTGCGGAATTTGCATTGCAACGAAGAAGGAGCACGTAGCAACGATGAAGTTCAAAGAATTCATTACGCTGGCGCTGCCACCCTTCTCAATCTTAGATCTGAGACTGCTTACACAATCAGCATCCGAATTTTGGGCATATAGGGCTATGCCAGCCTATGTTCTTACAATTAATTTTGTTTAAATTTCATTCGAATCTATTATACCCTTGCAGGGTTTTAAAATTGAAGTCAGATGTTTGCAACGCAGTGAAGAAGTCACCTCCGGCCATATAAAGTATATATATATATTGATCAGCATCAACAGCCTAGTCGATTTAGCCATATCCGTTTGTTCGTTTCTACGCAAACTGGTCTCTCAGTTTTGAAGCTACCTGAATGAAACTTTGCAGCTTGACTTTAATTTATTCTATGTTCTGTTCTATTTACTCTCACTCGTATATATGTCGGAACGGGTCGGATCGCACTATTTTATCATATAGGTGCCACAGGAACGATCCGAACACTTTTACAACAAAAATTTTACCATTTTCAGTTCTTGTTGAATATAAATGTTATCCCGAAGCAATGCATGTTCGTTTCCTAACACTAACTTGTGCTTATACAGTCACTTAAAAAAAAAACTTTTTTAGACGAAATTTTTGATTTAAAATTTTATAACTTTAAAACGAAAAATTATATCAAAAAAAATCCTACGTAATGCCATAGAGGACGTTATAGAGAACGTATGTAAAAAAAATTTAAAAGAATCGGTCCGGCAGTTTTTGAGAAATCATGTACACTAGTTTTAAGAAAAACGTAAAAGAAGATAAAGAAAGTACTTTAAGGTATACCGGCAGCGCTCACTTCTAATGGCTGTAGAATGTACAAGTAATGAGATATTTTTAAGGCCGATGTCTTAAAAAGGCCGTAAGAATATCGGCATCAAGATTAAGTCAGGGTGGTCTACCCTCTTAACAGTTTTCAACAGATTTATATTACATATAAGATATAGGCATTTTGTATTATTCTAAAATTCTGAGTAAAATTAAAAAAAAAAAAAATGGACTACATCATACAGCTGCCATAGGAACGATCTAGAAATTAATAAAATCATAACTTTTTCAGTTATCAACCGCTTTTCATCAATTTTGAGATTAAAATCTGATTTTTTTATATTAAAATCTGAAGATGCATAAAATGAACTGCAAAAGGCTACCCCACAAACCAGAAGAGAACTCATTTTTCAGCGGGGCATTATTTGCCCCATTAACACAGGTTCTTATCCCTTTTTGCTGTATCAAAAGTGATAGTATCACCTTGGCACCGGCATGGTACACAGTCCAATGTAGATTTTGAAGAAATAGTGAAACAAATTCCGGCTTTGAGAGCAATCGCCATCTAGCTCGTTCGTGTATACAAAAGGATCTAGACGTTGTCGATCTGATGTTAAATTTTCAGATTTCTCCTTTGATGAAATCCATTGTGTTTGATGAAATCGATCCCTTAAATGACGGACAGAGCCACGGAAGTTTGACAACTGCTTAAACTTTAATTCGTTTCTGAGCTATATCGATACTTTTATTCAGTTGTAATACATGATTAGGTTTTCCTTTACTTTAAGTTGACTCCTCAGCAGCTAAATGTTGGTATCGCCGACTTAACTAAATCGCAAAATCGAACCATGTAACTTACCATGTAACCAGGTAACTTATTATAATCTAGGTTTTCTCAAAACGGGATTTGGAAGTGTACTCCACCTTGGACATTTTTTTTCTATTTACTACCCAATGGTTGAAAACTATGCGTAAAGGACCCAAATCCCAATCAATAAATGACCTCTAGCCTGATTCAAAGGGTTTTGATACCTTAAGAAGGTCGAAAAAGATCAAACATATATTGTCTTTTTCATAAGTCAAGTCTGAAATTTAAAACGCTTTCACATTTCTAATGTAACTAACTTTAAAAATAAAAATAGGTCATAATGAACTAAACCCATAAAAAGAAAACTTAAAATGTTTTCCAAAAATTTTACGTCGATTAATTTTTTGTAACTGGCACGTGTGAAGATAATAACTGATATCCCCTTGACTAAGTCACTGAGGCTCGACTTTTCCCATTGCAGACCGATATATAGTTTTTGTTATAATACAAATATCGATTTCTGCCTGGATATCCATAAATTTTTCACAATATGTTTTGAGAAGTTGCTTTTGGTATTCCATTTGAAACTTTTCGAATGAAATAGTTTATGCTTCAAATGCCGTTCTCATACGTATAATGTCGCTAATAACCCGGCCGTGCTTTTGCATAGCCAATATTAGTATTGCATTAGGCTTGGCCGATAGTTCCCTTTCGCTTTCCGTAAAAAAGAATAATCCAACCAATATTCCATAATCAATGAATCTCTTAATGAAATGAAATTTTTAATATCAGTCGGTGCCGAAATAGTCATTTTATTAATATAATATAAAGGTTAAATGTGCACTTATACACCATTGAGGGTTAATGATGCCAGAAACCAGCGCCAAAAATGCACAAAGGATGCATTTTATTTGGCAAGTGAGCTATCCAAAGTTTGTACGTGGATCCCATACGGATTAAAGATGCCCACAACATCCGCCAAAATGGCAAAAGCACATAAAATGTATGCACAGAAATTTAACACCATTTAATTTTGTCAAATTCACTTAAATTTTTATTTGTTTGTTTGAAGGCTGTGGATTATATGGGATTTTAATGATTTTTCAATTAACAAAGTCCCAAGAGTTATAGCTATGGTCATATAATTGGCACAAAAAATTTCGTAGTATAAGTTTTTTTAATTAAATGTAAACAAAAAGGGGAAAGCTAATATTACATTTTCTAGCCTATTTATTAAACTTTTTATAACATAAAAAAGATTTCAAAGAAAAATCAAATTTTTTAAGTTATTTTCAAAAATATACAAAAAAGTAAAAAAAATTTTAACGTTCGTTTGGGATGAGTACCAGGCTTTTTGAGCCCCAGCCCACAAATCATTGTTATTTTTAATTTTTTTCTGGCCAGAAGCCACTTGTACATCATTCTAATAGTTCTTGCTACGTTTCAAGTGTGAACCTTGTGCTGGCTATTTCTTAACTTAAAGTTTTTCTTTCCGAAACCTCTTCTGTACGAACCTTGATGAATGATTTGGATCACTATCCCTCATAAGGATCCACTTTGCAGTGCTATTATTAAATGAATATGGATCCATAATGTTGTTTTATAATTCTAAACATTCAAATCAATTTTTAATCCCATTTATTCGGACGATCGCCACCACACCAAGCCTAGAAAATGCAGCCCAATACTTTATTTTGACTTCCCCATGCTTAACTGATATTGTGTGGTATCTCGGATTAAGGATTAAGCCTTATAGACGTCCAACAAATGTTTTCCCAGGGTGGGACCCTTATCTTATTTATCTTGTTTTCATAACTTTATATCATTGTTTTCCAAAATGAAGTGATTTTCTCTGTTTGTGTCTTTGCAAAGAACCAACGCTTTTTATACCCTTGCAGGGTATTATAATTTCAGTCAGAAGTTTGCAAAGCAGTAAAGGAGGCACCTCCGACTATATAAAGTATATATATTCTTGATCAGGATCAAGAGCCGAGTCGATCTAGCCATGTCCGTCTGTCCGTTTCTACGCAAACTAGTCTCTCAGTTTTGAAGCTATCTGAATGAAACTTTGCAGTTAGTCTTCTATATACTCTCACTCGTATATATGTCGGAACGGTCCGGATAGGACGACTATATCATATAGCTGCCATAGGAATGATCGGAAAATTTTTACAAGAAAAATTATAACATTTTTAGTTTTCAACAGATTTGAGATATAGCCGGTTTATATTATTCTACAATTTTGTGTAAAATTTTATGAAAATTGGACTATTATATCATATAGCTCCCATAGGAACGATCGAGAAATTTGAGAGGAATGAGAATGGCGGTGGCTTTTGTCGGGAGACTGACAATCGCGGTGGCGAAAACATTTTTAGTTTTCAAGAGAATTTAATCAAATTTAAGATATAGCCATTTCATATTATTCTACAATTTTGTGTAAAATTTTATGAAAATTGGACGACTACATCATATAGCTCCCATATGAACGATCGAGAAATTAATTCAATTAAAAAGTATAACATTTTCAGTTTGAAAAAATTTTAACTTCTTCAGTTTTCACCAGATTTTCATCAAATATGAGATATAGCCATTTTATTTTAATCTACAGTTTTGTGAAAAGTTATAAAAAAAACCGGACTTCTATATCACATAGCTGCCAAAGAAACGATCAAAAAATGAATACAATTAAAAATTATAACGTTTTCAGTTTTCAGCAGATTTTCATTAAATTTGAGATATAGCCATTTTATATCAGTCAAAAATTTTGTGTTAAATTTTATGAAAATCGGACGACTATATCACATAGGCGCCATACAAACGATAGTTAGATGTGGAGCAAAGATGCAAATCTGTGACTGTAAAACTGCAAATATAATATGTATAGGTGAATGAAATGAATGCAGGTATTACTTCATTGTTTTTATACCCTTGCAGGGTATTATAATTTCAGTCAGAAGTTTGCAACGCAGTGAAGGAGGCACCTCCGACTATATAAAGTATATATATTCTTGATCAGGATCAACAGCCGAGTCGATCTAGCCATGTCCGTCTGTCCGTATGTCCTTCTGTCCGTCTGTCCGTTTCTACGCAAACTAGTCTCTCAGTTTTGAAGCTATCTGAATGAAACTTTGTAGTTAGCCTTCTATATACTGTCACTCGTATATATGTCGGAACGGGCCGGATCGGACGACTATATCATATAGCTGCCATTGGAATGATCGGAAAATGTTTACAAAAAAAAATTTAACTTTTTCAGTTTTCAATGGAATTGGATCAAATTTGAGATATAGCCATTTTACTATACTCTACAATTTTGTATAAAATTTTATGAAAATCGGACCACTATATCATATAGCTCCCATGGGAACGATCGAGAAAATAATAAAATTAGATGTATAACTTTTTCAGTTTTCAACTGATTTTCATCAAATTTGAGGTATAGCCATTTTATATTAGTCTTAAACTTTGGGTCAAATTTCATAAAAATCAGGCGACTATGTCATATAGGTGCCATACAAACGATCGTTTGATGTTGAGGAAAAATGCAAATCTGGGAATGTAAAACTGCAAATATAATATGTAAAAGTGAATAAAATGAAAGCAGCTATTACTTCATTGTTTTTAACAAAAATATATATAATTTATAGTGTATGGATTCCTAGTCAAAGAAGTTCTATCTGCAAGGGTAAATAAACTTCGGCGTGCCGAAGTTAGTTTCCTTTCTTGTTTATATTTGCCTTTGACTGGAGCTGTATCCTTCCTACGCATCCATAGAGCCCAGTTTCAATAATTCTTCTTGAAACGAGTTTCTAGTTCGATTTATCTTAGATTTCAATCATAATTTTACAAGCAGACTGAAAAAGGGTCATTTTTGCTCTTTCCAACTTTAGTCTTTCCAAGCCTTAAGTCGTTTTCGAGGCTTTTGGTTTCAAATTTTATTGACTAATGAAATTGCATAATTTTGCATTTTTCAAAAACAACCCATGATTTTACCTATTAGCTTATTTTTGGATCAATTCCTTTAGACTATAAATAATCCTTTGTTCTTTTAAAGTACAAGTTTTACCCGTACATAAATTAAATATAAAGTGATATAAAAATAGCAGAAAGTGTAAAAACTCCGTTTTTAAATAAAAAATTTAATTTTTATCAAAGTGTGTCAATTATGTGACCATCTTAAAATGGCGGTTCTTGATCGAAATTGACAATTTAAGGAAAGATGATAATTATAACGGGAAGATTAATAGTGCAGCCTAAAGTGTATAAGTCCAGTATATATTTACTGGAAAAATATTTTTTCTATGTGGCTTACATTTTGTTAAATAATTAAAGAAACAATACAAAAAATGTGTGCCAATTATATGACCATAGCTGTATAGCGGGGGGCTCATGAGTTTTATTATTTGGCACTGAATACCAGATTGTTAATCATAGTTTTTCCAGAAATTTCCTCTTTCTATCCAATCAAATTGCAGAATCCAATTGCTTAGCTGAATTTCTCCACTTAGATTACAATTAAAGTTAGCAGGACAACAATAGAAATCCTTCTGAATACATCGGCTGAAAAGTCCCTGGCCTAACTCAGAAAACACGTTTTTTTTTGGTTTAAAATTTGCTTTATTCATTAAAGAAATCTTTATTAAGAGTAACGCACGGCTTTTGTAGGACGATTTATTTATTGCCTCAAAATAGGCCTCCGTTTTGGCGATAACCTCTTCATTCGTGAGAAATTTCTTACTGGCGAGGATTTTTTTCAGGTCTGCAAAAAGCCAGTAGTCCCTGGGATCCAAATCTGACGAATTCGGTGGATGTGGAAACAATTCGAAATTGAATTCACGTAATTTGTGCCATTGTTTTGATTGAATTGTGACACGGTGCATTGTATTGATGTGAGCAAATGCGGCATCCCAGTCAAATGCTCATTCAATATAAATCTAAAACATTCTTTTGATATCTTTACGATGTCAGCTAACTGACGCAACTTCACTTTTTTTTTTTGTTGTTTTTGTTGATGTTTTGCGATGTTACCTCCTCATTAGGACGTCCACTGTGTTCTGCATCTTCAGAGTCTCTACGACCAAGTTTACAGTCAGCAAACCAACGTTTTATTGTTTTTTCTGATAGAGCGGAGTCCACATAAAACTTTTCAAAACATTCTCATCAAGAATCAGTGTTAAATTAAAACACAAAATTATTTTTTTTAAAATACAAAAAATAGCATCACTCATAACACAATAACTCACAAACTAATGAATAGAATATCATGAAATTTTAACAGCTGTCTTATGAAAGATTGTATTGACTAAAAAGAAATTTAACTGCAATAAAAATATCGCGATTTATAAAACCGGCACTTTTCAGCCCATGCGTTATTTCCAAAATTTTGTTTAGTCACAATCTTAGAGAAATTTTGTAAAAAATTTGAAGAGAATCCGTCTAGTAGTTTTTGAAAAATCATGTACAACGTTCCAAAAAACGTAGTTTTGAGAAAAACGAATAAGCAGATAAAAAAGGTATACCGGCAGCCCTCACTTCTATGGATTGTAATATCCACAAATAATGACATATTTTTTTAGAACGAGGTCTCAAAATGACCGTAAGAATATTGGCTCAAAGATATGTAAAAACAAGAAAGGAATTTTACATCAGCACTCTTCCTTTATACACCCTTCCAGATGAAACTTCGATCACTTAAAATTAATACAATATATATAACGTAATATATTAATGTTAAAAAACAACGAAGTAGTGCCTGCTTTAATGGTATTCACAATACATGTTATATTTACAGTATGACATTCACATTTTCCTCTATATCTAACGATAGTTTGTATAGCAGCTATTCGATTTTCATAAAATTTTCAATAAAAATCTAGAATTATATAAAAAATGTTATATCTTTAATTTGATGAAAATTTGTTATTGTTTTTGTAAAAATTTTCCGATTATTCCTATGGCAGCAACACTACTGGTCGAAATAATAAGTACACGAGTACGAGAAACAACGAAAAGGCAGCCCAACAAATACGAGTGGAAGAGATAGTCACTATGGAAAGGATTTATTGGGCGATCGATTCCTTCGACAAGTACAAAAGTCCGGGTCCGGACGGAATTATACCAGCAATGCTACAAGAAACAAAAACATGCATGGGTAGGTGGCTACAAGCAATCTTCCAAGCATGTAAAAAAATACATGCCAAACCAGGAAGAAGAGGACATATCCATGCCAAGGATTACAGTCCGATTAGTCTGACCTCAGACTAATCCGTCTGGAACGGATACTAGATATCCACATCAGAAGTAAAACGAAGGAAAGCCTTTTCGACGCTTAACATGCATACAGGAAATGCAGATCCACAGAGACCGCACTAGATGAAGTGATACGATACATAGAAAAGGCACTGCTCTTCAAGAATTACACTCTGGCCAACTTTTTAGATATAGAGGGGGCCTTCAATAATGTAAACGCAGACAAAATCCTGAGCTCCCTCAACAAGGTAGGAGTTGAAGAAGGTATCAGAACCTGAATCGGCGCAATGCTTACGAGCAGACAGACAACAGCCGAACTGAGTGACGGTCATCACACAAGATTTATGAAGAGAGGCACACCTCAGGGAGGAGTACTGTCTCCGCTGCTATGGCTGATAAACATAGATGACATATTTAAAGCGCTTAACAGTGAAGGTGTAAAAGTGGTAGCATACGCAGACGACGAAGAAGCTGTGTAAAAAATTTGAAAAGAATCAGTCCAGCAGGTTTTGAGAAATTATGTAGACCGTTTTCAAAAACGTAGTTTTGAGAAAGTACTCTAATGTATACCGGCAGCGCTCACTTCTAATGGCTGTAGAATCTACAAGTAATGAGATATTTTTAAGCCAAATGTCTTAAAATGACCGTAAGAATATCGGCATCAAGATTAAGTAAAAAAAATATCAGATTTTTAAAAAATGTCAGGGTGGTCCACCCCCTTAATCGGTCCACCCCTCCTCAGACAGCCAAGCGGACATAAAATCCCTCGCAACAGCTCTAGTGGCCAAATGCAAAGAGGCACTAAACAGACTTGCAGAGGACAACAGGGTACAAATAGCTTGGTTACCCGGACATAACGAAATCCCACTCTCTCGCTTTCGCTGTGCCGCTTCACTTCTTATAGCAGTGTTTTTTGTGTTAAGTACAAGTACAGTGGTAATACTTAATAACATGCGGAAATATTGTTTGTTTCGCCAAAAGAAACATTTGCCTGCGTTACTGCTGCGAGGCCTGTCGCGATGTGGAAAGGGAGATAATGTCTTTCATGCGCAAACCAAAAACCGTTTTAGGGGCATTTTATCGAGTTTTCGTAAAACTCATGAATTTTATTGACACCCAAATTAATAGCCTTACGCAAAAAAATGCTATTGGTGGGCAGCATGTAGGCGGACCCCAATTTTCCGCAACGTTCTCTCAGCAGCAGCCTCCCTCGGTACAACCCAAGACCTCAACATTAATTCCAAGAGCGCTGAGATCGAGCGCTAGGAAAGATTCGGTGTCCGAGTATGCCGAGATTGCCCGTACCGCAGGTGATATTTGTTTTGTCCCCTGGTGGGTCTCATATATTGACCCCTCAAAATCCCGTTAATATAGATATATCTGCCCAGGTTGTTAGGCCCGAAATACCGGCCGACAATGACACGGCAGATAACCAATCTGCCTTGCAAAAAAGCCCTTATAGCGGTTCCACCGACGAGACATTTTTTTTTCGCGGCTCTCACCTGATCAAACATCAGAAGGTGTTGTCTCCTTTAAATAAGGCAAAACCAGAACTGATAAAGTACAGTAAAGTAAAAAGTAAAGATTATGGTGGAAAAGTTTAAATTTTCTTACGCTAGGGATTATTTCATTTTTCAAAACCTTCTCAGGTTAATGTGTTCACAGAAACCTGGTTAAAGCTGGAGATTCTGAGCTCCGAAGTTTTTCCAGCTGTGTTACAACGATATTGAATTCCTTTGTGTGAAGCTATCTATCAATGGTAGCATTTTTATTACATGTTCCTACATACCTCCATTGTAGGAAATTCTTATATATTGGAAGTCCTAGGTAATTTAAATATTCCTGGTGCTGTTTGGTACTCCCAAAATTCCACCAATACTCTTCTAACTTCTACACAATATGACTTTATCGCTATCTTGTTCGACATTTCGCTGTATGAAGTAAACCATCTGCGAAATTCCTTACAGCGCTTGCTCGATCTTTATTTAGTCTCTGATCCTGCGAGAGTCAGCCATTTTGGCGCCTCTGACGCAGCCCGAAGATCCGTATTTATTTATTTATTTATTTATGTATTTATTTATAAAGTAAATAGCAATGACTGCCATTCTTAAATTATATTGTACCCTTACCTCTGCACAACAAAAGGAAGTGTTTTTTATCGATGTGCTCCGACTCACATCAGGTGGGCAGAGATAAGGATAGGTAATTTAACAAATTATGAACATTAAACTTTTTTACTGATTGTGTTCCGTTATACTATCCGCCAATCTCGAATAAGCCTTCGTGGTATACAAAAGAGTTGAGCCGACTTAAAAATAAAAAGTCTAAGCTGTATGCTAAATTTAAATTCACCGGTTCTCAATCTGCCCTTTCATCTTATTTATCAGCTGGGTCAAACTTTACCGCGCTGAACGCGCAGTGTTATAAAAACTATTTAACTCGTTGTAGGGCCCAGTTCTCACAGGACCCAAAACAGTTTTATAATTTCGTTAACACCAAACGTATGCCTAAAAAAAACCTTTCTCATTTTCATTTAAATAATAATACCGCTAATAATGATCAGGCAATAGCCGATCTATTTTCGCAGTTTTTTCAAACAACCTATTTAAGCTCTTCGTATTTACTCCAGACTTATTCCTACGACATACCCAAATCGAACTTAATTTTCTGTCCTAGCTTTAACGAAAGCTCTCTTCTTCTAGATCTTCATCGTATCAAGCCAGTTTATTCGCCAGGTCCCGACGGAATTCTTGGCTGTGTGCCTAGGTATTGTGCCGACGCCCTGTGCTATCGCCTTCTGAAATTGTTTACCTTGTCCTTAGAAACCTCCCACTTTCCAATTATTTGGAAGGAATCTTTTATTATTCTTCTCCACAAAAAAGATAGCAAATTGGATGCCAGCTATTATACTATTTATACTATACTATATACTATACTATTATTACCCCTCACTTACAGCACCTTTGTAGATCAGTTATTTCTCCATGTCAACATGGTTTTATGAAGCGAAAATCAAAAACAAAAAATCTTTTGGAGCTCTCTTCCTATGTTATAAACGGCTTCCATAATAATTTCAGACAGATGTAATCTATACTGATTTCAGTAAAGCATTTGACTCTGTTAACCATTCTCTCCTCGAAAGAAAACTCGATTTAATGGGTTTTCCAAGTGATCTTTTTAATTGGATCTCAAGTTATCTGTAGCAGGACGCAAAAGGTCTAATTATCTAATGTTCTAAGGGTTATATCTGGCTTCCCGCAAGGAAGCCATTTGGGACCCTTTTTGTTTACATTATTTTTTAATGTCCTGCCCAAACTCTTGACTAACTCCAGAGTGCTTTTATGTACGCGGATGACGTCAAGTTTTACGTGCAATTTAATGACGTCGCCTGCCAGTCGAATTTACAAACAGATGTCAATAATTTTAAAACTTGGTGCCGTGTAAACTTCCTTAAGTTAGACGGCTCGAAATGCAAGCTAATGACATTCTCTCGTGTCGTTCCTAAGCTTTCTACTTACACGCTGAACTGCTATTTGGAAAAAATTAATACTGTTGACGATTTGGGCGTCCGCTTGGACCCAAAACTTGACTTTATTGATCATATTTCGTCTATGGTGAATAGAGCCAGGGGTGTGCTTGGATTTATTAAACGGTGGTCGAAGGAATTCAATGACCCCTGTGTTACTAAATCGTTATATACTTCCTTAGTTCGTCCTATCCTAGAATATGGATGCTGCGTTTGGAGTCCTTAGTACGGCGTCCATAGTAAACGCATTAAGTCGGTTCAAAAGAACTTTTTACTTTTTGCTCTACGCGGTTTAAATTGGGATGCAAACCAAAGATTACCTTCCTACTCTAGTACACTCCTATTAATAAACTTGCCGTCCTTAGCGAATCGTAGAACGATGCTAGGGATAACCTTTATTTTTAACCTTATACATGGTGATGTGGAAAGTGCTGACTTGTTGAGTCAGCTTAATTTCCATGTACCATGTAGAACTACTAGATCCTATATCCCATTAGTGTTGCGCCACTGTAGAAACTCCTTTGAACTGCATGAACCTTTTAGAGTGCTATGTGCAAATTATAATAATTTGTACAGACTAATATCTAACGTAGATAGTCTTCCCACATTAAAATCTTTAATACTAACACACTTAGTAAACATGCAAGCTAACAACCTGGCAGCACGCCAGTAGTCAATTGCCTCGTATTCTGCCCTATATTTTCCATCGCGCCTACTAACACCTAACCCAAACAGGCACGTGCCTGTTGTCATACGGGCCACTTGAATGTACTGACCTTAGTGCATCAACGTCCTATATCATATAGCTGCCATAGGAATGATCGGAAAATTTTTACAAGAAAAATTATAACTTTTTTTTAGTTTTCAACATAATTTGATCAAATTTGAGATATAGCCATTTCATATTATTCTACAATTTTCTGTAAAATTTAATGAAAATTGGACGACTATATCTTATAGCTCCCATAGGAACGATCGAGAAATTAATTCAATTAAAAAGTAAAACATTTTCAGTTTTCAACAGATTTTCATCAAATTTGATACATACCCATTTTATAAGAAATAAAAGAAATTAATAAAATTAAAGATTATAACTTCTTTAGTTTTCACCAGATTTTCATAAAATTTGAGATATAGCCATTTTATTTTAATCTACAATTTTGTGTAAAGTTATAAAAAACCGGACTACTATATCACGTAGCGGCCATAGGAACGATCAAAAAATGAATACAATTAAAAATTATAACGTTTTCAGTTTTCAGCAGATTTTCATTAAATTGGAGATATAGCCTTTTTATATCAGTCTTAAATTTTGTGTCAAATTTTATTTTATTTTAAGAAAATCGGACGACTATATCACATAGGTGCCATACAAACGATCGTTAGATGTGGATCAAAAATGCAAATCTGTAATGTAAAACTGAAAATATAATATGTATAGGTGAATGAAATGAAAGCTGGTTTGCCTTTTGGAAAATATATTGTCAGAAAAAAAACTTAAATAAAATAAGTAGTAATTATAGTTGGATAACTTAAATAATTTGTCCCCCCCCCCAATGCAAGCACTAGTCGCTAAGTATTGCTGTGACGTCATAAGTAAGTAAGCCGCCGCTTCTGCGCACTGGCTGTGGCCGTCCGAAATCTATAAAAAAGACTCTGCATGCTGAAATTTGCACACGCATACAAACGTGCGAGCGCTTGTACACATATCCACAGAAACGAGAGCACAGCGCAAAGAAACGCACCCCTGCTCATCGTTCCACGGTCGATCTGCCACTGAAAAGTAAAATCTTGTTGGCTCGGTTTCGAACGAATGCTTCGAACTCGAAAAAGCCGAAGGCACTCTGGGGTTCTAGACATTTCGTTCGGGTGCTCTGGGGTTCCAGGCTCAGCCGTTTTTGTGATAGTACTTTTTTAAACGGTTTTATTTAGCTCACCCCGTTTGTTTTCTTTATTCTTGGGTCAAATTTAGTAATTCAAATTTCACCCTCTTCCTGTCAGCCGATTAATCTGAAATTTTGTATACACTTTGGATTTTGGTGACAATACAATTATGTTTATTCATTAGCATTATAAATTCAAGATGGCCGCCGCTACAAAATGACGGATAACTTAGGTTTTATCAATCCCATCAACATGGGTATCAAATGAAAGGTCTCAACAAGTAGAATACCATTCCAACAGAATACGAAATAAAAACTAAAAACTAGAAATAAAAATAGGTAAAAAAACTTTTTAAGTTAAACGGTTTTTTATTAAACATACATTGCAATGTTTAAGATAAATGTACTAAAAGCCAAAAAATAATAAAATAGATACAGTCGTGGGAATTATAAACATATGCATATACTAGACTAAAATAAAACCGTGGAACACGTCAATTGTCTAATACAAGTATAAGTAAGTACTTATTATTTGGCCCATGTGTGCATATAGTCGTCTGATTCGGCCCGTTCTGTCATATATACGAGTAAGAGTATATAAAAAACTAACTGCAAAGTTTCATTCCGATAGCTTCAAAACAGAGAGACTAATTTGCGTAGAAACGTACAGACGGAGTGAAAAATGGACATGGCTAGATTGACTCGGCTGTTGATGGTGATCAAGAAAATATATACTTTATAGGGTCGGTGACTCCTTCACTGCGTTCTGACTGAAATTATAATACCCTGTTATGGTTTAACAAAAAATTAACTTGATTTAAAAAAATTCATGGTGGCTACAGTTTTAAGGTATTTTTTAAAATACATACATTTTAAGTCTTCAAGTACGTTGACGTTTAAACTGGTCATAAAACTGACTAGATTTTGGATTCCTGATAATTAATCAAATAAATTTTACTTCATCTACGTATTTCTAGGATCTACAATCAGATTATCTTGCAATTACTTAGAGATAACTACGGATAAAACTAAAGGAGTTTTCCAATATGAAGTGCGATTTTTTCCCAACGTAGATTCTCTTCACTTAAGAATGAAATATTTAAACGAACATAAAGAGAAACTTGGAGGATGCAAAACATTCGATGGCACGACGTTGTATTTGCCAATTTTGTTGGAAAATCAAATGACAGTTTTTGTTTCAAAAACTGAATGTGAGGATGTTGAGATACGAATTTTATTTAAGAAAAAAGAAGACCTCAAGAATTGCGTTCATTTATATAATATACTATTTGACCGCGTCATGAAGACATTAAGCTATGTAAGGTTTAATCGGAAACAGTTTGACCCTTCACGCCCAAAAGTTATTCCTCTAGCTAAATTGGAGGTTTGGCCAGGTTACGTTACAGCAGTTGATGAATACGAAGGCGGTCTAATGCTGTGCTGTGATGTGTCTCATCGAATCCTTTGCCAAAAAACTGTATTGGATATGCTTGTAGATATTTACCAGCAAAACGTAGAAAACTTCCAAGAATGTGCTAGAAAGACCATAATTGGCAATATAGTTTTAACAAGGTATAACAATCGTACTTATAAAATAAATGAGATTTGTTTTGACCAAACTCCGAACGCCATGTTTCAAACTAAATCTGGGGCCACAAGTTATGTAGATTATTATAAAAAATATCACAATATTAACATTAAAGACATTAACCAACCTCTGCTTCTTAGCATCAAAAAGTCAAGAGTAAACACTGACGAAAATGAAAATATACAGTTCGGCTTAATACCTGAACTTTGTTACCTTACTGGACTGCGTGATGATATTCGGTCAGACAATAAACTTATGCGTGAAATTGCTACATTTACAAGAGTTTCTCCAAATCAACGCCAAATGGCCTTAGATAAGTTTTTCGACAATGTTTCTAAGACCCCTGCAGCAAGAGAAATTCTGGAAAGTTGGGGGCTTTCGCTTACAAAAAACTGCAACATACTAAAAGGACGACAATTGGACATAGAACAAATCTATTTTTCCAAACAGACGGTGTCTGCCGGAAAAAACGCAGAGTTTTCAAAATATGCTGCAAATACTGAAATGTTCCATGTTGTGCACATTCAAAAATGGATATTAATCCATTTGAGAAATGATCTAAAAGCCGCAAATAACCTACTTGATAATATAAAGCAATGCTGTAAGTCACTCGGGATAAATGTTTCTAAGCCAACAATGATTTCATTAGATCATGATCGAATCGATGCTTATATTCAAGCTCTACGCCGAAATATAGATTTAAATTCACAAATCGTCGTCTGTATATGTCATAATAGTAGAGAAGATCGATACTCTGCAATAAAAAAAATATGTTGTTCAGAATTGCCCATACCATCACAGGTAAGTTCATTTGTAATTAAAATTTGTTAACCAAACTTATGCATGACTTCTTAGATCATCGTTATTGGTTTTATAAACTATATATTTAGAGTCAACTGTGATCATTGCTATTTAACTAATCTAAGCATATAATCTGCCAAATTAATAAAAATTTCGGGCAAGCCAATAATGTACATACACATACTAGAACAAGTGTGCGTACAAACTCGCCGCCTAACTTTGATGGCTAAAAAAACATATTTATATAATTGATAGCAACTTAATTTTTTTTATTGTTAACACATTTGTGTATAATATTTTTGTCCGGTTTTATTTACCATATTAATAAGCTTAATTTATTAAATTTTAAAACCAAAATTCAACAAATTTTTACCATAAAAAGTATGCGTGCAAATTTCAAAAATGTGAAAAATTATACTAAATTCTACTAATTTGTATGAAATCTTATTATCGTTTTGGCATTGATTGCGCCAATTTTTGGATCCCCGATGAAGAAATTTTAAGTTCTTCCTCCATTATTACTGCCTTTGCCATTGCTTTCGATGTGATGTTTTGAAGACAACGAGTGCCGAAACAAACACGAGTGCCGAAAAGTTCGTAGAGCTTAAATCATTGTTACTAGTGATCTTACGGTGTTTTAAATTGCATACAGAGCAAAAACGCAGTGTGTATACAATTTGTTAAGTTAAGTAATAAAATAAATGAACATTGTAAAACTCCTGATATGTGTATATAACAAGCAAAAGGAGCCATCTCCGACCACCCAACGTAACATTCTTAATCAGCGTAACTGTCTGTCTGTTCGTTCGTCCGTTCGTATAAAACTAATCAGTAATCATCAAAAAATAATGCGAAAAATGCAATGTTTTTGTGATTTCTTCCCCGACGACACTGTTAAAATGTATTTATTTAACGAATGATACATTAAGGTACAACATTTAATGAATATCTTATAAAATTTTTATAAAGAAATATTCAAAAATATGGCAATGGTAACCTGTCCGGACGTGTCTCGAAAAAAAGTTGAATTGCGGTGCCAATCATAACTCGGTTCCGGATCATCGGTAATCAAAAAATCCAAATTCATTTGTTAGATTTTAGGATATAGGTAACGATGTCGAGTTTTATTTTTAAATTTCAATTTTTTTTTCGAAACAAAGGATCAGTGCAGTAGTTTGATCTTATGATTGGCACAGACTTTGAAAACGTGAGTTGTGGAAAAGCGCTTTAAAGTTTTACGCACAAAAAATCCGGCAAGTATAAAACTACTTAACTTAAATTTTGTTTTAATTGATTTGAAATTTTGGCACAATATTTTTCAGATATAATTCATTCAATATAAAAAAAATTAAAAAAAAAAACAAAAAAATATTCAAAATAAGGGAATAGTGGGAGGTTTCTAAAGATAAGGTAAACAATTTTAGATGTGGACTGCACATGGAATTTGAGCACACAGCCAGGAATTTCGTCGGGACCTGGCGAAAAAACTGGCTTAACATGATGAAGATCTAAAAGAAGAGAGCTTTCGTTTAAGGGGGTAGACCACCCCGACATTTTTTAAAAATCTTATTGTTTTTATACCCTTGCAGGGTATTATAATTTCAGTCAGAAGTTTGCAACGCAGTGAAGGAGGCACCTCCGACTATATAAAGTATATATATTCTTGATCAGGATCAACAGTCGATCTAGCCATGTCCGTCTTTCCGTCTGTCCTTCTGTCCGTCTGTCCGTTTCTACGCAAACTAGTCTCTCAGTTTTGAAGCTATCTGAATAAAACTTTGTAGTTAGCCTTCTATATACTCTCACTCGTATATATGTCGGAACGGGCCGGATCGGACGACTATATCATATAGCTGCCATTGGAATGATCGGAAAATGTTTACAAAAAAAAATTTAACTTTTTCAGTTTTCAATGGAATTGGATCAAATTTGAGATATAGCCATTTTTTATACTCTACAATTGTAAAAATGTGTAAAATTTTATAAAAATCGGACCACTATATCATATAGCTACCATAGGAACGATCGAGAAATTAAGACAATTAAAAATTATAACATTTTCAGTTTTCAACAGTTTTGAGGTATAGCCATTTAAATTTTGTGTAAAATTTTATTGAAATCGGACGACTATATCATATAGGGGCCATACAAACGATCGTTAGATGTGGAGTAAAATGCACATCTGTGACTGTAAAACTGCAAATATAATATGTAAAAGTGAATGAAATGAAAGCAGATATTACTTCATTGTTTTTTAACACAAATAAATATAATTTATATTGTTGGAATTCCAAGTCATAGAAGTTCTATCTGCAAGGGTATATAAACTTCGGCGTGCCGAAGTTAGCTTTCTTTCTTGTTTGTTTTAAAGTTATAAATTTTTTAATTTCGTCTAAAAAAATGTTTTTTTTCAAAGTGCTCCCATTTGCTCAAAAAATTGTTTTTCCAAAAACGGCTACGTTATGCATTAGCCATACTTATTTAGTTTATAACAAATTTTTGTTTTTGAATTTCGGATAACAAATGTGGTATGCAGCATGTACACCATACGACCATTCCCTAAAAAAATTCCTTTATCGACTGGCTATATCTCCGCCGTTTGTAAATATTTTTTTTCTTTCAATAATTATTAGTTTAACATATGTACTTTGATGTACTAATAAATAAAAAGATTTATTCCTAACAACTTTGTCAAAACTAATTTAAAAAAAAAAAACTACTGGACTACCCCCTTAAACTGGGACTGAAAATTAGGTGCGATTTGGGCATGCTGTAGGAATAACCCTTATGTAAATTCAAAGAGTTTGATTAAGTTTTTTGAAAAAGCTGCGAAAATAGATAGGCTATTGCCTGGTCATTATTTACGGTAGTGTTTTCAAATGAAAGAGAGATGGATTGGTGTAAGGCTTACTTTTAGTTGTAACAAAATTATAAAACTGTTTTGGGTCCTGAGAGAACTGGGTCCTGCAACGATTCAGATAGTTTTTATAACACTGCGTGCTCAGAACGGTAAAGCTTGACCGAGCAGATAAATAAGAGGAAGGGGTAGATTGAGGACCGGAGATTTTTAATTTAGCTTTGGCATTATAAAAAATTTCCACGGCGTCAGCCATGTTAGTACACATGTATAGATCGTATATCGATCGATTCAGATAGTTTTTATAACACTGCGTGCTCAGAACGGTAAAGCTTGACCGAGCAGATAAATAAGAAGAAGGGGCAGATTGAGGACCGGAGATTTTAAATTTAGCTTTGGCATTTTAAAAAATATGCACGGCGTCAGCCATGTTAGTACACATGTACAGATCGTACTAACTTAATTTGGAAATTTAAACGGTCAGATATATTCTGTAAGCCAGACCCAATAACGAGAGTCACATCAAAAGTAGGATGATAGGGATCTTCGGGTTGCGTCACCCTGAATAAGCCAAATTGTAGCGGATTACAGACAAAATAAAGATCAAGCAAGCGTTGTAAGGAATTTTGTACAAGGTTGCCTTGAGACAGCGAAATGTTAAGAAAGCCAGCAACAAAATCATGTTGTGTAGAGGTTAGGAGAATTATTTTAGAATTATGTGAACACCAAATGCCCCCTGACATATTAAAATCAGTTGGGACTACCAACTGGTCTCTATTCTAAAGTCTACTGAAAACCATCTGAATAGCGGAAACGTGGTTCCAATAAATAGCGAGTTCCGACAATGGATCTCCGGCTTTAACCAGGTTTCTGTGAGCACAATAACCTGAGATGCAAACGAAAGGTTATCAGAATACAAGTTATGAAGCTTACTACGTAAGCCTCTTGCATTCTGAGAGGCTGCTGCTGAGAGCGTTGCGGAAAATTGGGGTCCGCCTACATGCTGCCCACCAATAGAATTCTTTTGCGTAAGGCTGGGTGTCCAACGTCAATAAAATTCACGAGTTTTACGAACACTCGATAAAATGCCCCTAAAACGGTTTTTGGTTTGCGCATGAAAGACATTATCTACCTTTCCACATCGCGACAGGCCTCGCAGCAGTAACGCAGGCAAATGTTTCTTTTGGCGAAACAAACAATATTTCCGCATGTTATTAAGCATTACCACTGTACTTGTACTTAACACAAAAAACACAGCTATAAGAAGTGAAGCGGCACAGCGAAAGCGTGAGAGTGGAAGAGCGTGGAAGATGAATAACTAAGACGTTTAGCTGTTGCGACGGTGTAAACAAATGCGAAACAAAGAAGGCACAAAAAGAAATTCAAAATATGCAAAAACTAGCACTAGCAGCACAACTAAATTGGAAAATTAAACCAATTATATACACAAATCAGAATAGCTGCATGCACACGCGAATTTGACGGGAAGTTGTTGACACAAAATAGAAAATTTAAGTTATTTGCAAACTGTAACACAAATCGGAACTCAAAAAATAAACACATCTGTTCACTTGGAAAGATGAAATTAACCTTTCCTGGCCGGCTCGTCCGTTTTCTCCTTTCCTGGGATTTCGTTATGTCCGGGTACCCAAGCTATTTGTACCCTGTTGTCCTCTGCAAGTCTGTTTAGTGCCTCTTTGCATTTGGCCACTAGAGCTGTTGCGAGGGATTTTATGTCCGCTTGGCTGTCTGAGGAGGGGTGGACCGATTAAGGGGGTGGACCACCCTGACATTTTTTAAAAATCTGATATTTTTTTTACTTAATCTTGATGCCGATATTCTTACGGTCATTTTAAGACATTGGGCTTAAAAATATCTCATTACTTGTAGATTCTACAGTCATTAGAAGTGAGCGCTGTCGGTATACCTTAGAGTACTTTCTCAAAACTACGTTTTTTAAAACGGTCTACATAATTTCTCAAAAACTGCTGGACTGATTCTTTTCAAATTTTTTTACACAGCTTCTCTTTAACGTCCTCTATGGCATGAATTTATTTTAAAATATAATTTTTTTTTTTAAATGCTCCCATTTTATAAAAAAAAATTGTAAAAACGGCTACGTCATGCTATAGCCATATTTATATAGTTTATAACAAATTTTTGTTTTCGAATTTCAGATAACAAATGTGGTGTGCAGCATGTACACCATCTGACCATTCTCTAAAAATATAATATCCACCATTCGTAAATATTTTTTTTCTTTTCAACAAGTATTTTTTAGTTTAACATATGTTCTTTGATGTACTAATGAACAAAAATGTATATTCTTAATAACTTTGTCAAAATGAATTTTTGAAAAACCCTCAAATTTTCGGGCCTTTAGGGTGGTCTACCCCCTTAAGTGAGAGTTCGGCTGTTTTCAGTTTTGCGAGAACCTCCGCCTGGAATACTGTAGGTAACGCTGGGAGGAGGAAGGACTTTTCTATTTCCCAGTTCTCGGAGAAGATTCCGGCCCCTACCCCTCAGCTTATCCTTGAGCCGTCGGTGAGAGTGATACCTCATCTGGCTCGGGTACCCTCCTTCTTCTCCATTCTTCTCTTTTTGGGTATATCGTGGTGTAGGTGGTGCCGAATCGCAGGTAGGTCGTCATATAATCAGTGTCTTCTGTCATCCAATAGTTCATCTCGTCAAGGATCTTACAGTGTCCTGTGTGGTAGTTCTTCCAGCTCTAGCTTGCCTTTAGTCATACCGCACATTGGGCTGCTGTATTCCTGATGAAATTTTCTATTGGAATAATATTTATCATGACATTCAGCGCTGCCGCAGCATATGATCTAAGCACATGCCCATCTCTAAATCCTTGTCAGTTTTTGGATGTTGTAGGCCTTAGTTAATACTGCCCACGATACTAGTGCCCCATATGTAGGTATGGGTCTTACAACCGCTGTGTAGAGCCATTTTATTATTTTGGGTTAGATGCCCCAGTTTTTACCGAACATCTTTCTACAGGAGTAAAAAGCAGGCTAGCTTTTCTGACTCTTTCGTTGATGTTTGGTTTCCATGACAGATTCGCATCTAGTATCACTCCCAGATACTTTGCTTGTAGCGATAGTCCAAGTTCTATGCCTTCTATCTGAGGCTTATTGAACTTGGGGATCTTTGTTCTTCTTGTGAAGAGCATAAGCTCCGTTTTACCTGGGTTGGTGCCCAATCCACAGGCTTTTGCCCATGCATTGAGTTTGGTAAGTGACCTTGTCATCAGTTGGTTGATGATGTCGGGGAAGGGTCCTGAAGTCAGTAGGACTTCGTCGTCTGCGTATGCTACCACTTTTACACCTTCACTGTTAAGTGCTTTAAATATGTCATCTATGTTTATCAGCCATAGCAGCGAAGACAGTACTCCTCCCTGAGGTGTGCCTCTCTTCATAAATCTTGTGTGATGACCGTCACTCAGTTCGGCTGTTATCTGTCTGCTCGTAAGCATTGCGCCGATTCTGGTTCTGATACCTTCTTCAACTCCTACTTTGTTAAGGGAGCTCAGGATTTTGTCTGCGTTTACATTATTGAAGGCCCCTTCTATATCTAAAAAGTTGGCCAGAGTGTAATTCTTGAAGAGCAGTGCCTTTTCTATGTATCGTATCACTTCATCTAGTGCGGTCTCTGTGGATCTGCATTTCCTGTATGCATGTTGAGCGTCGAAAAGGCTTTCCTTCGTTTTACTTCTGATGTGGATATCTAGTATCCGTTCCAGACGGATTAGTCTGAGGTCAGACTAATCGGACTGTAATCCTTGGCATGGATATGTCCTCTTCTTCCTGGTTTGGCATGTATTTTTTTACATGCTTGGAAGATTGCTTGTAGCCACCTACCCATGCATGTTTTTGTTTCTTGTAGCATTGCTGGTATAATTTCGTCCGGACCCGGACTTTTGTACTTGTCGAAGGAATCGATCGCCCAATAAATCCTTTCCATAGTGACTATCTCTTCCACTCGTATTTGTTGGGCTGCCTTTTCGTTGTTTCTCGTACTCGTGTACTTATTATTTCGACCAGTAGTGTAGCTGCCATAGGAATAATCGGAAAATTTTTACAAAAACAATAACAAATTTTCATCAAATTAAAGATATAGCATTTTTTATATAATTCTAGATTTTTATAGAAAACTAGCTGTACCCTGCCACGTTTCTCTGTGGCATATTGTGGTTAAGAGGGCACTTCTGAATACATCAATGTTCCGGCAAAATCATCTTCCTGGCATAAGGTGAAGAAGGCAGTCAGAGTTGTCGCTGGCGGATTCAGGACTCTTTCTTGCACATTTCTTTCTGTGAAATAGATACGTTGACCATTCTCGAAATGGACTGCCAAGTGAACTAAAGCTGGATAGCGTTCATGAATGGGGAACGAACAAATTCTCCATGCAACCTCGTTGCTGCTTTTGTATCTTCCAGCCTGGTATTGAGATATTTCATCGACAACTCGTACTGCATTGCTGTCCCCATTTTCTGCCTGAACACCAAAAACTGCCATATCGCTGCCTTTATTCACGTACTTGCAGATATATTTAATCGATTTCACGGAATTGCAATATGTATGATTTTGACAATAGTGGTGAGTATGGAACCACCCAACGATTGTCTACCTCAATATCACCAATTCTCATGTTTAAAGTTGCCGAAGTCCCTCCATCTTCAGTTGACCGTCTCCTATACAGAGGATATCCATCGTCCCCTGTTACGGTGTTGGCTGTAAATGCTCGAGGATATCGCTTGGAACACTTCCCGTCTACCATGCATGGTGAACTTCGGTTGAGGGTACCACATGGGCCATGGATCATGTTCTTGATGACAACTGCATGCAAATCTGTATCAACCTCTGCCCGTGGAATCTCAGCGCATATCACATTGTCAATTTCGTCTGCAGTAATTTTATCATACAGCCAAATCAGTATGTGCGCATGCGGCAATCCTCTCTTCTGCCATTCTACTGAATACATCCAGCACCGCTCAGATCCCAAAACTCCATGTTTCACAATGAAATCCATCAGTGACTTGAGCTTTTGTCTAAAAACACGGGCTGTGATGTCATGCCTATCCCTATGTGATTGTCCAGGAAATAACAGCTGAACTATCTCGTCCCAAGCTGGATTGCATGTGAAGGTGATAAATAAGTCTGGACGGCCGTAGCAACGAACATATGCCTGGGCATCTTGAGCATATTCATGCATGTGGCTCGGACTACCTATGTATGAGGATGGCAAAATCGTGAGCTTTCCAACGTTGGTTGTATTACGGTCATTCATCACAGCATCCCGCAAATGGATATATTCCTCGGACCGAAGTTTCTTCTGATTCAATCGGAGGAA
The DNA here is from genome assembly GCF_035046125.1 of Drosophila serrata. Lineage (NCBI taxonomy): Eukaryota > Metazoa > Arthropoda > Insecta > Diptera > Drosophilidae > Drosophila > Drosophila serrata. The sequence goes on from NW_028257162.1 coordinate 270,764, forward strand.
CAGCAAACGTTGTTTCAATTTTTGCATACATATCGACAATGTACTGATGAAACAACTGACGACATTTCAATATATGATTGCAATCGGTCCTCCGAACCATTAACCTGTATGAGTAAAAGTTCATCGCGCAGCCGCGTCTCTCGGATGGAGGCCCGTTCTTCGTCAGTCATATTCGTAATCTTACGTCTTTTTGCTTCTGTATTGCGAATACGACGACCCAATCTCGACTTCTTTGGTGGCATGACTTCGTTTCTTACTGAACCTGAACAAAAAATAAAATTTGTATCTCCAATTTCTTCTTTCAATATGTTTTTAATGTTTGACAGGAAATGCTTTGATTTGCTTGTAGAGGGCGCAGTAGTAGGGGCACGGGGAAACGCTAAAAAAATAGATATATTCGCAACCGCAGATAAGCTATCAACATCAAAAGTAGTCAATAACCGAGCTGGAACCTCAACGCATCTTCTCTAAAAATTTGGGCATAAACGGTTCAGAACTTTTCAAGTTTCTTCTTTCAATATGTTTTGAATGTTTGACAGGAAATGCTTTGATTCAGCTGGCTGCCTGTAGATGGCGCAGCAGTAGGGGCACTTGGAAACGCTAAAACAATAGATATATTCGCCACCGCAGATAAGCTATCAACGTCAAAAGTAGTCAATAACCGAGCTGGAACCTCAACGCATGTTGTGTAAAAATTTGGGCTTCAACGGTTCAGAACTTTTCGAGTCTATGAAGGATGTAGACACGAACAGAGCATTTTTATATATATAGATTTTATGAAAATCGAATAGCTGCTATACAAACTATCGTTAGATATAGAGGAAAATGTGAATGTCATACTGTAAATATAAAATGTATTGTGAATACCATTAAAGCAGGCACTACTTCGTTGTTTTTTAACATTAATATATTACGTTATATATATTGTATTAATTTTAAGTGATCGAAGTTTCATCTGGAAGGGTGTATAAAGGAAGAGTGCTGATGTAAAATTCCTTTCTTGTTTTTACATATCTTTGAGCCAATATTCTTACGGTCATTTTGAGACCTCGTTCTAAAAAAATATGTCATTATTTGTGGATATTACAATCCATAGAAGTGAGGGCTGCCGGTATACCTTTTTTATCTGCTTATTCGTTTTTCTCAAAACTACGTTTTTTGGAACGTTGTACATGATTTTTCAAAAACTACTAGACGGATTCTCTTCAAATTTTTTACAAAATTTCTCTAAGATTGTGACTAAACAAAATTTTGGAAATAACGCATGGGCTGAAAAGTGCCGGTTTTATAAATCGCGATATTTTTATTGCAGTTAAATTTCTTTTTAGTCAATACAATCTTTCATAAGACAGCTGTTAAAATTTCATGATATTCTATTCATTAGTTTGTGAGTTATTGTGTTATGAGTGATGCTATTTTTTGTATTTAAAAAAAAATAATTTTGTGTTTTAATTTAACACTGATTCTTGATGAGAATGTTTTGAAAAGTTTTATGGGGACTCCGCTCTATCAGAAAAAACAATAAAACGTTGGTTTGCTGACTGTAAACTTGGTCGTAGAGACTCTGAAGATGCAGAACACAGTGGACGTCCTAATGAGGAGGTAACATCGCAAAACATCAACAAAAACAACAAAAAAAAAGTGAAGTTGCGTCAGTTAGCTGACATCGTAAAGATATCAAAAGAATGTTTTAGATTTATATTGAATGAGCATTTGACTGGGATGCCGCATTTGCTCACATCAATACAATGCACCGTGTCACAATTCAATCAAAACAATGGCACAAATTACGTGAATTCAATTTCGAATTGTTTCCACATCCACCGAATTCGTCAGATTTGGATCCCAGGGACTACTGGCTTTTTGCAGACCTGAAAAAAATCCTCGCCAGTAAGAAATTTCTCACGAATGAAGAGGTTATCGCCAAAACGGAGGCCTATTTTGAGGCAATAAATAAATCGTCCTACAAAAGCCGTGCGTTACTCTTAATAAAGATTTCTTTAATGAATAAAGCAAATTTTAAACCAAAAAAAAACGTGTTTTCTGAGTTAGGCCAGGGACTTTTCAGCCGATGTATTCAGAAGGATTTCTATTGTTGTCCTGCTAACTTTAATTGTAATCTAAGTGGAGAAATTCAGCTAAGCAATTGGATTCTGCAATTTGATTGGATAGAAAGAGGAAATTTCTGGAAAAACTATGATTAACAATCTGGTATTCAGTGCCAAATAATAAAACTCATGAGCCCCCCGCTATACAGCTATGGTCATATAATTGGCACACATTTTTTGTATTGTTTCTTTAATTATTTAACAAAATGTAAGCCACATAGAAAAAATATTTTTCCAGTAAATATATACTGGACTTATACACTTTAGGCTGCACTATTAATCTTCCCGTTATAATTATCATCTTTCCTTAAATTGTCAATTTCGATCAAGAACCGCCATTTTAAGATGGTCACATAATTGACACACTTTGATAAAAATTAAATTTTTTATTTAAAAACGGAGTTTTTACACTTTCTGCTATTTTTATATCACTTTATATTTAATTTATGTACGGGTAAAACTTGTACTTTAAAAGAACAAAGGACTATTTATAGTCTAAAGGAATTGATCCAAAAATAAGCTAATAGGTAAAATCATGGGTTGTTTTTGAAAAATGCAAAATTATGCAATTGCATTAGTCAATAAAATTTGAAAGCAAAAGCTTTGGAAAGGACTAAAGTTGGAAAAAGCAAAAATTACCCTTTTTCAGTCTGCTCGTAAAATTATGATTGAAATCTAAGATAAATCGAACTAGAAACTCGTTTCAAGAAAAATTAATGAAACTGGGCTCTATGGATGCGTAGGAAGAAGGATACAGCTCCTGTCGAAGGCAAATATAGAACAAGAAAGGAAGCTAACTTCGGCACGCCGAAGTTTATATACCCTTGCAGATAGAACTTCGATGACTAGGAATCCATACAATTTAAAATATATATTATAATATTAAAAAACAATGAAGTAATACCTGCTTTCATTCCATTCACCTATACATATTATATTTTCAGTTTTACATTCAAAGATTTGCCTTTTTGCTCCACATCGAGATATATATATCTCCACATTGGAGATATAGCCGTTTTATATCAGTCATAAATTTAGTGTCAAATTTTATGAAAATCGGACTACTATATCAAATAGCTGCAATAGGAACGATCGAGAAATTAATACAATTAAAAATTATAAGTTTTTTAGTTTTCAACAAATTTTTTATCAAATTTAAGGTATAGCCCTTCTACATTTTTCGTCAATATTGCATACAATTTTATGAAAATCGGACTACTCTTCATAAAGCTGCCATATGAGCGATCGGAATATTTTTACAAAAAAAATTATAACTTTTTTAGTTTTCAACAGATTTTCATTAAATTTGAGATATAGCCCTTATATATATATACTAGCTGTACCCTGCCACGTTTCTCTGTGGCATATTGTGGTTAAGAGGGCACTTCTGAATACATCAATGTTTCGGCAAAATCATCTTCCTGGCATAAGGTGAAGAAGGCAGTCAGAGTTGTCGCTGGCGGATTCAGGACTCTTTCTTGCACATTTCTTTCTGTGAAATATACACGTTGACCATTCTCCAAATGGACTGCCAAGTGAACTAAAGCTGGATAGCGTTCATGAATGGGGAGCGAACAAATTCTCCATGCAGCCTCGTTGCTGCTTATGTATCTTCCAACCTGGTATTGAGATATTTCATCGACAACTCGTACTGCATTGCTGTCCCCATTTTCTGCCTGAACACCAAAAACTGCCATATCGCTGCCTTTATTCACGTACTTGCAGATATATTTAATCGATTTCACGGAATTGCAATATTCTACGTTGATGTGCGCTTTGTATGATTTTGACAATAGTGGTGAGTATGGAACCACCCAACGATTGTCTACCTCAATATCACCAATTCTTATGTTTAAAGTTGCCGAAGTCCCTCCATCTTCAGTTGGCCGTCTCCTATACAGAGGATATCCATCGTCCCCTGTTACGGTGTTGGCTGTAAATGCTCGAGGATATCGCTTGGAACACTTCCCGTCTACCATGCATGGTGAACTTCGGTTGAGGGTACCACATGGGCCATGGATCATGCATGCGGCAATCCTCTCTTCTGCTATTCTACTGAATACATCCAGCACCGCACAGATCCAAAAACTCCATGTTTCACAATGAAATCCATCAGTGACTTGAGCTTTTGTCTAAAAACACGGGCTGTGATGTCATGCCTATCCCTCTATGATTGTCCAGGAAATAACAGCTGTACTATCTCGTCCCAAGCTGGATTGCATGTGAAGGTGATAAATAAGTCTGGACGGCCGTAGCAACGAACATATGCCTGGGCATCTTGAGCATATTCATGCATGTGGCGTGGACTACCTATGTATGAGGATGAACAAAATCGTGAGCTTTCCAACGTTGGTTGTATTACGGTCATTCATCACAGCATCCCACAAATGGATATATTCCTCGGACCGAAGTTTCGTCTGATTCAATCGGAGGAACAGAAAACGTTCTGTTTCAATTTTTGCATACATATTGACAATGTACTGATGAAACAACTGACGACATTTCAATATATGATTGTCATCGGTCCTCCGAACCATTAATCGGTATGAGTAACGGTTCATCGCGCTGCACTTTTTGTTCGTTTCTACACCATTGACTGGATCTACCATCCTCACATTGAAATGGTATCCATCGGCACCATCCCCGAAGATGAGTGGATACTGCAAAGCATCGTAACAACGGTGAGTTTTTGCGACGTTTACCAATCGATCGTTTTGTTGATGGAGAATAATATCTCGAGGTTGGAACTGATCCCCGACGATGACAATTGCCACTTCGTCTATAGTTGGAGCATTATATCTCCTGATATGTTCTCCAACAGGCGTTTTGTCTGCATGAATGACAATTTTATGGACATCCGAAGGCATCATATCGATTGCTGTTTTGAACAAACGCACCCAATTGTTCCTTTTGTGAAAAAGCTGCTGTAGCTGCAAAATAATGTGCCTCTTCAGCGAGGTATTGATTCCATAACGTGCATCTACTTCATCTCCATCATCACCAATGAAGTACATTTGAAGAAATTTGTGTTCGCTGACTGGGAACGGAAGCAGGGAACCTTCTTTGTGATAGATTTGTTCTTTGATTTTAAAAGTTGGGATGAATTGCGCATTTATAATTTCCGCACCAAATGACGTCATTTGGAAGCAAGAGTTGTATTTCCTAATGTTCGACAGGAAATGCTTCGATTCAGCAGTAGATCCAGCGAATAGAGAGTGCAGAGGCTCTGGTGGTGCTTCAAGTTGAGGCAATTTCACTTTCCCGAAAGCGCAACACAATCCTTATGGTTCGTTTTTGAATTTAAGAGCCTGACAGTATGTGCACACCTGATGCAACCGGCCAATAACGACATTGCGATTCGAGCTATAATCAACAGTTGAATTATATCGGAATGCAAGACGATTGTATTGCAGGTTTTGATCTTCTGCAAGCTTTAAACGCGCTTCAGCTACCCTTGCCCTGTCGCGTTAATTATTTTGAGAGTGAATCAAATCGATTGCTGCAGAACGCGACTGCCTAACTCTCAATCGTTTTCTCTTAAGCCTATCTGCTCGTCTTTCTGCTGATTCCGCGTTGTACATCTGCATTGCTATCAGCACTCAGTCTCTCGGATGGAGGCCCGCTCTTCGTCAGTCATATTCGTAATCTTACGTCTTTTTGCTTCTGTATTGCGAGTACGACTACCCAAAATCGACTTCTTGGGTGGCATGACTTCGTTTCTTACTTTAACTGAACAAAAAAATAAAATTTTAATCTATTATTTCTTATTTTAATATTTTTGGGATGTTTGACAGGAAATGCTTCGATTCAGCTGGCTGCCTGTAGAGGGCGCAGCAGTAGGGACACGGGGAAACGCGAAAAAACTGATATGTTTGCCAACGCAGATAAGCTATCAACATCAAAAGTAGACAATAACCGAGCTGGAACCTCAACGCATGTTGTGTCAAAATTTGGGCTTAAACGGTTCAGAACTTTCCCAGTCTATAAAGGAAGTAGACACGAACAGAGCATTTTTATATATATAGTTAAAAAAAAAAATAATTCAAACAAAAGCTGATCAGAACTTTGGTATTATTGCTACTATTTAACTGGTTTTCCAATTAAGTGCCAAAATAATGAAAAGGGTACTGTATTATGTTTGATGTTCCGTCGCGAAAGTTACATAAAAAAATATTACATGATTAAATGCATTTTAATTTTTTGTTAGTTTTTTTTTTCATTTTACCAAAATGGATTGATTCTTAATGATTTAAATCACAATTGCAAGGATACACAGGGTGCAAGGGTCCTTAATTAATAAAAAGTACTTTCCGTGTATGTTTATTAGATTCCTGCATGAATGCATCCAAAACGGCAAATGAATCACTTAGTCTAAATGTGGGCACACTTTTTTTTCTACACAGTATATTTGGGTGTGAGTGAGTATGGAAGTATTCGATTGACAGTGTTCTCACTCATTTCATAGTTGTACAGCTGTTGATGAGTACATCAAAATTGGTGTACAGTAGTCAAGGCACTGTACAGTGTTTTGGTGTGCAGTTGACTTACTGTACAGTGAGTGAAACTTCATGACTGGTACATACACACATATAGAGTTCTCGTGTTTATGAATGTCAGAAAGAATACGATTAAAAATTGATTTGTATATTCGTTTCAAATGTATTTATTATAAAATAAAGAAATTAGAAATTTAGAAAATAGTACTTGACTTAAAAATAGATATAATAATTATTTTATGTTATTAAAGAATTTATATTTAAATTATTAATATTGAAATGGATAAACATTATTTTATTGACCAAGTCTTCAGTGGTTACAATTTTTGATCGTTTTTCGCAAATTAAATTTTTGGCAACAGAAAATGGACTTTCCCATGCTGCACTGCTCGCGGAAGCTGCTAGTACCTTGCAGCTAATTTGATACAGTAAAGGAAAACGGTCTTTGTTAATTGACCACCAATGCAGAACACCAATATCTTCACTGTACGCTTTGTTTATATTTATACCCTTGCAGGGTATTATAATTTCAGTCAGAAGTTTGCAACGCAGTGAAGGAGGCACCTTCGACCATATAATGTATATATATTCTTGATCAGGATCAACAGCCGAGTCGATCTACCCATGTCCGTCTGTCCGTCTGTCCGTTTCTACGCAAACTAGTCTCTCAGTTTTGAAGCTATATGAATGAAACTTTGTAGTTAGCCTTCTATATGCTCTCACTCGTATATATGTCGGAACGGGCCAGATCGGACGACTATATCATATAGCTGCCATAGAAATGTTGGGATAATTTTACAAAAAAAAATTATAGCATTTTCAGTTTTCAACAGAATTTCATCAAATTTGAGATATAGCCATTTTATTATACTCTACAATTTTGCATAAAATTCTATGAAAATCGGACTACTATATCATAAAGCTCCCATAGGAACGATCGAGAAATTAATACAATTAAAATTATAACTTTTTCGGGTTTCCAAAGATTTTCATCAAATTTGAGGTATAGCCATTTTATATTAGTCTTAAATTTTGTGTCAAATTTCATGGAAATCGGACGACTATATCATATAGGTGCCATACAAACGATCGTTTGATGTAGAGGAAAAATGCAAATCTTTGAATGTAAAACTGCAAATATAATATCTATAGGTGAATGAAATGAAAGCAGGTATTACTTCATTGTTTTTTAACATAAATATATTAAATTTATATTGTATGGATTCCTAGTCATCGAAGTTTTACCTGCAGGGGTATATAAACTTCGGCGTGCCGAAGTTAGCTTCCTTTCTTGTTAAAAAAAAAACAACATTATTTGCGTTTGTGCGTGTTTGACATCGATTTTTTTATACCCTTGCAGGGTATTATAATTTCAGTCAGAAGTTTGCAACGCAGTGAAGGAGGCACCTCCGACTATATAAAGTATATATATTCTTTATCAGGACCAACAGCCGAGTCGATCTAGCCATGTCCGTCTGTCCGTTTCTACGCAAACTAGTCTCTCAGTTTTTAAGCTATCTGAATGAAACTTTGCAGTTAGTCTTCTATATACTCTCACTCGTATATATGTCGGAACGGGCCGGATCGGACGACTATATCATATAGCTGCCATGGGAATGATCGGACAATTAAAAAAAAAAAAAATTTTAACATTTTTAGTTTTCAACAGATTTGATCAAATTTGAGATTTAGTAATTTCATATTATTCTACAATTTTGTGTAAAATTTTATGAAAATTGGACGAATATATCATATAGCTCCCATAGGAACGATCGAGAAATTAATTCAATTAAAAAGTATAAAATTTTCAGTTTTCAACAGATTTTCATCAAATTTGAGATATAGCCGTATCATATTATTTTACAATTTTGTGTAAATGAGAATGGCGGTGGCAGTTGTCGGAAGACTGACAATCGCGGTGGCGATAACATTTTTAGTTTTCAAAAGAATTTAATCAAATTTAAGATATAGCCATTTCATATTATTCTACAATTTTGTGCAAAATTTTATGAAAATTGGACGACTATATCTTATAGCTCCCATAGGAACGATCGAGAAATTAATTCAATTAAAAAGTATAACATTTTCAGTTTTCAACAGATTTTCATCAAATTTGAGATATAGCCGTATCATATTATTTTACAATTTTGTGTAAATGAGAATGGCGGTGGCAGTTGTCGGAAGACTGACAATCGCGGTGGCGATAACATTTTTAGTTTTCAAAAGAATTTAATCAAATTTAAGATATAGCCATTTCATATTATTCTACAATTTTGTGAAAAATTTTATGAAAATTGGACGACTATATCTTATAGCTCCCATAGGAACGATCGAGAAATTAATTCAATTAAAAAGTATAACATTTTCAGTTTTCAACAGATTTTCATCAAATGTGATACATAGCAATTTTATAAAAAAAAAGAAATTAATAAAATTAAAGATTATAACTTCTTCAGTTTTCACCAGATTTTCATCAAATATGAGATATAGCCGGTTTATTTTAATCTACAATTTGGTGTAAAGTTATAAAACAATCGGACTACTATATCACGTAGTGGCCATAGGAACGATCAAAAAATGAATACAATTAAAAATTATAACGTTTTCAGTTTTCAGCAGATTTTCATTAAATTTGAGATATAGCTATTTTATATCAGTCTTAAATTTTGTGTCAAATTTTATAAAAATCAGGCGACTATATCATATAGGTGCCATACAAAAGATCGTTTGATGTTGGGGAAAAATGCCAATCTGGGAATGTAAAACTGCAAATATAATATGAATAGGTGAATGAAATGAAAGCAGGTATTACTTCATTGTTTTTTAACACAAATATATATAATTAATATTGTATATATTAATATTAATATTAGTGCTCTGAACGGGTTTCGAATAATCTGCAAATATTATTATATATATATTATATTATCTATGTCTTGTGCAGGTTTAATTAATTTTTCTATATCATCATTTTGACTATTTATATGAATACTATTCATCATTTCTTCTACGTCTTTAAAAGTTTAAAAGTTTGTTTCTTCTCTAATTCTGAGAATTTAGTTAATTTATTAGTGGGTGGAAACAAAAACAGGGCAATATTGTGATATTTTTTAAATTTTCTATGACTATTAAATCTACGTACTCTAAAAGCGAAAGTTTGCATTTTTTAAATATTTCTGTTATTTTCATTTGGTGAGGATATTTTTTTAAGTTATTAATATGTGGAACAGTCATTGTACGAGCGTCGATTTCTTTGCAATCCATGTTTATGCACTTATTAAAAAAATACTGCACTCATCTGCACAGCTGTACACAGACAACTAACAAGCTGTTTAAAAAGAGACAAATATAGTACTCACTCACGAAGAGTACAACCATATACTGTTTTCACTCGGAGTGAGTACACTGAAAATGTTGTGCTATCTTTTTCTGGCCTATAAGAATACTGTACAGTATGAAATGAGTGCAGTATTTTTAAGGACGCTAAACTACTGTACAGAACTGTTGTGCTACAAATGAGTACATTCATGCAGAAGTCTAATGTTTATATTAAACACAGCAACATTGTCTAAGAATTTTATATACATATGTCGTAAAGTGTATTTAACAATCATTCCACTGTATGACCAGTATATGGTCTTAAATGTAATGGGCCATTTAAGCTTATTCAGTACAAAGAGTTGATAGTTTAACCTATGTACTAATAGAGTGAACAGTAACCTCCCTGGGAATGAAAAAAATTGTTTTTAAAAAAAATTTTTTTTTTTATTTAATTCAATGTAGTCCCCTTTTAGCTCGATACACTTATTCCAGCGATTTTCCAACTTCTTGATCCCACCCGAAAAGTAATTTTTCGGGAGGTCTGCAAAATTTTCAGGTTCGAGAAGAGATAAAAGTCACATTGGCTTTGCCTCTACTGTCAAGAGCAGACGTCTACTTCTCCAAATTCTAAACAGAAAAAATAAAATAATAAATACAAGTAAAAACCTACAAAAACTACCAACAACCGCAAGTGCAAGTACAAGTGGAAGTGCAAGTACAAGTGCAAGTGCAAGTACAAGTGCAAGTGCAAGTACAAGTGCAAGAGAACTGAAAAAACTACCAACGGTACAAGTCAGAGTCGTAGGGATGGGGGACCCCCCCGACCCCGACCCAGCAAATGCTGTATCAACTGGACAGCTCCTAAAATCCCCAGGACCTAAATATCTAATTGTCTCCAGATCTGACCCCGGCCTTGACCTCAACAACGTCAACCCTTTCCTCATTTAAAAACAAATTGATTTTGCCTGTGGTGGAGAAATTGAAGAATGCAAGAAACTCCGCAACGGATCACTGCTCATTAAAACAAAAACAAATGTACAAGCGTTGAAACTCATGCAGCTCAAAACATTCACTCCTACCATAAACGTCACAGTCACTACACAGCTCTCTTAACTGCACCAAAGGTGTAATATACTCCAACGACTTTAGAGGAATTGAAGAGAACATCATAATTCAAGAATTAGCGGCACAACAAGTAACTGACGTACGGAAGATATTAAAACGAGGCAACGGCTCTCTTAAAGAGACTGGACTCATTATTATCACCTTTAACACACACAACCTTCCCGACTACATCATGATTGGCTACCAGAGAACAGCGGTCAGGACCTATATCCCTCTGCCGCTAAGATGTAACAATTGCTATAAATTCGGCCACCTTAACAAATTCTGCAATAACAACAAAATTTGTTACAACTGCGGATCACTGCAACACCTAGACCCATCCACAAACGAAAAATGCTCAAGACCCCAGAAATGCATCAATTGTAACGAAGAGCAACAACAAACAAGCCCACACAACTCCTCTAGCAGAAAATGCCCAGTATTCCTCACGCAACAAGAGCTTCAAGCCATAAAAACGACACAATTCCCAGCAAAGCCGGAACGCAGATGGACCTCAACAACTCAAAGGACCCGGACCCAACAACCACGAAATAACCAGATCACCACCTATATCATATGCCGACATCTACCCCAGCTCCAGTAACAACGTAACCAATAAGATTACACCCTCCAAAACCACTAAATCCCCAAACAAATCCATAAAAATCCTACCCCAAAACACACCTAAAAGATTACTTGCTTCCATGAAAAAAGATGCTAAAAAACCTAAACCAAACACCAAAAATAACTCTGACGCATCTAGCGACTCAGGGGAAATGGACACATTTTAATCAAAAACAAATCAAACAACTACCCAAAACATATTAAATATTATACAATGGAATATCAAAGGCTACAGAAACAACTACCCAGAATTACAAATCCTCATTAAACACCACCACCCCCAAATCATAGCACTCCAAGAAACCCACCTCACCAATACATCTTCCCTACCAATCCCCATAAACTTCTCCCTATACTGCAGTGACAGCACCAATGCTTTCGGAGGAGCAGCACTATTGGTGCATAATTCCATCTCACACTCCAATAAAACCCTCAGCCCAGACTTTGAAGCCACTTGCGTCACAATTAATTCAAAAAGAAAAATAGATCTCATATGCACATGCATTTCCCCCACTAAACAATTCAACATTAAAAACTTAGAAAATGTTCTAACCCCTACATCCCCCTCTACTATCGTACTAGGGGATTTTAACAGCTGGCATCCTTATTGGGGCTCCTTATCGCCAACTCCAGAGGCAACACAATAGCTAAATTCCTTGACAGATCCGACTACATATTACTAAATGGCAAATCTCCAACCCACTATTCGACACACAACACATTTACACACATCTAACTTTCTCTCGCCACAGCCAATATCGCTCCAGAGATCTATTGGAAGGTCCTCAATGATCTACACGGTAGTGACCACTTTTCTATTCTAATTTCAATGTTCCCTACACATTCATCCCCGAACCTCACATCCAAACCCTTCAATCTGAAAAATGCCAATTGGGACCTATTTAGTACTCATATTTCCAATCAGTCCACTCATAATCAACCCACTAGTAACACAAACAAGGAAGCAGCTACTCTTAAAAAAATCCTAATCCAATCTGCCCACCTATCCATACCCCAGAACACCACCTACTCCCTCCCACACACTGTTCCCTGGTGGAACAAAACTCTAGCTCTACAGAAAAAAAATAGAAACATCAAATGGCGAACTTTAAAAAACAACATCAGCACTGAAAATATAATCGAATACAAAAAAGCTAACTCCATCTTCAGAAAATCCATTAGGGAAGCCAAAAAATCCTCCATCTTAAAATTCACATCTGCAATCCACCCAATCTGCGACCCAACAAAAATGTGGGCGAACATTAAACGACTCTGTGGAATATACCCTTCCAAACACATACATAGCATTCACAACCCCTCCACTCAAACAACTTCTGTAGATCCAACCGAAATAGGCAACACATTCGGAGACCTATGGTCAAAAGAGGCAAAGGACTCCAACTTCCCTACCGAATTCTGCACCAACAAAATTCTCCTTACACCACCCTGTCCCTACCCCTTAACCCCAACAGCCCTCGAAATTGAAAAAAACATTACACTTATTGAACTTAACGCATCCATAAACTCTCTAAAAGAACACACACCTGGCCTAGACCGCATTTCTTATCCTATGATTAAAAATGCACCCATCTCCTATAAGCTTCGAATCCTCCACCACTTCAACAACCTCCTAGACTCCCACATCCGCCAATCCTATAAAATCAGCCTCGTACTACTCATCCTCAAGCCCAATAAACCCCAAACCAACCCCAACTCCTACCGCCCCATCTCACTCAACCCTTGCATGGCCAAAGTTCTCGACAAAATCCTAGCGAAAAGGTTATGGTGGTTTGTTTTAACAAACAAACTCATTCATAACAACCAATTCGGCTTCAAAAGAGGCAAATCTGTTCTAGATAGTCTACTTTACGTAGATCATCTAGCAACCAGATCTTTGTCTCTTAAAAAACACTTAACAATAATATCTCTTGACTTTGCTAAAGCCTTTGATAAAATTGGCATCCACACCCTCATCCGCCAATTGGAGGAATGGAAACTAGGCCCACGCATTATAAGATACGTCCACAACTTCATGTCCAACCGGAAAATAATAATAAAAAACGGCACATCGCTCTCCCATAGCTTCCCCCTCGATAATGGTATCCCACAAGGATCCTCTATCTTACTCATCCTCTTCCTAATAGCCTACAATTCCCTAACTGACATTATCTCCCTTTCAAAACAAGTCAAATTCACTGACTACGCCGACGATTTCCATCTTATTATCCAACACAACCGGAACAAAACCCCCAAATCAATCTTACAACCCTATTTCAACAAATCCGAGAATGGTGCTCCTCCTCTGGATCCTCCCTCTCTCTAGAGAAATGTCAAGTCCTACATATATGCCGGAAAAGAAAGTGCACAGCAAAAATAGTCACTGGCTCAATTAACATCTCTACCACCGACTCCATAAAAATCCTTGGCCTGACAATCAACAACCGGTACAACTGGCATTCTCACATAAACAACCTAAAAACATCCCTCTCCCGTCCCCTTAACATCATTAAACCCCTCTCCTCAAGAAAATACAATTGCAACACCGCCTCCCTCATCCAAATCACAAACTCCCTCCTCATCTCCAAAATAGACTACTGCCTACCCATCTACGGGAAAGCTCCAACCTCCATCCTTAACCGACTCAAATTCTCACAAAACACACCTATAAGAGCAGCGCTTAGTGCCTTCAGTACAACACCAACAAATAATCTACTGACTGAATCAAAAATAAGCCCTATTCTAATCAGACAAAAATACCACACTGGCAAACTAGCAACTAAACTAATCCACTCGCATGACTCCCCAATTGGCAAATTCTTCAAACCAACAAAAAAAAATACAGGTACCCCAGCACAATTGATACAATAATTGACTCCTGCAAAACCCTATCCCTCCATCTCTCCCCTGCTAAAAACTACCCATCCAAAAAATACAACCCAGAAATAATCATAAAAGCCACAAACACATCCCTATCCCACTACAACAAAAACACCACACTCCCTATAACCTTCCACAAACTTTTCCACTCTATAAAAAACTCGCTCCCGAACCATCAATTCCTCTACACTGACGGCTCAAAGACTAACGACATTGTTAGCTTTAACATAACCAACGACTACAACACCATTAAAACCGGACTCCTACCCTATTACTCTTCTGTCCTCACAAGCGAAGCTATAGCCATACTAGAAGCGGTACAATTCTGCAAGAAAAATTCAGGGAAGTTCGCTATATGCTCTGATTCCCTATCTTCCTTAAGAGCCATAACCAACTCCAACAACCGCTCCTACTACCCCAGCGCAATCAGAAACATAATACCCCAAACTCTTCCCCAAAATTATACTTATCTGGATCCCAAGCCACATAGGCATAAAAGGGAATGAGAGAGCGGACAGAACAGCCAAGGAAGCTTACAATTATCCACTCATTCTTACCAAAAACTTCAACTCCAAAGATATCACACAACACCTCAAAAATTACTACAGTCACATAGAAAAAGATCTGCAAAACCAATGCAACCAATGGTACAAACATATTGCACTCAACACCCCTTCAAACTACTCCCTCAAAACCACAAACCTTAGCAGACAACAACAAATAATAATCAATAGACTACGTCTAGGCTACACACAAATCACAAACGCCCACTGTATTAATAGAACAATACAAAACACTTGCCCTTTATGCAATAATGCCACAATAGATATAAAACACATATTAATCGACTGCACTGCACCTTCCCAACACAGAACCTCATCCTTCTCCCACGAAAGCCCAACCCAACTCCTCGCAAACCCAACAACAGAAAACTCAATGAAAATCCTCTCCTTTCTCCACAAAGCCAACCTCACCCACAAAATCTAGCCTTTAAGTCCTTTGTATAATACTAAAATTTGTATACATTTAATCGAGCGGTAGGCCACAGCAGCCAATACTCAATATCCTATGTTAGCCTTTAGTTTACAACCAACCGCTAGCTTTATATAAATAAATAAATAAGAGATAAAAGTACGAAGAAGCCAAATCGGGTGAATAAGGTGGATGCCGAAGCAATTGGAGCCCTAAGTCACTTATTTTAGCCATGGTTGTTTGTGCGCCGGTGCATCGTCTTGCGAATTCGTCCTTCAATCGCTTCAATAATGCACAGTAATACTAGCTGTTGATGGGTTTTCCTTTTTCGAGGTACCATTTAATGTCCTCTGTAACTGCATCGGAAGGCCTGCCGCTGCGGACTTCATCGGTAGTGGAGCCAACACGAAACTCTCGAAACCAATATTTCACGGTGTAATCTGACGGAGTATTTGCCCCATAATATTTGTCAAATTTTTTCTTTGGTTCCTTCGCCGTTTCGCCTCTTAAAAATAATGTTTTATGAGAGAACGAAAATCGTGATGCCAAACACGTCAACAACAATAAGCTGTCAAGACAAAAATAAGGGCAGTATCGCACTAAAATTTGGTATGCTTGATTAAATATGAACGCACCGTAAGGAACCATAACCTTCTTTCAAAAAGGGTACTTTTCACCCCACCTAGTACTTTTGTCAGGGATCTCATGGAAATGACATAACCAATTTGAGCAATACTTTGATGTAGTTCACTAACCGGGATAGAACAGTATTAAGGAATCTATACAAGATATTTATATATAAAATGGGATAGAAACTATAGTTAGTAATTTTTGTCCTCCATTTTTCTGGCGCTGTGGTCCATTCGACCGGATGTACTGTCCTACCGACGGAGTTGCTTATCGTCGCTAGCACTGTGCTGCGTACTGCGACTGCGTGCTTCGTACTGCGACTGCGTGGCAAGGGGATCAGACAGATCAATGATTACATGGTTTCGTACTAAGACTGTGAGATACCTAAACGGCATGTTAACGGGCGATGGTAACATCGTTTCGTACTAAGACTGAAGCACACGGAATGCAATACCGATCGCACCGCTTAGCGATCGATAATGACGTTGTTTCTTACAATGAAATGCTGTGAGGGACAGGACTGTCATTACATAAAGAGTCGGCCGGAGAATTCGGAGCATAAAAAATATTTTTTTAACAATTTTTTTTAAAATGAATAAACCATAAAAAATGATAACTCCTATTTTGTATTATATAAGAATTTCGCTTTCAATTTAATGCAAATCAGAGCTAACCAACTTTGGTCATATAATTCACACAACAAAATTTTTTAGCAAAAATATACGTTTTTTTTATTAAATGTTAGTGAAAATATGACATTAGCCTGTTTGCTAAGATATTAAAAAAAATTTTCAAAAATATGCAAAAAAGGGTGGTCATATAATCCGTTATATAATTCTGGTTATTATTGATAAACTAAAAAGATTTTCAAGGAAAATTATTACACTTGTTGAAATAGGTTAGATCGGACGGCAGTCATAAGGCCATCCATAGGCCAATGACCTTTAGTTGTCGAAATGTTTTTGTATGGACCTTAATGTTGGTTACGCGGTTCTCTTGATAGCTTGGTAGCTCTGTGTCGGGTCCTGTAAGGTATGTACCCGCTTCTACTACTTTCATATTTTAGATATCAGTGAATATGATAAGGTGTTGAGCATGGCCTGACTTATTTTGCAGTATCTTGTATATTTTCGCTCTCCGTGAGGCTTATAGCAATGAAAATTCAGGAACAATATCAAATGAAGATAATGGTCAAACTATCAATGTTAAAGTTCAAAATCAAGAGATTGAGATTGGAAATGAATTCACTGTACCATATTGCCCGCTGCTATCACAAATTTTCGAAACAAATGCAAACGTTCAGAGTTGTCATTAATCAAATATTTGTGCAAGTATGTCACATAGCTGTGTTTGGTATTGCGTCGGTAAATGCGGCACAACGAGCTGAGAGACCACCATCGACAACATTGACTAGCTTATTTGCCATGTGTGAAGCAGACCCATTCGCAGCGACGCTTATGTACGTAGAAATACCCAAGTATTACACTTGGAATTAACAAAGAAATTCCAATGTCGTAAACGAGGAATCTTTCAGATTGGCCACAGGTGTTTTCCACTGATGCACTAGTTCGCATGTATACTGTTCATCTTAGAAATGATTAATGTTTTTATTTGCGAATGCTGTTTAAAATTTACGAGGACCAAAATCATTTGCACATTTAAAAACTGTGAATGGCTACTAGACATCTGCATGAATGCCGAAAAAAAAGAACTCAGCTGCACAATACGGAAACTGAATTGAGTGAAGTTGAGTGTGAAGCCAAACCGGTTTGAGTGACTCACGTTGAACTCAATGGCACACGAGAGAAACGAATAAAAACGAAGTGAAAGTATGAGAATGCGAATCATTGAGTCGTATATTTTTGACTGTAGCCGAATGCCAAAACGGTTTGTTAGTTCTTGTTGGCTTGTCATATGTAAGAGATAAGAATAAAGAATAAACAAAGTGCAATAAAATTCGTTATGCATTTTTTCATTTGTTAATGAATTAAGGGGTTACAAACTGTTAGAGAGCCGAAAATAGCGAATTTTTAAGATAAATAGATTTTTCGCCGTAACTTCCGCTCTAAATTGTTTCTAAAAAAAAAAAAAAATTATTGGATTTTGCTGGTGTATGATATATGATATATGATTTTCGTGATCATTATGCTTATGTCGTCTGAATCGGGGTTTTCCTCTCGAATCTCTTGAGCAGGTCGTCGACAAGCAGATTACATTGAAGGGGCCACAGGACCACACGTTGAGTCGCTCCGCACCTTTTAGCATGAAGGTGGTGTCTCAATCGTATTGTACCCGCCTACAACTTACAATGTTACTTATCCAGAGGTTGATGTCTGGTAACGTACTGATCGCTTCTATGCGGGTCATTTTTGCGTACCTACAAACACTCCGAAAACATATTTCTTATTGTGTACTACTAATGGTGTCTACTAATGAATGTAGACCGTCTTCACTGATTTCCCTTTAGTGAAGGCATGCTGGTTGGTTGACAGTAGTCTCCTTACATCGTTCCAGATGTAAAGGTCCAGGAGCTGAGTCTGAGAAGGATAACTCGATAACTCTCCATAGTACCATTTTGAGTGTTAAACCAAGCACATTTGACGAGGTGGGACTTACGAAGGCGTGCTCCCCCCTACTGTTGCTAAATGTAAGTTAGTAGAAAGTATATAGTCTTAGAGTTACTCACCTGTATCCTTTATTCCGGGGCTCCCCCACACGCAGTGGTATTCTGGCTTCTACCGTGCCCCAGAATACCTCTGTCGTAGACAGGAGGCTCTTCCTCTCGTTTTCTATCATCACCACAGTCAGGTCATCAGAGCTGTAATGTGACATAAGGTTAGCATGAAGACACTCCGTAGTAGTACGGCGGTTCTGTTCCTGCTTAACGAACGTGGGTAGAGTAGGTTGTAATGTAACAGCATTGCACAAGGCAGTCCATGGCTCTTGATCCAGATCGAAAAGATTCCAACCAGCAGACCGTATTTATGGAAGGCCTGCCTTGTTGGGCCCGCGTTGGCGCTTGCTCACCGGAGCATTCTTAATGGCTCCAGGGTAGGAAATTATCTCCAGCAGGGATGGTCTTATGTGTGATACTCAGTTCAGCAAGGTGGCAATCGTGATATTCTGATACCTGAGTTGAACGCTGCCCCATTCAAAATAAAATATTTTTTTTTATAATTTAAAGCAACCTCTGCTCTTATGTGATAAGAATTTAGAAACAGTCTCGTTTAGCTGGTTCTTCACGTTCTTTTTTCAATTTTTGAAAAATGAAACCCAGCAACCCTAATTTTAAAATTAATTGTTTTTGTGCAAAAAACAAGCATGATTTTATACCCTTGCAGAAGTTTGCAACGCTGTGAAGTAGTTGTGTCCGAACATAAAAAGTTATTATTTTTAATTGTAATTATTTCTCGATCGTTTAAAAATAATGCTTTGACCCCAAAAGTATTTTATTTCTTGCCAAGTCCCCTTAGATTTAAAACCGTTTAACCGCCAGTAGCTTTTTTAAACTTATCTCAATAACTCAAAAATAAAAAAATCAGAAACTTGCCACTTATATGCTAAACTTTTGCTCTTTGGAAAGAATGACTCCAGTTCACAATTTTGGTGTCCGTCTAAATCTAAATTTTTAGTTAAATAATCACAAGGTTACCCCACTATTCTAGCAGACTTCTATCTAACTTGCGTTGCATAGTCCATTATAGAAAGGTGCAAGTCATTGCCTTTATATACTATGTGAGTCTTATTTATATCCATACACAAATACCTCATTGAAAGAAAGTATCATATTTACGATATGCATATTTGCGGTATGCACCATTGTTAGATATCTTATAAATGCTCAAGCGCTTTAGAGTTAAAACTTATACGATTTGAACACAACAACTTAAAATGTTACTAACATTAGCATATTAGGGGCAGCATATTAGAGGAAATTTCTCCAGTCTGTCATAGGGCTTTAACGCCCATTTTTTGTGTTGTTTAGATGTTTTTCTGCTGCTTCCCATCAAAAGTTAAAAATTGATGTCATACTAATGAATGATAACCGTAAAATTTGAAAAAGTTATTTATTTTTAATATACCGCTGCTGAATTGTAAATTTACTTTCTATTTTAGGTTATAAACGCAAAAACCTTATTGAATGAAACAAAAAATCGTTCAATTGTTCAAAAAATTGTGTTACAAATGAATTGTAAAATTGGAGGATCCTTGTGGACCGTTAAAATTCCATTTAAAAATGTAATGATATGCGGAATTGACTCTTATCACGACCCATCTAATAAAGGGAGTTCTGTTGCAGGTAAGATATGAATCTGCAATCATTTAGATGACAGCTCTGCCCAGGTAGAACAAATTATTATGGGCATCTATTATTTCTAACTCTACATTCGCATTTAAAGAAAAACAAGGTATGCAAATCCTGTGTTTTTTAAGTAAATTTTTAATTAATAATCTAGCTTAGCACTATAATGTGTCCTAGATTTGATCATTTGCTGAAATCATGATAATTTAACAAAAAAATAAGATTTAATTTTTTTGTATGCTTTATCGTTTTCGGTTTTGCGGCAAGCTGTTGACTTTTATGTAGAAATGCCCATACACATGCATACAATAATTATAACCTTACAGGGTATTATATAATGTATATATATTATTAATTAGCATCAACGGCCGAGTCAATCTATTTATATCCGTGCGTCTGTCCGATTCTACACAAACTAGTTTTGAAGCTATCTAAATTAAACTTTGCAGTCAGTCTTCTATATACTTACACTAAGAAATATGTATGTCGGAACAGTTGGGATCGGACAAGTATGTACTTTTCACTGGAGACCACACTGCAACACGTTCAATGCTTTAATTTGAAACCTTTCATTTTTCTTAAATAATAACTTTTTCTATTATTAAATTGCTTAACATTTTCAATAGACATAGTGTTTTGTCTGCCAATAAAAACAAGAATAAGACTATCAGCATGCAATAATTACAACAGAACATACAGTCCTTTAAAGCTAAAGTATTGAACTCGTTTTAGTTTTGATCGTTTTGTAGCTACCATAGACACGATAAAAAATGTTAGAAAACGAATTATAACTATTTTAATTTTAAACATATATCGTTTAATTAAAGGTATAGTCCTTTTTATTATATAAGAATTACAGCTTTAATCTTATAAACATCGGACAACTGTATCATATATGATTTGTATATGAACAAACTATGCAAGCAACAAACTGTTAATTTTGATTTTGTCGTGCGATCTCAGCTGAATCGAACATCGACCATTTACATAAATCGCTGTTTATACTCCTACACATAAACAAACTAATGTCTAGGGCGGAACCTCAATTGGATGCTCAAGAAGCCGCGATGCCGCAGCGGCTGGAAAGAAGGAGACGAGGTATCAGGCAGATGGCAGAGGCTGTGCAGCCGCAAACAGTCGCATCAGTAACCATAGGCCTAAGTTCAGTTGATCCATCTGCACTTAAATCACTGCGGATCAGCGTAGTATTTCCTGTCGCAATCGGTACGCGAGCTCCGCTCATAGGTAGCAATCCTACAGGGTAGATTTAACAGGGCGGGTCTGTGGCTCTGCGGAAGGAAAACGGCATTTGGCTATACAGCTGCTAGCTAGCACCCAACCTCTCGCTGAAATCCTTCGGCAAGATACTAGACGAGCAGTGAAGCGACTTGCGAGGACGGAGTAATTTGGTGGTCGGCTTCAACGCGTAGGCCATGGAATGGGTCATCTGGACAAGTGCCAGAGGCCGAGCTGTGCTGCAGACCTTTGCCTCTCTAGACGTAATCCTTGTTAATGAAGGCGACAGAGCTTTGGAAGGACAGGAATGGATTCGGGTTCCATCATCCACCTCACTTTCGCCCGTCGCGAAAGATGAAAGATCAGGGATTACGAGGCCATATAGTACCGCTGGCCGATCCAAAGGTAATCCGCCCTTGCCCAAGAAAGCTTTCCGGACACATCTTAAAGTCGCAGGCCTTTGCAAACGCTCTTGAGAGTTTCACGGCAGTCGTGCCTGACGGAGCAAACGAAATGACCAACAAACTGGTTGACGCTTTGGAAGGCGCTTGCAGCCACAGCAACCGAAAGCTCCACTCTTCAGGGCGCCTATAAATTGGTGGCAAGAAAGAGGAGGCGGATGCCTCCAATTTAAAGAGCTAGGTGTGGAGACGACATACGGCCTGTGCGCCATCAGAATAGCGTCTGTGTTTCGGAGCAAGTTCCGCTCACTAAGCTTGTAAGAAAGAGTAAGGAGATCTACACAGCCTCGCACGCCAGAGATGCAGAATAGCTGACCAGAGCCCAGCTCTGCCACCAGGAGGAGAAGTATGGAGAAGTGGCAGAGTAGATAGAACTCCTCACCAAGGGGCCGCTGGACGCACACCCTTATCCCACACATGTCGGGGTGGGTGGAGAGGTCGCACGGGTAGGTGGCGCTAAGTGTTCAAGGTTCCTTCCTCAGCTATCTGAGGCGCTTCGGCCTTGAGGCGGTGGACTGGTTTCCTCAGTGTGTCTCTGGCATCAGGAGCTTGAGGAGCTCGAAGGTGTTGACGGGGACGATGCTGGAAGACCAAAGAGTTTGGGCAGCTGCAGCCATATACGCCGCGCCCCTCATGAAGGCACTCAGGGTCTTGGGGCGTAGACGGAAGGAGCAGCCGGAGAAGGGGTCTTTGAGCACACGGCGATTTGGATCACCTCGGTATGGGTCTCGGCTATGAGTCCTTTACTTTTGAAGCTTTGAGTGTTAAATCTTTACAAACAGTTGTTTTCGCGCGTAAGCATAATTTTGATTTTAAAAACATTTTATGTATAAATAATGCTAACAAACATTTGAACCGATGTCTCTCCCACGCTCCTGAAAAGTTTACGGCACCATACGTATCGAACTTTATCTTTGGCCACTAGCAGTCTGATAGAATGCAAGCCAAAAATCAAGTGGTTCGAAAACAACGAATTGAACTTTTGCCAATTATCGGGGCTTATTGTCTGCTTTTGCCTCGCATCGACGCTTATAATTCTATTTTTATATTATAATTTTATTCGCAATGTTGTGTAAGGCACCGAGCGCAGAAAAAGATGTGATAGTTGGCAAGTGTCTGATTTGGCCAGCGTCAATGAAACGATCGTAACCACAGCTGCTACTTGTCTTTTTACAAATTCTCAAATATTAATTTATTAGGAATTTAGCAACACTTAAACATAACTACCATATCCAAAGAAGTAGCTCTCGGAAGCAAGAAAATGCAGCCATGGAGCATACCGATAAGCCTCTTCTCATTCATACAGAAGAAGACAAAAAAAAAGCTGGACCCTTTTATCAGGAACGATGTGGGGAGACTACTATCAACCAACCAGCATGCCTCCACAAAAGGGAAATTAGAAGATACCTTTGATTGAGAGGTCCCTACACAATAAGAAATATTCTCTCGACGGTTGGTGGATAATTCTGGGGCATTCAACAATATTAATAGAGGCACAATAAGGGCCCACCTAGAAGTGACTTAAACGTACCCCCAAAACGTAAACCCGATGTACTAGGAGGGTGGAAGGACTACCATAGACATTCAATAAGTGGTCGCCCGCTGTAATGCACTGGGTCTACATATCGGTGGTGTGTTAGACTCTACTGTATGCAGACTTAGTGTAGTGGCAAGTCATGGAAAAGAAGACGTACAACAAGTTTATGGAGAACTCAGCGGCAGACATTGACCGGCATATAAGCTAAGCTAATACACAGAAATAACCCGGACGTCAACTGCAAGACCATTCTCAATACCTCAACATATACACTGACGGCTCAAAGGTAGAGGGATGAGTTGGAGCGGTCATATAAGATCAGAGATAAGGCTGTAGGTTAAGTTTCGTCATCAGGAAATTGGCAAAGCTTCCTTAGAGCATAGAACGTCCACATAAGACGTTCTTGTTCGTAGACAGTCAAGCGGCGATAAGATTTATAAAGTCGTCAGCGGTCAGTTCCAAAAATGTACAGCAACTCTAACAGGTCATTTCCTGGTTCCGAAACGTGCAGTAAGGTTGGGCATCACCGAAAAAGGCAACTCGAGGAAATGCGATGATTCCGAGTCAACCAAAACCTTGGAGCTTTTCATCTGTAAGTGCCCAGCCCTAACGCAGACAAGGATCAGATATAAGGGCTCCCCAGTACTGGCATCACTAGTTAATAACCTTCAAGATGACGCATCCGAACAACTAAGGGCCATATTGACCTATGCGTGGGCCCACAGGGGCGGTCCGGTTCAATCTAACCTAACCTAAATTCACGCTAAGCTAAACATTTTTTAATTTATAAGGTACACATGAAAAATAATTGATTAAATGCCCGTACTGTGATTCTCATTATCAGAAAAAGAAGATTTTAAAGGTCCTTAAACTTATCATATGTATGCTCTAAGTCTTAAAAAACAAATTTAAGAATTTAGATACCTCTTTCGTAACCGAGACATATGTTAGGTAGTATATGGGCAATTCTCTGGTGTCGAATGCGACATTCGTACGCATTCAAACTAAAACAACACATGTGCCAAGACTTTATTTTCATTTTATAAAAATTTAAACGTATAGCTCTTGGTTAGCACTATAATTGGTGCTAAGGTCGATTTTGAACCCTTGTTTGTTTTCAAGATATTCACTAAAATGTACAGCGTTCGCACGCGACAAAAATATAAGTTTCATTTGCAAAAAAACAGTTTAAGCTCTGATTTCAGCGAAACGTGATGAAAAATTGTAGTACAATAAATTTTAATGAATTACGCAATGAATTCTCTTAATAATGTATTTTGTTTGATTTAAAAATATTAAGTAGTTATTTTTTAAATTCAATTTTAGTCCCGGTCTCACGCGACATTTTGGAAAGCGATAATTTAAATTAAAACTGTATGACTATTGGTAATCGCATATGTCCTTTTACATTTTATATTTACTTTTTGATTTTTTATGTCATATTAGAAACCAAAAGTCAAAGCAAAATGCTTCGATTTAAGAGATTGGCATCAAAACAAAACATGCCATATTTTATGCCTTTTTTTTTATAAAAACAACATTATTTGCGTTTGCGCGTATTTGACATCGATTTTTTCGAAACTTATTTTAGAAAATGAAAAATTCTCTTAGTCTTGATCATCCTGACCAATTTTTTATGTAATCATGTTAAAAATACTCGTTTTTAAGCAATTTTAAGTTTTTGGCCGCGGTAGTCCTTCCTGGAGAATTGCCCATATGTATATCTGAAACATGGTTATAACTTGTATCTTTCTTATCGTGAAAGTCATGGTAGTGAAAATTAAATGTAAATATATGTAATACATTAAGGGCGTTTGAAGGAAATATATCAAGATCTGAGATATGATCGAGAAATTAAAAGCGTCATGCGTCGCGGTAAACAGGTTAGCACTGAAAGTTTTGATGACTTTCTCATTGAGATGCTTTCCATTGCAGATTCCCTTCGTGAACCAATGCAATACAGTTACATTGCGATTGAAGTTCATCATAACCTCAAACCGGATATTAATATCGAATTATTTCACATAGAAACTCCAAACATTGCAAACTTGCGTAAGGAATGTCACCGCCACCAAGAATTGTTTCGTAACACTCGAACAAAATCAATTCATTTCGAATCTCTAATATTTAATTACCAAAAAAACACCAAACAAGATTAACGCTGTGAGCCAAATTCTACTTCCTAAGACCAAAAAAAATTATAGAAGATTCCTAGGTGCGAATGGTTGGTGCCAGCGATTTACTTCTAATTAACCACAGTCATTTTTCATCTCAACAAATTGCGTGGCAAATCCCTAATTTGAAATGATATTATTCAAGAGTCTTTCGTTTACCCTAGTTATGACAAACTATTTATTCTGCAGTACGATGCTTTACTGCATGAACACATCATCACTTTTCTAGCCTAACGTTATGATTCCAGTTGTGAACTTCTTATAGCTTTCATGTCTAAGAAGCTTAATAATGCTCAACGTAATTATACGGTTACTGAACTCGAATGAATTGCCGTAGTGTTGGCAATTAAAAATTTCAGGATATAAATTAAGGGTCATAGTTTTAAAGTAATCAGTCAAGTTTTAGATGATCTGATCTAAGCGGTTGATTGACTAGAGGGGCTATCAGGATTATACTTTCAAAATAGAGCTTCGTTAAGAATTTGTGACATTGCTGCAATAGACCTTGAAATTCGTCCCGAAATTGATCATTTATCAAACGCATTTCATTGGGAATTAAATTCAGCTCTCAGAGACAAGTTTTCGTCTTTATAATTACCTAATTTTCGAGTCGTCGACGAGATCATTTATCATCCTGTAACATTTTCTAATTCTGCTGACGTTTTACCAGATGGAAATTGCTCCTACCGGAGTCATTGCGTCAAAATGTAATGAGCTCGGTTCGTGACCAACAAACATCTACTCATTGCGGGAGGGCTAGAGCGTATTAAACGATGTTTCCATTGGCGTTTGTGATTACATACGGACCATTAAATATATTAACTATTCTTTAAAACTACTAATTGGAGCTTAAGTAAAAAGTGAAAGGTAATTCCAAAAACTGTATCTAGATTTTATCGTCCCATTTCCTAAATCCTCTAAATCCGGCAATATAGGAATATTGATTATGTTTCGTAATTCTTTTAAATTCACTTTTCTGAAAGGTGTAAAAAATTTACTGCAAAAGTAGTCAACAATAAATAGTCATGAGCAAGAACGGAACTCAATTTATAAGCCGTGATTTCTCACTTTCTTTCGAAGTATGGTTTTCGTCCTATGTTTACTGGTGCCTATGCTTCACAATCCATCGGAGCTGAAATGTTCAACCGTTCAATCAATGCTGCTTTAAGAGCTTACATTTATTCAGAGCAACGCGAATGGGACTATAATCTATTGCGCAAACTTGTCTTACTCGCCGAAGGCGATATAAATGCTGTGGTTATGGGAGTCAGACCCGAGATGGCAGCACTTATTTGGTAACGAAGGAAATTAGCGAATATACCTTCCTGCTAATTTCTCACGAATTCCATTTCTCGCAAATTTCATTTCACGATAAATGGATTTTTGTAAGCGTTGGTCATGCGATCAATTGAAGTTCAACCATGGCTAAAGTCCAAATTTAAATCCACGTGCATCGTGAGGACATAACAATAAATATTCGTAGTGATTTCTGCTAATTGCTAAAAAAATTATGCCCCTACTACTGCTGGTAAACTTTTCAAACGCGACCAAACTCAAGAGATAAAAAATGGATTGAAAAAAATTGTGTGCTGTTCGTCCAAAACTGCGAGAACATACATATAAAGATAATATATATTATATAGCGACAGTTTGAGCCCAAAGCCCAGAAACCCGCAGAGTTTATTTAAATAATAATAATTTATTCTTATTAAAGAAATTATAGGTTAAAATATAGCAAAATCTTTATTAAAGAAGAAGATGAATTCTTGGTGGACACTTGGGGGAATGTAAAGCAACGGTCGAATAGTAGACAGAGTGTGTTGAGGTGGACAACGCTCAAAGAGTGTGTTCGCTACATATTCTAGCAAGAAACTAAACATTTTTGCCAGGCGTTGGTAAAAATTTTTGGAAAACTTTCCTAAACAAATATATCAAAGCATAACAAGACTCGCTGTAGGCCATTCAAGACAATTCAATGCACCCACAATCAATAAGGTGGCAGATATAATTCTTTGCGAAAACGTGAGGAAAACGTCGAACGTAAGGATAATGGATAATTGCAGAGCATGTATCAGAACCATCGATTATATGCAACAGAACCATATGATTATATAACTGGAGAGGAAGTCATAATTCCACGAATTTCACAAATTTCACATAATCTACCATTTAAGAGGATTCAGTTCTCCGTTCGGTTGGCTTTTGCGATGACAATCAATAAACAAATAAAAGCAGATAGTGTTATTATGACTTTGGGGTAAATAAAACATCAATTAGGGGCGAGAAAAAGTTCACCGTAGCTTGTAATTTATAAAATGCTCAGTACGTGAAACTATTGATTATCAATACTTAACGGCACAACTTGCACCTGAAATCATCTGTGATAATAGGCTTAAGTTTATGTGATATTATTATTATTATTATTATTAACAGTTAAACGAAAATTACAAATTCGCGCTTAACTTATAAATAGAAGCTATAGCAACTAAGGCCTTAAGCTAATTCGATTTAGTATTTTTTTATATGTACACGGTATAGTTTTAGTTATTGGGATGGAAGCTTATGTACAGGGGTTTTTTTTTATTTTTTTTTTTATAATATTACTTAGATATTGCTTATGTACAGGCGTTTGGTTTAAGATATTACTACTTAGGTGTTACATTATACATTAAATTAAATGGTAAAGCTTTGTGTCTTTGAGAAAGTCTATTGTTTTGTTTCAGTTTTTGTAGGATGTGATTTCCTCTAAAGTTGATTCGAGGTGTTTGTTTCTTTGGCTGCTGTAGAGAGGGCAATCTATTAGGATGTGGGGAATTGTAAGGGTTGTGTTACAATTGGGACAGAGTGGAGGGGGGGATTTATTGAGGATATGGTTGTGGGTTAACTTGGTGTGTCCGAGTCTGATTCTGCTAAATTTCTGAAAGTCTGTTCGTAAGGTATTATTGATTATTTCAGGAAAAGGTCTTATGTGGCTAATTAATTTGTAGTATGGTGATGTTTTTCTCAATGTCCTTTTGTTTAGTATTTGTGAGTTTTGTTTGATGTATTCATTTATATCTGATGGGTTGTAGTTGCGTTCGGTGATTAGAGGGAAATTGAGTGCGTTTTTAGCTGCTTTGTCTGCATTTTCATTTCCTTTTATCCCGCTGTGTCCGGGGATCCAAAGCAATGTCAGTTTGTCCGTTTTGTATTTTTCTACTATGTTTCGAATTGAGTTTGTGTAATAGTTTTGGTTGTTGGTGTTATTAATTGTTTTTAGTGAGGATAGGGAGTCGGTGCATATAACGTATTTTCCTCTATGTCGGCTAGCATATAAGCATGCGGCGAGGATTGCCGCAATTTCCGCAGTAAAAATGGAAGAAAATTCGGGGAGAAGTTTGGAAAGGATTATTTCGGTATCAGTTGTGACACTGTATGATACGCCTATTGGTGACTTGGAGCCATCGGTGTACAGAAATGTATGGTTTTCCATTGAGTTAAGAATTTCCTTAAATTTTTGTTGATAGGCAACTGGGGGTGTGTTGGTTTTGCTGATTGAACTTAAGGAGGTGTTGGTCATTGGCTGCTTATTTAGCCAGTTGGGTGTTTTTTCTTTTTTGCTCCTTATTGGGGAGAGTGAAATATTTAGTTTGTTACATAGATGAATAGTGTTGTAAAGGGTGGAGGGTATCTTTGGCACTTTTTTAGCATTAATAATATGTTTATATATTTGTTCGATGGGTGAGTGTTTTGAGTTTAAGATAATTTTAAAGTTTTTTTGGGTAGCATGAATCTCTCTAAACTCAAGGGGAGTTATATTTGCTTCTATTAAGAGATTATTTATTGGTGTTGTACGGTGAGCAGAGAACGCAAGTCGGATGGCTGAGTGGTAGAAAGTTTTTATTTTGTTTAGGATGGACTTTGGGGCTTTTCCGTATAGGTGAATTCCATAGTCAATTTTGGTCATTAGGATTGTTTTTACCACGTAAAGGATTGTGGTAGTGTTGGTTTTGAACCTGTTGTTGGATAGACACTTGATTACGTTAAGCCTTTTTGTTAGTTGCAATGATAAGTTTTCAATGTGGTTGTTCCATTTGTATTTACTATTTATTGTTATTCCTAGCAGTTTTAGTACTTCTACGTTTTGCAATGGAATATTGTGTGTTTGAATCGAAAAGTTACAGTTCCTTTTCCTGCATATATGTGAGTGTTTACATTTGGTTTCTGATAAAGAGGCTCCTGAGTATTCACACCATCTTTGTATTTCTCTAAAGAGTGGATTTATGTTAAGGTTATTAGTTTTTTTGTTTAATTTGTAAATAATGGTGTAATCGTCTGCGTAGGCCGTGAATTGACAGTTGTTTTGTCCGCTTATTATTTGGTTGAGTTTATTGTAGGCTATGACAAAAAGGATAACCGACAAGGGTGAGCCTTGTGGTATTCCATTATCTAATGGTCGGGAATATGAATAGGCTTTATTGGAAAGGACTGTAATTTTTCTTTTGGTAAGGAAGTTAAATACGTATTTCGCCATCATTGGTCCTACTTTCCAAACTTTGAGCTCGTCGATGATGGTGTGGATGCCTATCCTGTCGAATGCTTTGGTGAAGTCTAATGAGATAATGGAGACGTGGTTTTTGTTTGATAGGGAGGAGGTTATCTGGTAATCTAGCATAGCTAGTGAATCAGATACTGATTTTCCCTTTTTGAATCCAAATTGACGGCAGTCTAACAGTTTGCCGTTTGTGGCAAGCCACCACAGCCGTTTAGAAATGATTTTATCTAAGACTTTTGCTATGCAAGGGTTGAGGGAGATTGGGCGGTAGGAGTTGGTAGAAGTCTTGTCCGTATTTGGTTTCGGTATGGGTATGACTGTGCTGACTTTAAATTGGTGAGGTATTTTTGAGTTAATAATATTGTTAAAAAGATTGAGGAGTCTTAGCATTAGGCTTGTGGGTAGGTTTTTTATCATTGGGTAGCTAATACGATCTCGGCCAGGGGTTTTTCCTTTTAATTGGTTGATGGAGGCTAACATTTCGATCATGGTAATGTCCTTTTCGATGCTAAGTGCTATTTGGGATGGGGTGTGGGATATGTTGGGGTTAAGGTTATTTTTTTGTTGTATGAAGGTTGGGTGGAAATTAATGTCTAGCGCTGAATTCGACCAGTGGTCAGTAAGAATATTGGAGATTTCATTTTTGTCGAGAATGTTTTGTGTTGGGTTATTAGGGTCTGTGAGGCAATGGATGTCGTGTCGAGTTTTCAAGCCGCAGAATCGATTAATGTTTGACCATATTTTGGAGATAGATGATTTTGGATTTATCTCGGCAGTGAAGTTTTGAACAGATTTCCGTTTCCTGATCTTAATTTCCCGTTTAAATCTGGCGTTTGCTTTTTTGTAGGCAAGTATAGTTGTCATGTTAATGTTTCTTTTAAGATTCTGCCAACATAAGTTTTTTTCATTCTTAAGTTTTTGAAGGGTTTGGTCCCACCATGGGACAGATTTCTGTGTCTTAAATGTCTGTGTTTGGGGGATGGCTTCGTTAGCTGCTTGTATAATTATTTTCGTTATGTTAGCTGTTTCTTTATTGACGTTTGAGCTAGGAGATCTTTTAATGGATAGATTTTCGGAAATTTTCTGAAACAGTAGCCAATTTGCTTTTTTAAGATTAAATCTTGGTCTTTCAATAGAGACGGTGTTGGGTTCATCAAAAATGTCGATATGTATGGGGTAGTGATCACTTCCAGCTAGGAAGTTATCTGTATGCCATTTAGAGTTGATAGAGAGGGGGGGTGATGCGAGGGAAAGGTCTATGTGGGTGAGAGTATGATGTGTGGAAAAGTGAGTTGGTGAGCCATTATTGAGAGTTATGAGTGAAGACTGGTTAATGTACTTAAATAATATGTTGCCTCTAGTGTTGTTGGCTAGTGAGCCCCAGCTTCTATGCCAGCTGTTGAAATCTCCAGTTATAAGTAAGGGAGGTTGAATTGTATCGTACATGTTTCTAAGGTTATGGATGTTAAAGGTTTTATTGGGAGGTATGTACGAGGAGACTATTGTAAATTTGATCTTGGAGTGGACTGTTACTGCTATTGTATCGAAGTCGGAAGCATTAATCGTGACGTTTTGTTGTTGTATGGAGTTGTGGATTAGGAGCGCCACGCCTCCATATCCGTTAGTGGCAGTATTAGTGTGGTAAAGGGTGTAGGTTATTGGGATGGGGATATTTTGTATAGAGAATAGGTGGGTTTCTTGTAGGGATATAATTTTAGGATTGTGGATTTTAATGAGCGTTTGTAATTCGTAGTAATTATTTATGTATCCGTTTAAATTCCATTGAAGTACTTTCACCATTGCTTAAGCTAAGTATTCTATGTATACAGACTTACTTATGTACTAAAGTGTGGGTGTATTTGGATTGGATTATATATAATTAAATGCTATCGCTGTCACTATTGAGTAGAGGGTTCTTGTTTTTATTATTCTTTTTAGGTTTTAGTTCGTTTTTTTCTTTGGTTTTGAGGGGTTTGGCAAGTGTGTGTTGTTTATTAGAATAAATTCTAAGTTTTAGATCTTCTGATAGGGATGAGCTGTGTGAAGGTATTGATGTTGATGATGATGTTGATGCTGATGTTGATGTTGATTTTGTTGTTGCGTGAGAGGGAGGTGAGGTGTCCATGGGAGTATCGAGGTCGTCGTATGTTATTGGTTTCCTTTGTTGTGATTTGGGCGGATTTGCTGGTATTGTTGAATTTTTGTTAGGTTGTTCTGTTAATTTTGTAGAGTATAGTGCTGTTTTGTGGATGTGACGAGTATGGTATATTTTAAGAGCTGTTTTGTGGTCGACTTTTTCCAGTGTTTTGATTGCTGTGAGCTCTTTGTGTTTTATAAAACTGGGGCATGTTTTGTCCATTGGGCTGTGTTTGTTGTTTGGTGTTTCATATTTGCAGTTTATGCAGAATTTTTCGTTGTTACATGTTTCTTCTGAGGTTGTGTGTTTCTCAGCGGAACAGTTGTTGCATAGTGCGGGTCCTTTACAAGCTGTTGTGGGGTGTCCAAGTTTATGACAGTTGCGACATCTGAGTGGGAGTGGTACGTATGGGCGTGTGTTTACCTTTTCATAACCGATCATCATTGACTCTGGGGGAGTTAATGAGGCAAAGGTTATAATGATGAGTCCTGTTTCTTTAAGTTCATTTCGTTCCATTTTTTTTATTTTGCGTATTTCAGTTACTTTTTGGGATTTCAGTTCTTCCAATATAGTTTCTTCATCGATGCCTCTCAATTCGTTAGAGTAAATAACTCCTTTGGAGAAGTTAAGAGTTCTATGCTCAGAAGCTGATACAGGGAAATCATGAAAGGTATTAAGTCTTAAAAGTTTCATTGCTTGGAGTGTGTTTTTGGTCTTGATTAGTAGTGAGCCGGTTCTTGTTTTTTTACAAGATTCAACTGCACCGTTGCATGTATGATCGATTACTTTTTTTATTAGAAAGGGGTTTATATTTTCAAATGATTTATTGTCCGTTCTGTTTATGATGATGAATTTGGGTTCTGTTTCACTTGCTTTGAAGAGTCTATTTATGTCGGGAGGGATTGTTGTTGCCGTAGGGCAGATGCCCTGCTGTGACATATTTTCTACCTGCTCTGGAGCTTGCTAGACGTTGTTGTTTTTTATTTTATTTTGTTTTTGTTTTTTGAGTTTGTTTTGTGCACTTGTACACTTGTTTTTTTTGTGGTTGTTGTTTTTTAGCTGATAAGACTTGGGTCTGAAGAACGCTCGCAGTTACACGTCTTTACTTCTCGAAGCATAGAGTACAACTGAAGTTTATGTGATAAAGTAAGTATGCTAATGAATAATCAGTCTGGATTTAAAAAAACATTGAAGCTGTACCAGAGCTATTTTTAAAATAAATCACCATGGATAAGGTTATAAATAAAGCATCCTAGCATTCTACGATTGGCTAAGGACGGTAAGTTTATTAAGAGGAGTCTATTAGAATAGGAAGGTAATCTTTGGTTTGCATCCCAATTTAAACCGCGTAGAGCGAAAAGTAAAAAGTTCTTTTGAACCGACTCGATGCGTTTACTGTGGACGCCGTACTGGCTCTATTCACTATAGACGAAATATGATCAATAAATGCACTACGGTCAGTACACTCAAGTCGTATTTTTGGGTTAGGTGTTAGTAGGCGCGATGGAAAATATAGGACAGAACAAGAGGAAACTGACTACCGGCGTGCTGCCAGATTGTTTGCTTACTTGTTTTCTAAGTTTGTTAGTATTAAAAATTTTAATTTGGGAAGACTATGTACGTTGGAGATTAGTGTGTACAAATCATTATAATTTGCACACAATACTCTAAAAGGTTTATACTATTCGAAAGAGGTTCTACAGTAGTGCAACACTAAAGGGATATAGGATCAGTATTTCTACTTCGTACATGGAAATTAAGCTGACTCAACAAGTCAGCACTTTCAAGGTTATAGATGAAGGTAATGTCAAGCATAGTTCTACGGTTGGCTAGGGATGATACGTTAATTAGGAGGAGTCTATTAGTCTAAGAAGGTAATCTTTGGTTTGCATTCCAATATAGGCCGCGTAGAGCGAAAAGTAATGTTCTTTTGAACCGGCACAATACCTGAGCACACAAGCACTGGCTTGACACAATGAAGGTCTAAAAGAAGAGCTTTCGTTTTTTTTTTTTCAAATAAAAGCCAGGAAGGATTTGTTTTAGACTTACGTTTGGTGTTAACAAAATTTGACCGAGCTGATAAATAAGATGATGATTACTATCGATATAATGAAATAAAGCACGATATTTATGTTAATTTTTAGATTTACTGGACTATAGTAAGTTTTTTTGTTTCACAGTAAACCTAAAAATTAACTGTTCAAAGTTCCGAAATATGTTTTCTTCTAAAAAACTTCTGTTAAGCTTATCTGCTCGTACGTACATATATAATTTATTGTTCTGCCAAATGGGACATCTGAATTTGAAAATTTTACTATTTATTTATTTTATTATTATTATTATTTTGTTATTTACACTCTGTGTTCATTCATGATATACGTATGAATAAAATTTAAATGTAGAAACATCGAACCTTCAAAGCAGTGCACTGGCAAGTATTTGTCTGCATAGACACTCTCTCTTAGAGTATGTCTAAAAAGCCGTGAATCAAGGATTAACATTGAAGAAGACTTTTACCTGGAATGATCATATCGCAAAAGTAGTAGGGAAAATATATGAAATGCTAAGATAAATGCCTCTCATCTAAAGGATGTTTGCCTATAAATGTTTGGATGCTAATAGCATTCATTCAGTTAAAACTAATTGAAGATCGTTTATAATAACATCGCAAAACATATATTCAATATGCAATTGACGGATCATGTGTCTGGTAATTTCTTAACATTTTTGACATAGAACTTAATGGATGGATAAAGATGAGAATATTGTCATTGAAATAAATTAGGTTAGGTTAGGTTAAACCGGAAAACCAATTGGCCCTTTGTTGTCCGAATATCATTTGTATAAACTTGAAGATTTTAAGTTATTTCGAAGTCCTAGAAGATTAAGGTGTTTTTGGCGAAGGCAAGTTGTTCAGCAGCAGTCCTCTTGGAGTCATCTACTACTGATCCCAGTAGTGCGACGCATTGGTATCTTAATCTCCCCTGCGTTAGGGCCGGGCACTTACAGAAGAGATTCTTTAAGGTTTCGGTTGCCTCGGACTCATAACATTTCCTGCTATTATTTCCTTATGTTAGCTTACATGACAGCCTCAGTTCAGGGTCTGTACATTATATGCCCGCATCAAATTCTTCTTTCATCTTTGAGCCGACGGAGTATATCCTGAGCCGTTTGCCAGTCTTCAGGTCCCATGAATTTTGTTGTTTTGACTTCCGGTCAGATTTACTGCTGATGTCTCGACCAACTTTGCCCAAATCCTTGTAGCGACATATTTCCTGATGCTTCTATGCATTATGCAGCCTTTCCTGTTGTCACTCAGGAATCACTTCCGATTATAGTTTCGAGCTGCTTCTAATGGCAAATTTCAAGAAAAATGAGGCGGCGTTAATAAATTTTTGAAAATGCACACATCTGCAAGTATCTGAAAAGACAGGAAAAAAAATACTACGGAAGAAATTATTGGGCAAAAATGTACAAAAAACATATTACACTAAAATATTTTCACACTAAACAAGTTAACTTTTATTAGTATTGGAACTTCAAATAAATAGCTTTACTTCAAAATCAATTTCAAATAGTTTTTATTGGAAGTGTAGTTGATGATTTGAACTCGTTGAACCACTGTGGATCGCTCCCCTCCGTTCCTCCGGTAGCAGTCACGCCCTCCACCGACGTTAGGGTTGACATGCCAGCCCGGGTTGGGTTTCTGTCTTAAATAGTAATGTTGTCCATACAAACTGATTAGTTTTACTGGAAACCACCCATTTGCGTTTTATGCCCGCCGCCAGGCTCCTTCAGCCATGGCTAGTGTGCCATGATATCTTAGCTAGACCCTGCTTTACCCCGAACAGAGCATGCGGCAATGCATCCCCCGTTGTACGAGATAATAAACTGCCAATTAACCAGTCGGCCCTCTCGTAGGGGGTTCAGTTGTAGGATTTTCTACTTTAATTACAGTTACCTATACTTTTTATCTTTACAGTGTTACAGTTACCGTTGTACATTCACAGTTTGCCATTTCTCGTTACATTTAACTGTAGTTTTAATGACAGCTGTATAATATGGTCTTCAGATTTTTATAAAATAAACAAACAACAAAGGAAGCTAACTTCGGCACGCCGAAGTTTATATACCGTTGCAGATAGAACTTGGATGACTAGGAATCAATAAAATATAAATTATATATATTTATGTTAAAAAACGATGAAGTAATACCTGCTTTCATTTCATTCACCTACATAAAAAAATCTGTTGAAAACTGAAAAAGCTGTCATTATTTTTAATTGTATTAATTTCTCGATCGTTCCTTTGGGAGCTATATGATATAGTAGTCAGATTTTTATAAAATTTTACACACAATTTTAGAATAATATAAAATGGCTGTATCTCAAATTTGATCAAATTCTGTTGAAAACTGAAAATTTTATATTTTTATGTTGTAATAGCCTGCAATGATATAAAAAAACGATGAAGTAATGCCTTCTTTTATTTCATTTATCTATACGTATTATATTTAAAGTTTTACATTCCCAGTTTTGCATTTCCTCTATATCTTCTATATCGATTTTGATAAAATTTAAATCGAAAATGGCCATATGAATCGTTGAGCTCGATTGTTATTTTTCTCCACGATCAGTTCCGATCATCATACCGGTACCAACCAATCAGCTTGAATCAGCCAGCAGAACAAATCAAGTCAACCGGACGAACTTGTTTGTATTGTGCCCGAAGCTTGATCGAAAGTGTTGTAACGAACCGCTGTGTTGAGTTTTGATCGGTTTGATTGTTGTTAATCAAACCAAACCGATCATACTCAATGAGAGTTTTTTTTTGTAAATATGCAAATTTTAATGTTTATTTTTCAATCTTTCTGAGAGATTTTCTTAATATTTGTTTCCGTAAGATCCTTTTACTGAGTATTAGAAAACTACAAAAAAAAAATCAACCAAATCGGTCAAGTCGTTTTCATGTTATTCATTTATATACACTCACCAGAAAAAGTGTGCGTACAAACTTAACGCGCAACTTTGATGTTAAATAAAAATAGTTGTATGGAAAATAACGACACATCTATTATTAAAAATTATAGCCAGTCTTTATTTATTTCCGTCCACAACTTTTTTAATTAAAATTAAAAAACAAAAAATACCCATGTTTTCGGGCAAGAAAAAGTGTGCGTACAAAATTCAATTAAGTTAAAAAAAAAACCATTTATTGTTAAGGCATTGATAAAATTAGTAAAAAGTAGAATACCCATTTCTATCTATTGTCTCATTTAAGCGTTTTGGAATTGAATAACCCAATTTTTCGATGAATTCAGGTGGTATTTTACTCCACTCATCCAAAATCACATCCTTCAACGTATCCTTCGATGTAATTGTTCGAAGACGAATCCTGCGCTCCAGAAAAACCCACAGATCCTCTATGGGGCTTAAGTCCTGCGACTGAGGCGGTGAATGCAGTTGATTTTTGGTATAAAAAAGCAACCATAGCTTCAAACTAAGCGAAGTATGCTTGGGGTCATTATCCTGTTGTATGAATCGATACTAGATTGATACATCCTACAACTATACTGTACATCTAAAAGTTGGTGAATTATTTTTAGGTTCATAGATCTATACAGTAATGCTGTAGTGTTGCATTACTGTATAGATCTATGAACCTAAAAGGCTAGGATAGGCAGGCTAGGATACATCCATGGCTTCTTCAAACTAAAATTAATATTATAATTTATACCCTTCAAGGAATTAATAAGAATAATAAAATTAATTTGAATGGGAATGGCTCTGCTTCCTTTTATAAGGGTTGGGATTGTTTTATACGCCTTTTCCCTTTGGAACCTTAAACTTTTTTTTAAGGATTACAAAATGTATATAAGTTTATATAAAACTTTTTTATTTCAGCATTTGTGGCGTCTATGAATTCATCGTATACACAATGGTACAGCAAAGCTATAGTACAAACAAGATGTGAAGAAATCGTTAATGGGCTAACTGCCTGTTTTGAAGATGCACTAAAAATGTACGAAAAACGAAATGGCTATTTACCAGAGAGTGTTATTATTTACAGGTAATTCATTTGCAATACATTGACAAAATATTATACTTATGGGCGGAAAATAAACCTGTATGTTATAATGCAAATTATCCCCATGATCAGAATTAAGGAGATCACCCCATGTGACCCCTTTATAACCTTGCAGGGTATTCTAATTTCGGTCCAAAGTTTGGAACGCAGTGAAGGAGTCACCTCCGACCATATAAAGTATATTGTCGTCTATCACTTTATAGCAAACGGTCGTGTTTTTGTTTTGCACTCCGAATTTTTGTGTTTGTTTGAAACCACCGGGCTTTCTATCAATTCTTTATTAAATATGGTTAATTACATACACCGTTTAACTACCGCGCGTGCATGTGCTTTTCTGTGTAGTTTATATATATTTATTTCTACTTTTAGATTTGTGCAGAGACGGTTTTCTTACTTTACTGTTGTTCTCATCCCGTTCTTCTTTTTCGGCCCGCTTAAGTGTCGTTTGCTTTTGGCTGCAGCTAAGTGGTTTGAAGCTCCCGCTCTATTGTTCTCTTGCTCTCTCTCTCCCTCTTACACTCCCGCTCCTCCGAATTTTTTTTCGGATTTGTTTACGTGCAAAGAGGTTCAAGTGCCTGTGATAATGTCTTCAGGTATCGTCCGTGCAATTAAAAATTGCCGTAAAGTCTTTTTGGCTGATCAGCCAAGTCTCCATTGCTGGCTTTGCAACGCGGTACTGCATGCAAAATGCATTAAGGTTACAGGTCGCATAGCTGATGCAATTTCCAATAAAAAAGGGATTCCATTATTGTTGTGAGGCCTGTTGATCGGCTGAGATGGTAAAGTTGTCCTTCATGCGCCAGACCAGGAGCGGATTAAATGATTTTATGGTCATCTTTTGCAAAGCGAACGACTTGCTCTCCGCGCTAGACACTCAGTTTAATAGTATGAAGTTCTTAAACAAATCGCCAAAACGCAATAAACCCGCTACTGGTCGGCAGCAACTGTCACAGCAACCCATTACCTGCCCCGCGCCTTAGCTTCTGAATCCAGTACCAAGACCGATGGTTCTGAGATCTGGAGCGAAAAAGGATTCGGAAACAGAATCCAGCGTGGGGATACCGGTAACAGCTTTGCCAGTAATTTCCGTTTTGTCCGCTGCGGTGTCAGAATCATTGACTCCGCTTGATTTCATCTAAATAATGACCCAGGGTCCATTAACGCCCGGACTACCGGTCGATGTTAGTAACAATACGTTACGCTAGACCCTAACAGCAGTTCCACCATCGAAAACTATATTTGTTTCGAGGCTTCCCCCTAATCTCGGATCGGAAGATGTTCTAGCCTATATAAAAGGCAAAACATAAGCCGATAATGTCATGGTGGAAAAATTAAAATTTTTATATGCCAGAAACATTTCATAATTTAAGATAAGTGTCTCATTCAAACGTTTGACACTTTTTGCTCGGGTGACTTCTGGCTCGAGCACGTAGTAGTTAAGGAGTTCGTGACTAAAAAAAAATGAACACGGCCTGTGGGTGTACCAATATCCATGCCGGCACAAGCTACAGTATACACTGTTGTACCTGCAGTCCCTATCAGATAAACTCTTTTGCATCCCAGATAATTGTGTTTACTGAAACTTGGTTGAAGCCGGAGATACTCTGCTCCGAAATTCTTCCGGTTAAGTACGCCATTTATAGATCAGACCGGCTTTTCCAGCGAGGAGGTGGAATTTTAATTGCTGTCGACTCCTACCTTATTTCGAAACTGGTAGTGTCTGAAGCTTGTACGGTTAATCTGTATTCTGATAGCTTCTCATTTGCATCCCAGATAATTCTGTTTACTGAAACTGATAGGGTTTCCTGGTGATCTCAAGTGGATTTCGAGTTATCTTAGTGACAGACTCAAAAGGTTCTTTTAAAAAATGCTCTATCCAATCGCCTCAGTGTCACGTCTGTCGTCCTACAAGTTAGTCACCTTGGTGCATTATTATTCAGACTGTTTATCAATGACCTACCGCAGGTTCTAACAAAATCTAGAATACTTATGTATGCTGACGACATTAAACTTTGCGTGCAGTATAGGGATAGGGATGGATCTTGACAACTTTCATGCGTGGTGTCACGCCAACTCTTTACATCCCAACAGCTCTAAATGCAAACTGATGATATTTTCACGTGTCACTCCCCTGTTTACCACTTATATGGTTAACGAGAGAATCTCTCTTGTTGACGATCTAGGTGTCCGATTAAATCCTAAACTTTCGTCCTGCGAGCATATTTCTCGCATGGTGCTGGAATTTATTAAAAGGTGGTCGAAGGAATTCGATTCTCCTTATGTAACAAAGACGCTTTTCACGTCATTGGTTCGCCTTTTGGAGTATTGTTCTTCATAGTAATCGCATTGAATCTGTCGAAAATAACTTTTTGCTGTTTGCCCTTCGAGGCTTCACCTGGGATGCTGATTTAAGGGTGTTGACCACCCTGACATTTAAAAAAAATCTTTTTGTTATACCCTTGCAGGGTATTATAATTTCAGTCAGAGGTTTGCAACGCAGTGAAGGAGGCAGGATCAGGATCAACAGCCGAGTCGATCTAGCCATATCCGTCCGTCCGTCCGTCTGTCAGTTTGTCCGTTTCAACGCAAACTAGTCCCTCAGTTTTGAAGCTATCTGAATGAAACTTTGCAGTTAGTCTTCTATATACTCTCACTCGTATATATGTCGGAACGGGCCGGATCGGATGACTATATCACATAGCTGCCATAGGAACGATCAAGAAATGAATACAATTAAAAATTATAACGTTTTCAGTTTTCAAAAGATTTTCATTAAATTTGAGATATAGCCATTTTATATCAGTCTTAAATTTTGTGTCAAATCTTATGAAAATCGGAGGACTATATCACATAGGTGCCATACAAACGATCGTTAGATGTGGATCAAAAATGCAAATCTGTGAATGTAAAACTGAAAATATAATATATATTTTTTCTTTCCAATAAATATTTTATTTTCTATAAACAATTTAAGGCGGAAATTTCGGCGAAAAATCGATTTTTTTTTTTTCGAAACTGCAATTTGTAAAAGAAAATTATTTTGCTTATTCCTTCGATTAATTACTAGATTTGACATTACTCTAACGAAATGTGTTTGGTTTTTTAGTTTCGGATGATCCAGTTCCGACATATAGTGGTCACCGCAAAACGTCTTTTTTCAGAGGAGCTCCCAGAGAACAGGTGTAACTCTTTTCCAAATAAATATTTTTACTAGTTCTAACTCTTAAAATACAATTAAAAGATACTTTAATATGTGTATAAATTTTGGGATCAATAAGTTAAAAAGTATCTTCAGAAAACACTCTGAAAAATTCTTTTTTTTTTGCCCTCTATCTGTATATAACCCCTTAAGACATTGGGCTTAAAAATATCTCTTTATTTGTGGATTTTACAGCCATTAGAAATGAACGCTGCCGGTATACCTTAGAGTACTTTCTTTATATTCTTTTGCGTTTTACCCAAAATTTAGTTTTTTAAAATGGTGTACATGATTTCTCAAAAATTGCTAGACCTATTTTCTTCACATTTTTTTACACAGCTTCTCTATAACATGATGTAGGATTTTGTCGATGATTTTTTTCTTAAAGTTATAAATTTTTGAAACAAAAATTTTGTCTAAAAAAAGTGCTGCCATTTGCCATTTGTCAAAGTGCTTCCTCTTGCTCAAAAATTGTTTTTTTCAAAAACGACTACGTCACGTTATAGCCATATTTATATAGTTTATAAACAAATTTTATTTTTGAATTTTGAATGTGGTGTGCAGCATGTACACCATCCGGTGTAGTTTTTAACGGAATTTTATCAAATTTAAGATTTAGCCATTTTATTTTATTTTACAAATTTGTAAAGTTTTATAAATATCGGACTACTATATTATATAGCTGCCATAAGAAAGATCGAAAAATTAATACAGTTAAAAATTATGTTTTTTAGTTTTCAACAGATTGTCATCAAATTTGAGATATTAGGTTGTCAAAAAAGTCTTGCGGTATTTTTATTGAATTTTCAATTGTTTATAAAATTGGTAAAAATACTGCGATTTATGTCAAATAGGGGAAAAGTCCATAGTGCATGATTCCCTGCCAATCCCACCAAACACACAGAAGAGCCTCCCTGGCCGTCAATCCAGGCTTGGCCACCGTCTGGTCCGCTTCACCGATTTTCGACCACGACCGTTTGCGCCTTACGTTGTCGTAAGTGATCCACTTTTCATCGCCAGTCACCATACGCTTCAAAAATATGTCGATTTTGTTGCGATTCAGAGGCGATTCG
The DNA here is from genome assembly GCF_035046125.1 of Drosophila serrata. Lineage (NCBI taxonomy): Eukaryota > Metazoa > Arthropoda > Insecta > Diptera > Drosophilidae > Drosophila > Drosophila serrata. The sequence continues at coordinate 313,637 of NW_028257162.1, forward strand.
CATGCATCGATACGGTCGAAGATGTTTTTTGCGTCAATTCGTGTGGCATCCATACATCGAGCTTCTTAGTGACTCCAAGCTTCTTTAAATGGTTTATTACGGTTTGATGACTCATGCCCAGCTCTTGACCAATGCTACGGCTGGTACTATGCTGATCTCTGTCGACCATTTAGCGATTTTATCGCAATTTTCCACGACAGGCCTTCCGGAGCGTGGTGCATCTTCGACCACCTCCACACCATAACGAAAACGTTGAAACCATCGTTGTGCGGTGGAAATTTAAACTGTGTCAGGTCCACAAACTGCACAAATTTTATAAGGGGCTTGAGATGCATTTTTGCCTTTATCGTAGTAGTACTGTAAAATATGACGTATTTTCTCTTTATTTTGCTCCATGTTGGCGAAACTATAACTCACGAACTACTTAAAAGAAATAACAATCAATCAAACGCGTTTTTCTGTGTGAAAAGAGTTTTCCAAAAAGGTGTAGTATCTTCAGGTCCGACAATTAAAACTAGAACTACGCGCTTGCAGCGAAAACTTGCGAAAATACCGCAAGACTTTTTTGACAACCTAATACATTTTATTTTATTCTACAATTTTGTGTAAAAATTTAAGGAAATCAGACGATTATATCATATAGGTGGCATACAAAAGATGGTTAGATATAGAGAATAAATTCAAATCTTTGGACGTAAAACTGTTAATATAATATGTATATGTAAATAAAATGAAAGCATGTATTACTTCATTGTTTTTTAACATAAATATATATCATTTATATTGTATTAATTCCTAGTCATCGCAGTTGTATATAAATAATATATATATATATAAACTTCGGCGTGCCGAGGTTAGCTTCCTTTTTTGTTATTCTAGAATATTGATTTTAATTTTACGAAAATCGGACGATTATCATATACACTCACCAGAAAAAGTGTGCGTACAAACTTAACGCGCAACTTTGATGTTAAATAAAAATAGTTGTATGGAAAATAACGACACATCTATTATTAAAAATTATAGCCAGTCTTTATTTATTTCCGTCCACAACTTTTTTAATTAAAATTAAAAAACAAAAAATACCCATGTTTTCGGGCAAGAAAAAGTGTGCGTACAAAATTCAATCAAGATAAAAAAAAACCATTTATTGTTAAGGCATTGATAAAATTAGTAAAAAGTAGAATACCCATTTCTACCTATTGTCCCATTTAAGCGTTTTGGAATTGAATAACCCAATTTTTCGGTAAATTCAGGTGGTATTTTACTCCACTCATCCAAAATCACATCCTTCAACGTATCCTTCGATGTAATTGTTCGAAGACGAATCCTGCGCTCCAGAAAAACCCACAGATCCTCTATGGGGCTTAAGTCCTGCGACTGAGGCGATGAATGAAGTTGATTTTTGGTGTAAAAAAGCAACCATAGCTTCAAACTAAGCGAAGTATGCTTGGGGTCATTATCCTGTTGAAGTCAATATCTTCAATACAACTATTTTTATTTAACATCAAAGTTGCGCGTTAAGTTTGTACGGACACTTTTTCTGGTAAGTGTAGCTGGCTATACAAATGACGGTTAAATAACGTAGAACTGTCTCATTTATATCTCATTTGTTTTTCCAGCATGTACACCATACGACCATTCGCTCTAAAAATTGCCTTATAAGATAGAGGTGGAGAGCTATCGATGGCACTATCGATGGTTTGGCGCTATCGCACCGCCATCGATGGCAGCCCTGCACTATCGATAGTTTTGCATGCGGCTTATCACATCACAAAGAAAAAATAAAGTTGAAAGTGGAACGCCAAAATATAGTGAAAAGCTAAAGTACAGGTGAAAGTAAAAATCTCCTAATGCTCTTTTTAAAAAAGAATTAGTTTTGTACTTCTTTTCCGCTCGAATACACAGTTCGACGATGTACTTTTTATACAATCCCTAATCAAAAAAATAAATAAATTAATTAATTTTTTATTTTTAAAGAGTTAAAAATATAATAAAGTTTTGTTCGAATTTCATTTTATAGCTTTTTTTACATCTAAAAATTAAAAAGCAGAACACTACCGATAGTACTATCGACACTATCGATGGTTTGAGAAAAATAATCGCTCACTATCGATGGCGACGACTATCGATAGTTCTCCACCTCTATTATAAGACTCACTATATTTTCGCCATTTGTGAATATTTTTTATTCTTCTAATAATTATTTTCTAGCTTAACATATGGGTGATTCTCTGATGTCGAATGCGACATTAGTACGCATTCAAAATAAAAAAAACATGTGCTATGACTTTATTTTAATTTTACAAAAAAATAATTTTTTTGTATTTAAATAACATAAATTAACATTATTACGATTATTATTAGAAAAATAAAAATTCATTTAATCTTGATCATTCTGGCCAATTTTTTATGTAACCATGTTAAAAATACTCTTTTTTTAAGAACCTCTAATTTTTGGCCGCGGTGGACCTTTATAGAGAATTGCCCATATGTACTTTGATATTATAATCAATAAAGTCCTTAATTTTTAATACCTTTGGCAAAATTAATATTTTTAATACCCTTCAACTTTCAGGCGTTCAGATTTTTTTTCTGATACGGCTCTACTATTCTGCTGTTTTTGTTCTGCGACACTCCGACGACGTCTTCACATGTTCTTAGTGCCAGCTAACTCTCGACGCAACTCCGAACTCTCGACAGAATTGCTCATTCTTTTCATTAATCCATGCTGCCAACTCCTTGATATATAGCCCGCTTACATATATTAGATATTTGCATGGCATCAATCCAACGTACGTTAAACTGAACGAAGTGAGTTGAGTTGAGTGACTTCCGTGCACTCAATAAAACGGAGTTGTGTTATCTCGCAGAATTGGGTGGGACTAATGAAAATGAATGAAGCGTTAAACTGATTAAAATCTTTGGCACTAAAAACTAAAAATATTCTTTTTAATACGCTTTTATTAGTTCGGGCGTATGTATGTATGTAATCTTCGAACACTATTTTCAAGGGTTTCTAAATATCTGATAAACTTGAAACTTTGCATACTTCTCAAGGACCGATGACAATGCATTATCCCGATTAGGATCGTCAGGATTGATAAATTCTTTTATAGATCCTCCGTAAAGGAGTAAGAGAGACAGACCTAGCGCGCGATCTGCGCATGAGTTCACTGAATGAGTTAGGAAAATAAAATAAAATACGAAAAATAACTGATAGCTTAGAAAACTCTGAATTTAGTGATCTTGTTTATAATTATATACTATTGCTCTGAGTTGAATAATTTTGTTTGTAATTATAAATTATTTTTTTCTTTTTAGTTCGGTTCGGATTTATAAAAGCGTGTTTTTTTTAGTTTTTTTTTCTTTAATTATTATTTATTATCAGAGTAGTTCGAATTCTGCCGTTTCCTTCTTTTCTTTTATTTGAAGCGAATAGAAGAAAGCTTAGGTATATTCTTTTTTACGTTAACTTGTTATTTCGTTTTCTTTTTGTTGTTGTTTTAAGGGAAATTATATTGTTGGTAATGATTTCCTTGATAAGCAAATAAACAAAAATTAAAATATGTTTTTGCATCATAACAAAATCAAGTATGCGTGTAAGCTAAAAAATAAATTAATGAAATTAAATAATAAACATGTATGTAAATATTAAACAAAATTTCATTACTTTATGTTCTGACCAGTATTCGAACTACGACGTATTATTATTCAGAAGAGCCGAGAAGCTTCTCATTCTAATTCAATCAACTCACTTTGAACGTTGTGCATTTGAATGCGAGTTTTTTTGCGAATCTAGTCTGATATACATGTTGAAAAAAACATGAAGTAATGTCAACAACACTGAATCCTGACAGGGCCCTGTATAAGACTTAGCGTTTGACAGCGAGCGGTGCAGGTTAACCTCAAGTAGTCAGGAATTGGTTTTTTTTTCCCAGGGAAACGCCGTTTGTGTTTCAAAGTCTATATCTGGTTTCGTAAAAGATCTTGAAGGGGGCTTTAAATCGACATAAAGATGCTTGTAAGAGAATAGTTCTTCTAGATTCAAGTGTTTGTGAAGAAAAAGTTTGGTTTTGCTGCATAGACGGTTTAGGTAAGAGTGGAAAATTGTTTTAATTTTGTTTAAGGGTTTGAAGGAGCGCTCGCAAACAGGACGTCAGGTGGTTGTTGATGGCGTGAAAATATTTTGTACGATATATATAAAAGAAAGTCGTGTCTGTTACACCACTTATAACTCAAGAACGGCAAAACAGATTTGGGTGAAAATTGGTAGGGAGGTAGCTTAGAGCCAGGAGACGGACATAGGATACGTTTTATCCCGTTCGACAGAAAAGCGGGATATCCATCGCTGATATATAGCGTTTACTACAAAGCAATATATCAAGTAGTCGTTTCCTAACATTTTAATTAGAAACGATAAAATAAATAAAGTGTAGGCATTTGTTTTTAAGGTGGTAAGTTGAAATGTGTTCATTATGTGGATCGTGCATTTGAGGTTATAGTCCACAATGACGACGAGCGAACGAACATCATAATCAACAAGTGTGTTCACAGAACTTAAGCGAAGAAAGACAAAATATAATAAGAGAAAATGCCCTATTGAGACAACGCGTGAGGATACAAAGATCATTGACATCATACAATCGATTGGCATTCCCATATGATCCCACTGAGAACTACAGTGATGATGAAAATTTAGATGTTGGACCAATGACGACTATATGCCAATATTGCAATGCGTTAAATGTCAAAAGAGAAACGGCGCGATTGTGCTGTACAAGTGGAAAAGTTAAACTGGCTCCATTACTTTCCAAATATAAAAAAAAATTTTAATAACGAAATGTTACATAAAACGAAGCCATCTGGTGGTGCACTTTTCACTTTGGTCAGAATCGTCAGATAGAAAGAAAAACGTCGATGGAAAAAAGAATATAGGGACCACGGACGAATGGACTTTAGAATGCGAGTCGTACTTATCTTGAAAAAATGCGCAAGGGGGCACGGGTGGGATCAGGATAGAGGTGAGGTAAATGCAGTTGCTGTTGTTGTTGCTGTTTCCTCCGAAATAAGAAATCGCTGGGCGTCGTTTTCACTTCACCTTCGCTTTATTGCTCAGTTCTATTTGCACTAAAAACTAAAACTTAGGGCAAGGGCTACTGGGACCGCGGAGGGGCGACTTCGGCTAGGAGACGGGGGTGAAAGAGCGACGACCGAGAGCGAAAGCTAGTGCTCCCAAACTGCTGCTCGAAATTGCTCGAATTGCGAATTGTGTTAATTTCTTTTCAGTGTTATTATTTTTTCAAGTGTGCATAAAACTATTCTTACAGTAGTAAGATTCCTCGGCGGGCTCTCGACGGGTTCCTTTTTGTCCCAATCTTTGGCGATTTCTCTCGAGTAGATAAGGTAAGCCATGCGCGCTGAGATTGCATCTATTTTGGGTAGCGATCGTAAGACAACTAATCCGGGAGTTTCCTGAGTTGTTAGTAAATTGAACTTCTGGTTTTCTGGATTGTGGAGACTAGGTTGTTAACTCTTCCCTCCTTAAACGCGACGGTCCTCGGTCGGTAGATATAGAGGAAAATGCAAAACTGTGAATGTAAAACTGTAAATATAATACGTATAGGTGAATGAAATGAAATTGAAAGCAGGCATTACTTCATAGTTTTTTAATATATGTATATATATAATTAATATTGCATTAATTCATAGTGATTAAATTTCAATCTGCAAGGGTATACAAACTTCGGAGAAGGAGGAGCCTAGTCCTGAGACTAAAGCCAGTGTAGGGTTTAGTATCTCGACTGACGTCGGAGATCGATGAAGATGAGCTGCTGATGCCAAGTTAGGTTGTCACAGCTTCGTCGAGATCCAAAAGGGGCGCTTGCACAAGCACCCCCAGAGCTTAAGGTAATAAAAGTATGGCTCAGTTGGGCACCACCTCAGATCAATGTAACGACGGCACAGAGGAGCCGCAAATACACCACCAAAGCCGCGCTAGGGCTAACAGAGCCCGCTTCAATCTTAGTATGATAGCTCAGAACGCGGCAAAAGGCAAAGTTCATCCCAGAGACGCAACCGATAACATCATATTCCTTGCGGTAATCGCGGAATTTGAAAAGTACCAGCAGGCACACCCAGAAGCCTTCCAGTCTTCAAATACGAAGCGCAATCGTTCACACGACGTGAGCGAGACCGCGCCGAAGAGGGGCAAAGACTACAATGCGTCTATTCGTAAAGCAGGCGAAAAAGTTTAGTGAGGTGGCCAGAGACGGTCTAGCTATGACTCTGGTTAATGAACTTAAAGACGAAAGACGCCTGGTGGCAGAAGTGGGAGGAGATAGAGGCCAAGTTAACTGATATGGTGACTGACAGGTTGGTTGCCATGCCGGTCCTATCCCCTTCCTCGACTCTTTAGAAGGGGTATGTGGGCACTGGGTGATCAGGTGCGACGATGGGTTTTTGAGAAGCTTCCTGGAGCCTAGTGTTGCTATCATTAGCATTCGGATAAGGCTAGTCCAAGCCAGGGAGATCCCGAGAAGACCCAGAGGTCGCATTTGACTACTAAAGGGGCAGTCTGATCATGCAAGGGTGTTCCAATGTCCAAAGATGAAGACGAGCCAGCCTTTCCTTCTGCTGATAAATCAGGGAAAGGAAGGCTAAGGTCAAAATCTTCCTTACAAAACCGCATGAACTCCTTGAGGAAGTGGACGACCCCAAGAAGATGTTGAATGGCATCGTCATTAACGATAAGTCGCCTGACTCCACGCCAATTAACCACGATGCCGGAAATAGTGCAAATTAACCTGAACTGCAGCTTTGGCTAATTTGTCGATCCTTCTAAGGGAGAGAGTCATCGACATAACTATTAATAAAGTAACTTATGAGATTGTCACTAAAAAAGTATTAAATTTTAATAGCATTAAACTTTAGACGAAAAAAAAATTATGTGTAAGTATTACACTGTAGATGCATCTATTCTTTTACTTATAGCCTTTTTCTATGTACATTTCACTTTCGAATTCTTTTTTTTTTTGTCTCACTTCTGCATAGATAAATCTACGCAATAAAAAAAAATTTAGGGAAAACGGTCAACAGCAATAAGAATAACAAGTAAAATAAGTTTGGCTATTAAAAAGGTCGTTGAGTAAATACTTTTGACTACCTTTGTATATATGTATATATAAACTGTATGGCTGAATGTTGAACGGATGTGTGTGTCTCTGATTAAGGCGACTCTTGATTTCTTTCCAGATAGGTAGACCTGGTAGTTGACAGTAAGTTGTTGTCGATAATATTGCTGTACTATGAGAGGGTACCGTACTGGCGGTGCATCAAGAAGAGGAAGGGGTACGGGAATCGTGAAGTCAACGACTAAGTAACGGCAGCCCTATTTAAACATGAAATTGTTGGTGACTGTGAGCGTGCCCTTTCGGTAATGGTCAGTGACGTTGCTTTAGGTGCTGGCTCTGATAAGTAAGCAGAAAACAATCGTCGTTTGTCTAATTGTTTTTAATGCTGACTTTGATTCGTGTGAAAGTTTTGTTTGAATTGAATGGAAATATAATTAATTTTAATTTTAATTCGATCGTGAGTTTGTTACTAATACAAGTAAATATTTCCGTTACGAAACGCTTTTATTTGGCAGCGTGATTGAAAAAAAAAACACATCTACATGGGGCGGCGTTCGAACAACGAAAGCCAGTGATTGTAATGACAACAAAACAAGTACGTTTCGTCATTTCATAAAGGTCGTTTACACTTTTAAAGCTCGATACATTGGTGCCTTATCAGTTGAGTGATAAAAACCAATGGGGACCGCAATACATACAGTTTTTCGGAAAGGAGTTATATTTCAGAATGGAAAGGATTTTTTCCCCTTTATGCATATCACTTAGCAAAAGAGACTGTGCCTCCAGTGACAATTAACGATCCCACAGGACATTGATGTCTTTATCATGCGTCAGTCTGCATATTTCCTTCAATAACAACTATACATTAAATAATCACGAGTTTGGTTTTGTACTAAAAAGCAAAAAATAGAATTTGGAGTTCTGAAAATGTATAAAACGGATCACAAACCGAAAGAGTTTTTAAAGAGATACCGAAAAATAAATCATGTACAAAAACTACAATTAAGCAAATGTAATGCTGCTGTCACAAATGTGGATGTTGAAAAAGTCAAATGTACACAGAAGATATTTTCTGTTAATTCTCGTGTTAATTATCCGATATTGCTCAAAATGTATACAAATATTTATTTTGTAACGTAGTTCTCTGGCCGGAGTAGATCTCGGTCGCAGCCAAGGAACCTATACAAGAAAATTGTTATAGAAAGCTGGCAGTGACATAAGGAAGGCGTATATATGGGTATACATTAGGGCGGCTCGATTTCTAGGGGGTTAAAAAAATCGCTTAGGAACGTATGATTTTTGGTTTCTAGAGATGAAAATAAGAAATTTTGCTCAAGAAACCATACATAAATTATAATGAACCTTGTTTTAACTTGTAGGTATCCAAAAGATCAAATTCAAAAAAATCCTGTTTTGACCCGTTTTGAGTTTCTCAATCGAGTCCTAAAGTATTACATGCTAGTGGTATCCCCAGTGGGACCCCCCTAGACGGTCTCCCATACAAAAATATCAAAAAATATTAAAAAATCACCATTTTTGGATATTTTACCCCCTTGGATGAATTTGAGACTAGTCTCATCGCATTCTACACAAAAAATTAGGGAGGGTCACCCAAACATTCCATTACCGTAGGATGCACCGGTGCCAAGATAAGTCCTTACCAATGCAACAAATATCAATACTGTTTTAATTCTTTTGCAATCTCTCTTAAACACATACTAATGTGCATTACTTTTATATTGGAGTTACTTTTTTTGGAATTTGATCTTTTTGGTACCTACAAGTTAAAACAAGGGACATCCGAATTTATTTTAGAGGTATGGTTTCTCGAGCAAAGTTTCTTATTTTGATCCCTAGAATCCAAAAATCATATGTGCCTAAGCAATTTTTAAATCGACCCACCCTAGTATACATAGGACACTCCTATAGTATCGGTTGGGCCGGTTGGGTTTTAGCCTTCGCTCAGCTTGTCATGGTTTGTCTTGTCGACCCCCTCTCGAAAGTTGTCGGCTATGGCACGGTCACTGTTCAAAAAACGCGGTCACCCAGCGTGCTCGACTGCCACCGGGTAGGTATGGTGAGTCCAGCGTTCTGGACACGGGAAATAGCGGGCGCGGGATGTTCGCGGCAGTCCCGCTTGATTCAACGTGGCAGGCAAAGCATGGGCGGCTGTATTGGCAAGGATTAGGGGACTGTGGGTGACCGGTCAGCACCGTATTTGCGCGGTTAATCAAATGAAAGAATACCCAAAAACGATGCTAAAGGGAACACTCTCGGCCGTATGGGAATCCAATACGCGTGTCTCGCACACAGGTCGAGGGGTTGGGGGAGCGGAAGCAGGGCCCTTCTTGGCTTCTACAAGAGAAGGGAGGAGACAAGAGTCGGCAGTATATGACCACACACCTGTAAATGAATTGCGCAGTTATCGTGTATATATATACATATGTATTTATGTAATTTTGGAAAGTTTATTCATACTTGTAAGTTCTGGGTTCCTAGTACTGCCCTTACAAATGGAGTTTTTAACCGGTCTTTAAATTACCGACTTGTCCCATTGCTGAAAGGATAGCTGTGCCGAGCCGTGGTTTGAGTTGCACGTGTAATTTGTTCATCTTTCACTAGGTACACACCTCGGTGGCGGCGATAGAGACTGGAAATATAGATCCCCCTAGGGATCATATTTTACGTGAGCTTCTGGTTCCGCGAACATTTTGGCGATCGGTTCTGGATCGACTGGCCTTTTGATTATCCGATCGCGGGTAGAAGATTTGACTAACGTTTTAAAGCTACTATAGAACGTAACGAGGTGGCTTCAGTGCCGACTTAGCCTAATCTTAGATCTAACAACCCTAATCCCGAAACATGAACTATTTCTTATTACTATAACATGAGAATATATAACCTTAGGAACCATGTGCGCTATTTTTGCGCCTCCTCCACCTTATGAAAGGACGTTTGAATAAAAAGACATGCATTGGCTGAGTTTTTGTATGAATCAGATTTTATTTAGGCATATCTTGGATTTAAATGAGAATCGAATCTTAGAGTACATGGCACGCAGAGGCCTACGTAAATTCTGCCCTTATCAAGGACTTACTCTCCCGTGAGCTGCGAGGAACTTATATGTGGTCTCCTACTAAGTGACTCCCACTAAGAGACAGACAAACAGACTGACGAACGGACAGGCGGCTTAACGGAAGCGTGAACAGTCGGGCAGGCAAACGGACGCACGGATGGTAAAATTGAATGACAAAAAGGCAGACGTACACTAAACTGAAAGCACCAGAAAACAATAAATATTACATTTTAATTATAATTTATTTAATATAAATATATTAACCAACACTAATTTTTATACACTTGTAATTAATTTTAGGGATGGAATCGGAGATGGTCAGTTAAATATCTGTTCTAAATACGAAATTTCTCAATTTGAAAGTGTATGCAGAGATCGAATAAAAATATCTTTTATTGTAGTACAAAAGAGAATAAATACAAGGCTTTTTTCGGTAAGTTTGAATAATGTAGTGTAATGTATAATTCACATTTTAAAATTACATACAGTTAGAGGGTCAAAAAAAGTGAATTTTTTAAAGTGTTTTCTGAAGAAACTTTTTAACTTACTGCTCCAACAATTTATACACATTTAATAGTATCTTTTAACTATATTTTATAACTTAGAACTAGTAAAAATATTTATTTGGAAAAGAGTTGCAGCTGATCTCCGGCAGCTCCTCTTAAAAAAGACGTTTTGCGGTAACCACTATACAAGGTGTGTTCAAAAAGTAAGGTGATATCAAATTTCTCGGGCAACATATTGTCGATTATCAATTTTTTTGTTTTGTTATGTTGGTACACTCTTCGCTAACATCTGTACCAAGTTTCAAGTGAATCCCCTCTTCTTTTTTATGGTTGTGAGAGGCGTAAAGGTTACAAGTAGTTTTGCGTGCTCGTCGATTTTTTTGCTATCACAAAAAATATGGATCAAAGGATTTGCATCAAATTTTGTGTAAAAAAAAAAATTAAGTGCCCCGAAACACTTGAAATGTTGATAGTGCCATACGGTTAAACTGTCCTGAGTAAAAAAAAAATGTTTACAAGTGGTACAAACTCTTCCAAGATGGCCGGGAAGATGCCAATGATGAGCCTCGTTCTGGACGCCCAATCACGTCAACAACTGATGAAAAAGTTCAAGCAGTGATGAAAATTGTTTTGAAAAATCGTCGAATCACTATTAGAGAAGTTGCTGAAGATGTCGGTATATCGCTTGGCTCGTGCCATTAAATTTTTTCAAACGTTTTGGGCATGAGACGTCTCAGCGAAGATTGTTCCGAAATTGCTGAATTTTGACCAAAAGAAACGTCGCATGAGCATAGCTCAAGAGCTGTTAAATAACGTCGACGACGACCCAGATTTACTCAAAAGGGTCATAACTGGTGACGAATCATGGGTATATGGTTGTGATATCAAAACCAAAGCCCAATCGTCCCAATAGAAGAGCCCTTTGATCCATATTTTTCGATAGCAAAAAATCGCCGAGCACGCAAAACAACTTGTAACCTTTACGCCTCTCACAACCAAATAAGAAAGGGGATTCACTTTAAACTTGGTACAGATGTTAGGGAAGAGTGTACCAACATAAAAAAAAATCGATAATCGAAAATATGTTGCCCGAGAAATTTGAAAAGTCACCTTACTTTTTGAACACACCTCGTATGTCGGAAATGGATCATCCGAAATTAAACAAGAAATGAAGCTAAATTCGGCACGCCGAAGTTTATATACCCTTGCAGATAGAACTTCGATGACTAGGAATCCATGCAATATAAAATATATATATTAATATTAAAAAACAATGAAGTAATTCCTGCTTTCATTTCATTCACCTATACATATTATATTTGCAGTTTTACATTCAAAGATTTGCCTTTTTGCTCCACATCTAACGATCGTTTATATGGCACCTATATGATATAGTCGTCCGATTTTTATAAAATTTTACACAAAATTTAAGACTGATATAAAATGGCTATATCTCAAATTTAATGAAAATCTGCTGAAAACTGAAAACGTTATAATTTTTAATTGTATTCATTTTTTGATCGTTCCTATGGCAGCCGGGTTTTTTATAACTTTACACAAAATTGTTGATTAAAATAAAATGGGTATATCTCATATTTGATGAAAATCTGGTGAAAACTGAAGAAGTTATAATCTTTAATTTTATTAATTTCTTTTTTTTTATAAAATTGCTATGTATCAAATTTGATGAAAATCTGTTGAAAACTGAAAATGTTATACTTTTTAATTGAATTAATTTCTCGATCGTTCCTATGGGAGCTATAAGATATAGTCGTCCAATTTTCATAAAATTTTGCACAAAATTGTAGAATAATATGAAATGGCTATATCTTAAATTTGATTAAATTCTTTTGAAAACTAAAAATGTTATCGCCACCGCGATTGTCAGTCTTCCAACAACTGCCACCGCCATTCTCATTTACACAAAATTGTAAAATAATATGATACGGCTATATCTCAAATTTGATGAAAATCTGTTGAAAACTGAAAATGTTATACTTTTTAATTGAATTAATTTCTCGATCGTTCCTATGGGAGCTATATGATATATTCGTCCAATTTTCATAAAATTTTACACAAAATTGTAGAATAATATGAAACTACTAAATCTCAAATTTGATCAAATTCTGTTGAAAACTAAAAATGTTATAATTTTTTTTTGTAATATTCCGATCATTCCCATGGCAGCTATATGATATAGTCGTCCGATCCGGCCCGTTCCGACATATATACGAGTGAGAGCATATAGAAGACTTACTGCAAAGTTTCATTTAGATAGCTTAAAAACTGAGAGACTAGTTTGCGTAGAAACGGACAGACGGACAGACGGACAGACGGACATGACTAGATCGACTCGGCTGTTGATCCTGATCAAGAATATATATACTTTATATAGTCGGATGTGCCTCTTTCACTGCGTTGCAAACTTCTGACTGAAATTATAATACCCTGCAAGGGTATAAAAACCAAACAGATTTCGTGAGAGTAATGTGAATCTAGTAATTAATCGAAGGAATAAGCAAAATAAATTTTATTAACAAAACGACAGTTTCGCAAAACAAATCGATTTTTTATCGAAATTTCCGTCTAAAAATTAAATATTTATTGGAGAGAATTACTAAAAAATATAAATATAAAATATATATTTTCGGTGAAAAAAACACGTTTAAAATTTGGAATGCACTTTACGCAGGAGCACTTTACATAGAGCACTCTGAAACTCCTTTTCAAATTTACTTATAACTCAGGGAATAATCACCGGAACTAAATGAAACTTTCTGTGTATATTCTTAAATATTTAAATATTCTTAAATACATTAAGAAAATAAAATAAAATAAAAATCGATTTTTTTTTTTAATTCTAACTAATAAAAAAAACTAAAAATTTATGTGGGCGTTCAGATATATTCGTAAGAATACGTGTGCACGTGAGCTTTTTCATGTTGAAACAAAATTAGATGGCCTTATCTCGAGAGTGCTCTCTTTAAAACGTGGTGTTGTTATTCAGTTTAACGATTTATCTGATTTTTATCTGAGAACTACAAAACTAAATCATTGGTTTGCCGTAGAGTGTACTCTTTCTGGCCTTTTCCAATTGGCAGATCAACGATAACATTAGCATCCACAGAAAAATGCGAGAGCATTCAAGCCACCAAGTAATTAGCCGTTTCGGGATTCAAACAGGTAATAACATGCATTTATGTTGCAAGCAGATCAACGACTTTGGGTCGTGGCATATGCGGATCGTATTGTATATTTTCATTAGTTCCTCTTCCTTGTCTTCTAAAAAAGGATTAATACTAATACTTATGTTTGATACATAAACAAGGCTGCTCGATGTACAGTGGCTCACAGCTTATTTGACCCACTCCTAATTTTCAAAATAAAAGAGGTATAACTTTTAATTAATGATAAAGCGATATTTTTACTTAAGTCATATAATATTATTTATTAAATTTAGTCAACAACTTATTAAATAATTACAGCCTATTTGACCCACAGAATTCCGAGAACGATTTCGTTCCCTGAAAAGTAAGATAAACTGTTTTTTTTTATCCTTATTTAAATTACATTCCTAACTATGTATGCATATTTATCACTTTGAGTAAGATTTGATCGCGAAAGCACGCGTAACGACGATGGGAAAGCGCACAACTATTGAACAACATGAATGAAATGGTCAATTTACCCGATGGGGATTGTTAAAGCCATAATACATAGTTTTGTTTTCGAAAATCGTATCGAAAGTAAAGGCAGAAAATCTCCAGACAAAAATTTAAGTGCCTCCGATTGTTACAAAAGTCATTAAAAATGGAAAAATATCGAGACCAAATATTGCCAGTGAGGTGCAGAATATGACAAGGAAGTCTTGTTGCCTTGAAACCATCCGCCGTGTTCTCCGAAATATTGATTTTCACGGTAGAGGTGCACGAAAGAAGCCGTTTATAAACAAAAGAAATCGAGATTGTTGTTTGATATTTTCAAAGGAGCACCTCGGGAACAGGAAGGATTCTGGGTTCTGGATTGAAGTCATTTTCGCTGATGAGTCAAAATGTAATATTTTTGGGTCCGATGGACGGACCTATGTATGTCGTAAAGCGGATAAAGAGCTGCAGGACAAACATCTTAAGGGGGTAGACCACCCTGACATTTTTTAAAAATCTAATTTTTTTTTTTTAATCAATCTTGATGCTGATATTCTTACGGTCATTTTAAGACATCGGGCTTAAAAATATCTCGTTACTTGTGGATTCTACAGGCATCAGAAGTGAGCGCTGCCGGTATACCGTAGAGTACTTTCTTTATCTTCTTTTGCGTTTTTCTCAAAACAACGTTTTTTAAAACGGTGTACATGATTTCTCAAAAACCGCCGGACCGATTCTCTTCAAATTTTTTACACAGCTTCTCTATAATGCCCTCTATGGCATGACGTAGGATTTTTTCGATATGTTTTTTTGTTTTAAAGTTATAAATTTTTAAATCAAAAATGTTGTTAAAAAAAAATTTTTTTTTTTCAAAGTGCTCCCATTTGCTCAAAAAAAATTATTTCCAAAAACGGCTACGTCATGCTATAGCCATACTTATATAGCTTATAAAAAATTTTTGTTTTTGAATTTCGGATAACAAATGTGGTGTGCAGCATGTACACCATCCGACCATTCCCTAAAAAAAATTCGTTATTTGACTGGCTATATCTCCGAGGATCGTAAATATTTTTTTTTCTTTCAATAAGTATTTTTTAGTTTAACATATGTACTTTGATGTACTAATAAATAAAAAGTTGTATTCCCAATAACTTAGTCAAAATGAATTTTTGAAAAACCCTCCAAATTTCATGCGTTCAGGGTGGACTACCCCCTTAAACCAACCGTTAAGGAAGGGGGGGGGGGGGTTATGTTATGGTATGGGCCTGTATGTCCGCTGTAGGAATTGGAAGCTTTCAATTTATTGAAAGCATAGTGGTTAAACACGTTTGTCTTAATATCCTGAAGGGTAAATTAGTCCAAAGCTGAAAAATTGGGTATTCAAGAAAAATACCAGGACAATGACCCAAAGCATAAGGCGGGAATAGTTCAATTTTGGCTTGGATATCAATGTCCCTACGTTATGAAACCGCCAGCTCAGTCAAATTAAAATAAGTAGTAATTATAGTAAATAACTTAAATAATTTGTCCCCCAATGCAAGCGCTAGCCGCTAAGTATAGCTGTGACGTCATAAGCAAGTGAGCCGCCGCTTCGGCGCACTCGCTGTGGCCGTCCGCAATCTATGAAAACACGCATACAAACGTGTAAGCGCTTGTACACATATACACATATACAAAGAAATGAGAGCACAGCGCAAAGAAACGCACCCCTGCTTATCGTTCCACGGTCGATCTGCCACTGAAAAGTAAATTCTTGTTGTGCTCGGTTTCGAACGAATGCTTCGAACTCGAAAAAGCCGAAGGCACTCTGGGGTTCTAGACATATCGTTCGGGTGCTCTGGGGTTCCAGGCTCAGCCGTTTTTGTGATAGTACTTTTTTGTACTGTTTGACTTCTCTATGTATTTCTAGCTTAGTCCTAAAAACCACTCAAAAACAACAAAGAAATTGGTGGAATAAATTTCGAAACACCTCAGATTTGTTGTGAACCAAAAGGGAGGACATACTAAATTTTAAGTTTAAAATATAAATTGTTTTCGTATTTTTTATAAATTAATCAAATGCCTGGGTCAAATCAGCTGTGACATTGAAAAAAGACGTATTTTTTGTTTTTGGTAATTATTTAATAAGTTGTCTTACTTGAATATAAATATTACTTTAAATAAATATTAATTTTGTCGGTTGGTCTTATGGTTTAAAAAAGTTATATATATATATGTATATTATATTATTGGATCCAAAAAGCTGTGTATAAATTTTTAACAATGGAAGGACACTATTATTATGTAACATTATTTATTAATCACCTTTGGAAATCTAGTGCCAAATAGGGGATCTACAAATAAAACGCATTTTTATTATTAGATATTTTGTTTTTAATTTAAATTAATCATCATGAATCTGCAGTTGTATTTAAAGATGGTATTGAAAATTCTACATATTTTTTTATTAACAAAACGACTTCTCCAACGCCTCGGTCTTTGAGAATCTCGGTTTTGGAAGGGATATAGCTCGTAATTCTTGTCGGAAATCCAAAATCAAAAGTAATTCGTTTGCTTTTTATATAGGCGTATCTTTTATTTTAACCAATATTTACCGTTTACATGTATATAAACTAAGTATATAAATGTGTATGTGTATAAATTATGTGGGTTCTAACTCTGTTGGTTGTCAATTATGTTTTAAGTGTACGTAACTCCGATGATTCCTACGCAGCAGTCACGGGGCATGTAGGGGGTGGCGGTGCTCGCCGTTTCGCCAGCACTGGAGTTGTCCAGAGTAAGCTACATGATAGGAGAACTTCCATCCGTTTATATCTGCCCTTAAGGCGAAATAACCAATTCAATACAATAATTTCAAGCAGCGTTAGCTGGAGTCAGATTCTTGAGATTCCGCTCTATATTATAATAAAATCAAAACTGAAACTTATTAACTGTACTCAAGCTTAACGTGCCCGGCAAGCCGGCCGCTCGTCAGGCCAAAGTACTGACACTAGCAAATATAGCATAACTCACCATACCGGGAACCAATGGGCTTCAGGCACACCCCCTAAAGGCGTTTATGCGGAATTTGCTGCATATAAAACACTACGGTGATTCAATAATCACCCAAGACATATCGATTTATAGCTACTCATTAATCGTGTTAACTTATATGCCCTTAAAGAAGAATTGGAACGGGAACGTGAATATGATTACCGGGAATTTGATTTAATAGTTCAAACTAATGTCGCCCTCATGAATCCTCGACATGATTAGGATACATGATTATTAACAATTGATGACTGAAATTGTGGTTTCCTGGTTGCTCCTGGTGGGACTAGTGGGACTGGTAAACATAAATTTTATGGTATTATGCGAAACCAAACATACCGAACATATACAGTACTAGAAGTTTACCACCTAATCATAATTAAAATTGCATTAATATTTAAAAAACTATTTCGGTTCTTAAATAGTTTCAAGAAATGGCCCGCAACCTTGTCCTCAACCTAGCTCTTTATCTTTTGGGCCGCCTTCTCCTGCTGCCTTAGGCTGGCATCGCAGCCCAGGTGGCTGCCTTCGTACGTTTCATATTTCATAACCACTTTCAGGCGTTTCGAGCCTACTGTTAGATACTTTTAGCCATGGCTAATAATTCATTTCCTCCGGTTTTTGGGGGCTTTAGCTAGGCATCGTTTACCACAGACAGACCAAGCGGCAATGCATAATACAGTGCCCAGCCGGCACCCTCGTGGAGAGTTCAGCTAGAAGATTTTCATCTAACCTGAGTTTTTAATTGCAAACTGCACTTTAGCCTCTTTTCTATTTATTAATTAATTGGGTGTTTGATGACTGTTGATGACAGTGGCCTATTGATGACATGTGGCACTGCAGGGATCCTTCTACGACCAGCACATACACACTCATACGAATGTAATACACGCCTTAACGACAATCCTGATTATCACACGTCTTTGTGTGCTGAATTTGCATTCCAAATTTTATCAACACTACAAATACCAATCTTCAATGACGCATAAACCAAATCAATTTAATTTGTTTACTCTTCAGGTTCATTTCAATAACATTATTCGTACTTAATAAAACCTCTCACTAGTTCAATTCACCTAACACACTTAAAAGATTTTCATTTAGTAATTTATGACAACATCCTAATGATTTTTCCCTTTACAATATATATTTTTTATACCCTTGCAGGGTATTATAATTTCAGTCAGAAGTTTGCAACGCAGTGAAGGAGGCACCTCCGACTATATAAAGTATATATATTCTTGATCAGGATCAACAGCCGAGTCGATCTAGCCATGTCCGTCTGTGCGTCTGTCCATTTCTACGCAAACTAGTCTCTCAGTTTTGAAGCTATCTGAATGAAACGTTGTAGTTAGTCTTCTATATACTCTCACTCGTATATATGTCGGAACGGGCCGGATCGGACGACTATATCATATAGCTGCCATAGGAATGATCGGAAAATTTTTACAGGAAAAATTATAACATTTTTAATTTTCAACAGAATTTAATCAAATTTGAGATATAGCCATTTCATATTATTCTACAATTTGGTGTAAAATTTTATGAAAATCGGACGACTATATCATATAGCTCCCATAGGAACGATCGAGAAATTAATTCAATTAAAAAGTATAACATTTTCAGTTTTCAACAGATTTTCATCAAATTTGATACATAGCCATTTTATAAGAAACTAGCGGCCCGTCCCGGCTTCGCTCGGGCATTAAACATTACATTTAGATTTGTCAATTTTAACACATTCATAATAATAATAATAATATGACACATATTCATCGCTTTTTGCGTCGAGCTCCTAAAAAAAAGTAAATAAAAAAAATAAGAATAATTAAATTCAGATATTATTTTATTTTTTTTTTTTGTATTTATGTGTTTTTTTTGTGTATATTTTTTGTTTTTTTTTTTGTGATATATTTTTTTAATTTTTTGTTTTTTTTTTCAATTATTGAGGTCATAACCCTAAAATAAAATACATTTATTTTGTTAGAGCTTCTCTGTAAACAATATTTGATGTTGTTTTATTTTGTGGCAGCAAAATAAATTGATTTTCAGGTGCTCCGACTCTCGATAGACCAACATACAGTTGACCATGAGTAAAACATTTCTTTCGCAGATCGATCCCTACTAATTCGAAGGTTTGGCCTTGTACCCTGCCACGTTTCTCTGTGGCATATTATGGTTAAGAGGGCACTTCTGAATACATCAAGGTTCTGGCAAAATCATCTTCCTGGCATAAGGTGAAGAAGGCAGTCAGAGTTGTCGCTGGCGGATTCAGGACTCTTTCTTGCACATTTCTTTCTGTGAAATAGACACGTTGACCATTCTCCAAATGGACTGCCAAGTGAACTAAAGCTGGATAGCGTTCATGAATGTGGAACGAAACAATTCTCCATGCAGCCTCGTTGCTGCTTATGTATCTTCCAGCCTGGTATTGAGATATTTCATCGACAACTCGCACTGCATTGTTGTCACCATTTTCTGCCTGAACACCAAAAACTGCCATATCGCTGCCTTTATTTACGTACTTGCAGATATATTTAATCGATTTCACGGAATTGCAATATTCTACGTCGATGTGCGCTTTGTATGATTTTGACAATAGTGGTGAGTATGGGACCACCCAACGATTGTCTACCTCAATATCACCAATTCTCATGTTTAAATTTGCCGAAGTCCCTCCATCTTCAGTTGACCGTCTCCTATACAGAGGATATCCATCGTCTCCTGTTACGGTGTTGGCTGTAAATGCTCGAGGATATCGCTTGAAACACTTCCCGTCTACCATGCATGGTGAACATGGGTTAAGGGTACCACATGGGCCATGGATCATGTTCTTGATAACAATTTCATGCAAATCCGTATCAACCTCGGCCCATGGAATCTCAGCGCATATAACATCGTCGATTTCGTCTGGAGTAATTTTATCATACAGCCAAATCAGTATGTGTGCATGCGGCAATCCTCTCTTCTGCCATTCTACTGAATACATCCAGCACCGCACAGATCCAAAAACTCCATGTTTCACAATAAAAATCCATCCAGCTGTACTATCTCGTCCCAAGCTGAATTGCATGTAAAGGTGATAAATAAGTCTGGACGGCCGTAGCAACGAACATATGCCATGGCATTTTGACCATATTCATGCATGTGGCGTGGACTACCTATGTATGAGTATGGCAAAATCGTGAGCTTTCCAACGTTGGTTGTATTACGGTCATTCATCACAGCATCCCGCAAATGGATATATTCCTCGGACCGAAGTTTCGTCTGATTCAATCGAAGAAGCCTGACAGTATATGCAGACCTGATGCATCCGGCCAATAACGACATTCGATTCGAGCTGTAATCAATAGTTGGATTATATCTGAATGCAAGACGATTGTATGCAGGTTTTGATCTTCTGCAAGCTGTAAACGCGCTTCAGCTACCCTTGCCCTGTCGCGTTCATTATTTTGAGAGTGAATCAAATCGATTGCTGCAGAACGCGACTGCCTAACTCTCAATCGTTTTCTCTCAAGCCTATCTGCTCGTCTTTCTGCTGATTCTTCGTTGTGCATCTGCATTCCTCTCAGCCGCTCAGTCTCTCGGATGGAGGCCCGTTCTTCGTCAGTCATATTCGTAATCTTACATCTTTTTGCTTCTGTATTGCGAGTACGACGACCCAAACTCGACTTCTTGGGTGGCATGACTTCGTTTCTTACTGAACCTGAACAAAAAAATAAAATTTTTATCTCCAATTCCTTATTTCAATATGTTTTGAATGTTTGATAGGAAATGCTTTGATTCAGCTGGCTGCCTGTAGAGGGCGGTAGATGTAAGGTAGTTTTTTGATATTTTTTTTAACACCTTGGATTACGTTATCGTAATTTTAGTAAGGATGCCTATTTTTTTTTTAAATGAAATATAGCCTATGTCACTCAGGAATGATGTAGCTTTCCAACAGTGAAAGAATTTTTCAAATCTGCCAAGTACTTTCGGAGCCTATTCAATTCATACAAACAAACAAAAAATCAAACCTTTCCTCTTTATATAATAGTATAGATAAAAGAAATTCATAAAATTAAAGATTATAACTTCTTCAGTTTTCACCAGATTTTCATCAAATATGAGATATAGCCATTTTATTTTAATCTACAATTTGGTGTAAAGTTATAAAACAATCGGACTACTATATCACGTAGTGGCCATAGGAACGATCAAAAAATGAATACAATTAAAAATTATAACGTTTTCAGTTTTCAGCAGATTTTCATTAAATTTGAGATATAGCCATTTTATATCAGTCTTAAATTTTGTGTCAAATTTTATGAAAATCGGACGACTATATCACATAGGTGCCATACAAACGATCGTTAGGTGTGGAGCAAAAATGCAAATCGGTGAATGTAAAACTGTGATATGTATAGGTGAATGAAATGAAAGCAGGTATTACTTCATTGTTTTTTAACATTAATATATATATTTTATATTGTATGGATTCCTAGTCATCGAAGTTCTATCTGCAAGGGTATATAAACTTCGGCGTGCCGAAGTTAGCTTACTTTCTTGTTTTATATAATTTTTGTTCTATTAATCATTATTATTGTTAAATTAACTATCAAATTAATTAATATAAAACATATCACCACCAAATTACAGTCCAAATAACACAACTTGACTCTTTCTCCATTTGTCTTTTCCTTTTACGAAAATCTTAGCAATTTTAACTCAAAGTTACATTGCTTAACTTCTTTTAAACATTGTTCTAACGCATATCCATCACCAACACAATGACTTCATGAATTTCGTCTATCACCAATCGAATGACTACAAATTTCTTTAAATCCATTGATCAATGAAAATCCGTCCATCAAATAAATGTTATGACTTCACCTCCACCGCCAACTCATGGCTTCACGAGTTTGTCCATCACCTCACATAGCGAATCATCTCACATCGTATATGGCCATCTCCATGGCTTCACGAGTCATCTCGTCTCGCCCATCACTAACTCCATTGCTTCACGAATCATATTACCCCAATTTCTTTAACAAAGTTTTTTACAAACACAGTTCTCCTTCATTTACGTGCAGCTTTTTTGGAAAATCTATTTCCGACAACTTTCTTTGTTGTCTGTTACTGATTTTAAGTAACTTTATGTCACCCGCACTAAATCTAATCTGGTTCAATTTGCACCAGTACTATTTAACTCCGTGAACTACTCCGTTTAACGTAGGATTCCGTGCTGAGGTTTTTCCTTTTCGGGATATTTTTTTAACACGAAGGCTAACGACCAAAAATAGAATGATTCTTCAACATATTCATCAACAATTCATTATCGGCCGAGCCATGAGCCATGCCGATGACTGCCTTCGTAATTGTATCGTGGGCAGAGCTTCGACTCGATAGAAGTGGCAGTCGGCACGTTGATGATTGTTGATGACAGTGGCCTATTGATGACATATGGTACTGCAGGGATGTATTGCTCAGTTTTTGTATATATACGTCTGCATATTAATGTAGCGAAAAAAAAGTAAAAGCGGCCTGTAGGAATAACTCTTCCCAGGCCTGATCATACCACTGCGCCTTCTACGTCTTCCGATCCCTACCCAAAAAACTAACCTACTCCTTAGGTATTTCCTATCAGAATGCAAGAGGCTTACGTAGTAAGCTTCCTAACTTGTATTCTGATAGCCTTTCGTTTGCATCTCAGGTTATTGTGCTCACAGAAACCTGGTTAAAGCCGGAGATTCTGAGCTCCGAAGTTTTTCCAGCTGTGTTCACGGTATATCAGCTAGATCGCCCTATCAGACGCGGGGGTGGAGTTCTTATAGCGGTGGACTCCTCACTCACGTCAGAATTATTAACCTTCGAGGAATGCAACGATGTTGAATTCCTCTGTGTGAAGCTATCTATCAAAGGTAGCTCCATTTTTATTAACTGTTCCTACATACCTCCATTGTCCGAACTTCCAATTTATTGGAATCACCTTTCCGCCATTCAGATGGTTTCCAGTAAACTCTTGGATAGATACCAGTTGGTAGTCCTAGGAGATTTTAATATCCCTGGTGCTATTTGGTGCTCAAGAATTTCCACCAATACTCTCAATACACCTACACAACATGACTTTAATGCTGGCTTGTTTGACATTTCGCTGTCTCAAGTCAACCATGTTCGAAATTCTTTGCAGCGCTTGCTCGATCTTTGCTTCGTCACTGATCCTGCGAGAGTCAGTTTAGCAAGATCCTTATCATCCAACTTTCGATGTGACTCTTGATATTGGGTGTGACGTACAGAATATTTCTGATCGTCCAGCCAATAAAGTCCTATATTTTCGCAAGACGGACTTTGAACGGCTGAATAATTTTATAAACGAGTTCAATTGGTCTGATCTATACATGTGCACTGACATGAATGACATGAATTCATTTTTTACTGTGTTCCGTTATACTATCCGCCAAGCTCGAATAAACCGCCGTGGTTTACTAAAGAGTTGAGCCGACTTAAAAATAAAAAATTTGACTATGCTAAATTTAAATTCACCGGTTCTCAATCTGCCCTTTCATCTTATTTATCAGCTCGGTCAAACTTTATCGTGCTGTACGCGCAGTGTTATAAAAACTATTTAACTCGTTGTAGGGCCCAGTTCTCACACTAAACGTAAGCCTAAAACAAATCCTTCCTACTACTGCAAATAATGATCAGGCAATAGCCGATCTATTTTCGCAGTTTTTTCAAACAACCTATTCTAGCTCTTCGTATCTACACCAGACCTATTCCTACGACATACCCAAATCAAACTTAATTTTCTGTCCTAGCCTAAACGAAAGCTCTCTTCTTTTAGATCTTCATCGTATCAAGCCAGTTTATTCGCCAGGTCCCGACGGAATTCCTGGCTGTGTGCTCAGGTATTGTGCCGACGCCCTGTGCTATCCTCTTCTGAAATTGTTTACCTTGTCCTTGAAACCTCCCACTTTCCCATTATTTGGAAGGAATCGTTTATTATTCCTCTCCACAAAAAAGGTAGCAAATTGGATGCCAGCAATTATAGAGGAATCTCTAAGTTGTCGGCCATCCCTAAATTATTTGAAAACATTATCACCCCTTACTTACAGCACCTTTGTAGATCGGTTATTTCTTCATGTCAACATGGTTTTATTAAGCGAAGATCAACAACAACAAATCTTTTGGAGCTCTCTTCTTATATTATAAAGGGCTTCCATAATAATTGTCAGACAGATGTAATCTATACTGATTTCAGTAAAGCATTTGACTCTGTTAACCATTCTCTCCTCGCTAGAAAACTCGATTCAATCGGTTTTCCAAGTGATCTTCTTAATTGGATCTCAACTTATTTGAATGGCAGGACGCAAAAGGTCCTCTTTAAGAATAATTTATCCAATGTTCTAAGGGTTATATCTGGCGTCCCGCAAGGAAGCCATTTGGGATTCTTATTGTTTACATAATTTATAAATGACCTGCCCAAAGTCTTGACTAACTCCAGAGTACTTATGTACGCGGATGACACCAAGCTTTGCGTGCAATACAATGACGTTTCCTGCCAGTCGAATTTACAAACAGCTGTCAATAATTTTAAAACTTGGTGCCGTGTAAACATTTTAAACTTAAATGGCTCGAAATGCAAGCTAATGACATTCTCTCGTGTCGTTCCTAAGCTTGCTACTTACACGCTGAACTGCTATTTGGAAAAAATTAATACTGTTGACGATTTGGGCGTCCGCTTGGACCCAAAACTTGACTTTATTGATCATATTTCGTCTATGGTGAATAGAGCCAGGGGTGTGCTTGGATTTATTAAACGGTGGTCGAAGGAATTCAATGACCCCTGTGTTACTAAATCCTTATATACTTCCTTAGTTCGTCCTATCCTAGAATATGGATGCTGCGTTTGGAGTCCTCAGTACGGCGTCCATAGTAAACGCATTAAGTCGGTTCAAAAGAACTTTTTACTTTTCGCTCTACGCGGTTTAAATTGGGATGCAAACCAAAGATTACCTTCCTACTCAAGTACACTCCTATTAATAAACTTGCCGTCCTTAGCCAATCGTAAAACGATGCTAGGGATAACCTTTATTTTTAACCTTATACATGGTGATGTGGAAAGTCCTGACTTGTTGAGTCAGCTTAATTTCCATGTACCATGTAGAACTACTATATCCTATATCCCATTAGTGTTGCGCCACTGTAGAAACTCCTTTGAACTGCATGAACCTTTTAGAGTGCTATGTGCAAATTATAATAATTTGTACAGACTAATATCTAACGTAGATAGTCTTCCCACATTAAAATCTTTAATACTAACACACTTAGTAAACATGCAAGCTAACAACCTGGCAGCACGCCAGTAGTCAATTGCCTCGTATTCTGCCCTATATTTTCCATCGCGCCTACTAACACCTAACCCAAACAGGCACGTGCCTGGTGTCATACGGGCCACTTGAATGTACTGACCTTAGTGCATCAACGTCCTATATCATATAGCTGCCATAGGAATGATCGGAAAATTTTTACAAGAAAAATTATAACTTTTTTTTAGTTTTCAACATAATTTGATCAAATTTGAGATATAGCCATTTCATATTATTCTACAATTTTCTGTAAAATTTAATGAAAATTGGAGGACTATATCATATAGCTCCTATAGGAACGATCGAGAAATTAATTCAATTAAAAAGTATAACATTTTCAGTTTTCAACTTTTTTTCATTAAATTTGATGCATACCCATTTTATAAGAAATAAAAGAAATTAATAAAATTAAAGATTATAACTTCTTTAGTTTTCACCAGATTTTCATAAAATTTGAGATATAGCCATTATATTTTAATCTACAATTTTGTGTAAAGTTATAAAAAACCGGACTACTATATCACGTAGCGGCCATAGGAACGATCAAAAAATGAATACAATTAAAAATTATAACGTTTTCAGTTTTCAGCAGATTTTCATTAAATTGGAGATATACCCATTTTATATCAGTCTTAAATTTTGTGTCAAATTTTATTTTATTTTATGAAAATCGGACGACTATATCACATAGGTGCCATACAAACGATCGTTAGATGTGGATCAAAAATGCAAATCTGTAATGTAAAACTGAAAATATAATATGTATAGGTGAATGAAATGAAAGCTGGTTTGCCTTTTGGAAAATATATTGTCAGAAAAAAAACTTAAATAAAATAAGTAGTAATTATAGTTGGATAACTTAAATAATTTGTCCCCCCCCCCCAATGCAAGCACTAGTCGCTAAGTATTGCTGTGACGTCATAAGTAAGCCGCCGCTTCTGCGCACTGGCTGTGGCCGTCCGAAATCTATAAAAAAGACTCTGCATGCTGAAATTTGCACACGCATACAAACGTGCGAGCGCTTGTACACATATCCACAGAAACGAGAGCACAGCGCAAAGAAACGCACCCCTGCTCATCGTTCCACGGTCGATCTGCCACTGAAAAGTAAAATCTTGTTGGCTCGGTTTCGAACGAATGCTTCGAACTCGAAAAAGCCGAAGGCACTCTGGGGTTCTAGACATTTCGTTCGGGTGCTCTGGGGTTCCAGGCTCAGCCGTTTTTGTGATAGTACTTTTTACTACTGTTTGACTTCTCTATGTATTTTTTGCTTAGTGCTTCTATCCAATTAGTGATATTCTTTAAACCATTTTATGGACGTTGATGCACTACGGTCAGTACACTCAAGTGGCCCGAATGACACCGGGCACGTGGCTGTTTGGGTTAGGTGTTAGGCCATCAACGGATAGGGTACACAGGGGGATCAACGGATGACCGTGTCATCTGCCTTAACTGTGTACACCATCGGTAGTGCGACTACAATCTCCAAGTGAGGGCGGCTGGAAGCAGGTCCCAAATCGAGGCTCGACCAATTGTAGTCGGGCGGACCTAGCCAAGTCTTTAAACAGCCTCCCCACAAAAAGTCGACGAAGGACGAGAAGGAGATGCTGAGGCCGAGATTGGTCGCGGCATCTCACACAGCATTGGAGACAGACGAAGAAGAATCGCAATCCGAGGGGAGAGCAAGTAGCACTCCGCAATCAAAACACACAGGTTGGGCGAGCGAGGGTCAACAGAGCCCGCTTTGGTCTCGGCAAGATAGCCAAGAACGAGGCTAAGGGCAAGACCGACCCTCGGGACGCCGAGGACAAGGCCAAATTCCTTGCGGAGATCGCCGAATTCGAGGCTTTTAAAACGGCGAACCCATCGGCGTTCCAGACCCCAAAGGCGAAGCGCATTCGGTCACAGGAAGTGAGCGAGAGCGCACCTAAGAGGGCGGAGGACCCACAGGGCAAGCCGAGAGCTACAAACTTTGTCAGCAAGGCAAAGAAATTTAGCGAAGTGGCCAGAGACAGTCTGGCTATGGCTCTGGTGGATGAGCACCATGACAACGGTCGCCTGCTTTCGGAGAAGTGGGAGGAGATTGAGGCCAAGTTGGCCGACATGGTAACTGACAGGTTGGTTAGCATGCCGATCGGTCCCATCCCCTCTTTCGACTCCTCAGACGTGGTCAGGGGGCATCGGGTCATCAGATGTGGCGACGGGTTCCGGAGCTTCCTAGCGGATTGTGTGGCAAAGATTAACGACACTTGGGCTGGCCTTAAGATTAGGCTAGTCCATGCCAGGGAGATCCCAAGGAGACCCAGAGCTTGTACCTGGTTACCGAAGGGGCAAACCGACCACGCCAGGGTGATTGCCTGTTTGAGGGCACAGAACCGAGACCTCCATACAGAGGACTGAAAAATCCTCAGAGCTAAACAGGAGATGAAGGTGAGCCAACCTTTTCTCCTGTTGCTATACCAGCGCTGCCTGCCGCAGCTCTAGGCCAATGACTACAAAGTCCGGTACTGTCCTGTTTAATAAATCCAAGCACACCCCTGGCTCTATTCACCATAGACGAAATATGATCAATAAAGTCAAATTTTGTGTCCGAACGGACGCCCAAATTGTCAACTAAATTATTTCATTCCAAGAAGCAGCAGTTCAGCGTGTTAGTAGCAAGCTTAAAAACGACACGAGCGAATGTCATTAGCTTGCATTTCGAGTCGTCTAACTTAAGGAAGTTTACACGGCACCAAGTTTTAAAATTATTGACAGCTGTTTGTAAATTCGACTGGCAGGCGACGTCATTAAATTGCACGTAAAACTTGACGTCATTCGCGTACATAAAAGCACTCTGGAGTTAGTCAAGAGTTTGGGCAGGACATTAAAAAATAATGTAAACAAAAAGGGTCCCAAATGGCTTCCTTGCGGGAAGCCAGATATAACCCTTAGAACATTAGATAATTAGACCTTTTGCGTCCTGCTATTCAGATAACTTGAGATTCAATTAAAAAGATCACTTGGAAAACCCATTAAATCGAGTTTTCTTTCGAGGAGAGAATGGTTAACAGAGTCAAATGCTTTACTGAAATCAGTATAGATTACATCTGTCTGAAATTATTATGGAAGCCGTTTATAACATAGGAAGAGAGCTCCAAAAGATTTGTTGTTTTTGATCTTCGCTTCATAAAACCATGTTGACATGGAGAAATAACTGATCTACAAAGGTGCTGTAAGTGAGGGGTAATAATGTTTTCAAAAAGTTTAGGGATGGCCGACAACTTAGAGATTCCTCTATAATTGCTGGCATCCAATTTGCTACCTTTTTTGTGGAGAGGAATAATAAACGATTCCTTCCAAATAATGGGAAAGTGGGAGGTTTCAAGGACAAGGTAAACAATTTCAGAAGAGGATAGCACAGGGCGTCGGCACAATACCTGAGCACACAGCCAGGAATTCCGTCGGGACCTGGCGAATAAACTGGCTTGATACGATGAAGATCTAAAAGAAGAGAGCTTTCGTTTAGGCTAGGACAGAAAATTAAGTTCGATTTGGGTATGTTGTAGGAATAAGTCTGGAGTAAATACGAAGAGCTTAAATAGGTTGTTTGAAAAAACTGCGAAAATAGATCGGCTATTGCCTGATCATTATTAGCGGTATTATTATTTAAATGAAAATGAGAAAGGTTTTTTTTAGGCATACGTTTGGTGTTAACGAAATTATAAAACTGTTTTGGGTCCTGTGAGAACTGGGCCCTACAACGAGTTAAATAGTTTTTATAACACTGCGCGTTCAGCGCGGTAAAGTTTGACCCAGCTGATAAATAAGATGAAAGGGCAGATTGAGAACCGGTGAATTTAAATTTAGCATACAGCTTAGACTTTTTATTTTTAAGTCGGCTCAACTCTTTTGTATACCACGAAGGCTTATTCGAGATTGGCGGATAGTATAACGGAACACAATCAGTAAAAAAGTTTAATGTTCATAATTTGTTAAATTACCTATCCTTATCTCTGCCCACCTGATGTGAGTCGGAGCACATCGATAAAAAACACTTCCTTTTGTTGTGCAGAGGTAAGGGTACAATATAATTTAAGAATGGCAGTCATTGCTATTTACTTTATAAATAAATACATAAATAAATAAATAAATAAATACGGATCTTCGGGCTGCGTCAGAGGCGCCACAATGGCTGACTCTCGCAGGATCAGAGACTAAATAAAGATCGAGCAAGCGCTGTAAGGAATTTCGCAGATGGTTTACTTCATACAGCGAAATGTCGAACAAGATAGCGATAAAGTCATATTGTGTAGAAGTTAGAAGAGTATTGGTGGAATTTTTGGAGTACCAAACAGCACCAGGAATATTTAAATTACCTAGGACTTCCAATATATAAGAATTTCCTACAATGGAGGTATGTAGGAACAGTTAATAAAAATGGAGCTACCATTGATAGATAGCTTCACACAAAGGAATTCAATATCGTTGTAACACAGCTGGAAAAACTTCGGAGCTCAGAATCTCCAGCTTTAACCAGGTTTCTGTGAACACATTAACCTGAGAAGGTTTTGAAAAATGAAATAATCCCTAGCGTAAGAAAATTTAAACTTTTCCACCATAATCTTTACTTTTTACTTTACTGTACTTTATCAGTTCTGGTTTTGCCTTATTTAAAGGAGACAACACCTTCTGATGTTTGATCAGGTGAGAGCCGCGAAAAAAAAAGTCTCGTCGGTGGAACCGCTATAAGGGCTTTTTTGCAAGGCAGATTGGTTATCTGCCGTGTCATTGTCGGCCGGTATTTCGGGCCTAACAACCTGGGCAGATATATCTATATTAACGGGATTTTGAGGGGTCAATATATGAGACCCACCAGGGGACAAAACAAATATCACCTGCGGTACGGGCAATCTCGGCATACTCGGACACCGAATCTTTCCTAGCGCTCGATCTCAGCGCTCTTGGAATTAATGTTGAGGTCTTGGGTTGTACCGAGGGAGGCTGCTGCTGAGAGAACGTTGCGGAAAATTGGGGTCCGCCTACATGCTGCCCACCAATAGCATTTTTTTGCGTAAGGCTATTAATTTGGGTGTCCAGCGTCAATAAAATTCATGAGTTTTACGAAAACTCGATAAAATGCCCCTAAAACGGTTTTTGGTTTGCGCATGAAAGACATTATCTCCCTTTCTACATCACGACAGGCCTCGCAGCAGTAACGCTGGCAAATGTTTCTTTTGGCGAAACAAACAATATTTCCGCATGTTATTAAGCATTACCTCTGTACTTGTTTGTTTGTTTTGATTTTAGCTTTATATTAGTTTTTTTTCTCTCTTTTTATATGTAACACAAAAAATAAATATATTAAGTGTTTAATTTCAATATTTAATTTAAAATTTAAATTTAATTTAAGTGTAAACGTATAAATGCCACAATAATAATATTACAAATAATAACAAAATAAAGAGTTCATAATAAAAATTGGTTTAAATAAAAAAGTAAAAAAAATATCATGTAAATTATTATCGTTGACAAAGAAGATTCAAGCTCAGTGGCTTACCTTATCTAGGGCATCTGCCAATTTGGAAATCAATGCAATGTAATTAGAAGAGACCGATAGTCAGGTTTTTAAAAAATTCATTTTGATAAAGTTATTAAGAATAAAACATTTTATTTATAAGTACAGTCGAATCCCAATAATTCGTACCCCGCTAAATCGAAAATCGCGATAATTCGTAAAAAATTCTGTCCCCTTGAAAAAAACCCGTTAATTCGTAAAAATTCCATACATTTTGGTCCCCTCGTTAATTCGTAGTATTTGGCGCAACGCAAAGAATATTGAACCCCTTATAAATCGTAATTTTGTTTCGAAACCTCTTATAAATCGTAATGCGATGCGAAATATTTTGTAGTTAAAGCGACGTTAGATTTTGCAGACATCAGAAAGGAGAAGAAATTTTATAGAATTTACAAACCAGAGCATTAATTCCTCAACTTAAACATAATTTTTCGACTCATGATGTGCCAAATAGTGTGTTTGACAACCTAATAGGTTTAGAAAACGAAATGGAAAAAATAAAAGAAAAAAACACGAAGCAATTAAAAATTACCAATTATTTAAAGCTTGAATTTTCGTTTTTAATAATTTAATGTTTCTGCTTAATTTTGTTTGTTAATTTTTTGTTTAATTTTCCTTTAATTTGAAAAACGTACAAATGAATGTACATATTTATTATGTTTGTTTAATTTTAATAAAGCTAAATACATATGTAAACATGATGTGAAATGTAAGTACCCCGTTTATTAGACTCTTTCAGTTTTGAGCCCCTTTAAATAGAAATCTCGATAAATCGAATTCCCGTCTAATTCGTAAAAAAAGTGATCCCCTTGCCATTTCGAATTATCGGGACTCGACTGTACATACCTCCGACCATATAAAGTATATACATATGTATATATTGATCAGCATCAACAGCCTAGTTGATTTAGCCATGTCCGTTTGTCCGTTTCTACGCAAACTGGTCTCTCAGTTTTTAAGCTACCTAAATGAAACTTTGCAGCTTGACTTCAATTTATTCTATGTTCTATTCTATATACCCTCACTCGTATAACGGGATCGCCGGGCCGGATCGCACAACTTTATCATATAGCTGCCATAGGAATGGTTCGAACACTTTTACAACAAAAATTATACCATTTTCAGTTTTTGTTGTATATAAATGTCATCCCGAAGCAATGAATGTTTCGTTTCCTAACACTAACTTGTGCTTATACATATATATAAGAGCGCGAGTCAGTAGCAAATAATGTCTCAAGCTAATTAGATCGTTTCGCCTCTTAATCATCTTCTTACGTGTAACGGTTTTCCCCTTTAAAGGGGTAGACCACCCTGAAGGCCCGAAAATCTCAGGGTTTTTCAAAAATTAATTTTGACAAAGTTATTAAGAATACACCTTTTTATTTATTAGTACATCAAAGTACATATGTTAAACTAAAAAATACTTATTGAAAGAAAAAAAAATATTTACGATCCTCGGAGATATAGCCAGTCAAATAACGAATTTTTTTTAGGGAATGGTCGGATGGTGTACATGCTGCACACCACATTTGTTATCCGAAATTCAAAAACAAAAATTTTTTATAAGCTATATAAGTATGGCTATAGCATGACGTAGCCGTTTTTGGAAATAATTTTTTTTGAGCAAATGGGAGCACTTTGAAAAAAAAAAATTTTTTTTTAACAACATTTTTGATTTAAAAATTTATAACTTTAAAACAAAAAAACATATCGAAAAAATCCTACGTCATGCCATAGAGGGCATTATAGAGAAGCTGTGTAAAAAATTTGAAGAGAATCGGTCCGGCGGTTTTTGAGAAATCATGTACACCGTTTTAAAAAACGTTGTTTTGAGAAAAACGCAAAAGAAGATAAAGAAAGTACTCTACGGTATACCGGCAGCGCTCACTTCTGATGCCTGTAGAATCCACAAGTAACGAGATATTTTTAAGCCCGATGTCTTAAAATGACCGTAAGAATATCAGCATCAAGATTGATTAAAAAAAAAAAATTAGATTTTTAAAAAATGTCAGGGTGGTCTACCCCCTTAATTTGACTGAGCTGGCGGTTTCATAACGTAGGGACATTGATATCCAAGCCAAAATTGAACTATTCCCGCCTTATGCTTTGGGTCATTGTCCTGGTATTTTTCTTGAATACCCAATTTTTCAGCTTTGGACTAATTTACCCTTCAGGATATTAAGACAAACGTGTTTAACCACTATGCTTTCAATAAATTGAAAGCTTCCAATTCCTACAGCGGACATACAGGCCCATACCATAACATAACCCCCCCCCCCCTTCCTTAACGGTTGGTTTAAGGGGGTAGTCCACCCTGAACGCATGAAATTTGGAGGGTTTTTCAAAAATTCATTTTGACTAAGTTATTGGGAATACAACTTTTTATTTATTAGTACATCAAAGTACATATGTTAAACTAAAAAATACTTATTGAAAGAAAAAAAAAATATTTACGAATGGGGGATATAGCCAGTCAAAAAAGGGATTTTTTTAGGGAGTGGTCGGATGGTGTACATGCTGCACACCACATTTGTTATCTGAAATTCAAAAACAAAAATTTTTATAAACTACTAGCTGTACCCTGCCACGTTTCTCTGTGGCATATTGTGGTTGCACGCATAAGAAATAAGTCAAACAAAAAAGAATAATTTTCAAATTCATTTAATTCTGTAATACTTGTTGGTATACAATATTCTTCGTTTCTCCATTCTCCGCGTAAATATAAAGACTTTCTGGTTTTCCGACACGGGAACACGCAACATATAATTGACCGTGTGAAAAGCAATCTGCATCCAAATCTAGACCACACAACTCCAGAGATTGACCTTGAGCTTTATTAATGGTCATTGTGAACGCCAAACGGATGGGAAACTGCAATCTCTTGAACTGGAACGGTGTATCAGTCGAGATCAGAGGAATCCTAGGAATGAGGACATCTTCACCTTTGAAAGAACCAGTAATGATTGTTGCTCTACTACGTTGTTCATCAAGTTCTTGACTGCGAGTCGCGTACCGTTGCAGAGTTTCGGGTGATTTATATTCCGGAGCATGATAATCGGCACACTATTTTTAATTTCAATATGTGTGGTGGCATTCCAGGCAGATCAAGTGAGTTTAGAAATTCCGTAGGGTAATTAACTGCTTCCTCTGCCTCCACAACGTTGTCTATCGACTTATATGTAATTACGTCAGTTTCTATGCTGTATTGGATTACATGATTGAGCTGGTAGACATCTTTGTTCTTGGCAGCGAGAATCGCTCGTCCACTGAGCCAATCGTGATTCCTATAATTTATTCGGATATCGGGGAACACTTTTTGAATAAGTCCTTCCTTCGATGTAACTAAATTACAGAAATTCTCGGGCAATACTATTTTTTTCGACGTCTCATTGACTGGCAGCTTTCCGTTCCCAATGTCCAGTAGCTGTCGTGAGAATACGTCGGCTAAGTCATTGTGACTTGAGCTCTTGTCTGAAAACACGGGATGTGATGTCATGCCTATCCCTAGCCGATTGTCCAGGAAATAACAGCTGCACTATCTCGTCCCAAGCTGGATTGCATGTGAAGGTGATAAATAAGTCTGGACGGCCGTAGCAACGAACATATGCCTGGGCATCTTGAGCATATTCCTGCATGTGGCGTGGACTACCTATGTATGAGGATGGCAAAATCGTGAGCTTTCCAACGTTGGTTGTATTACGGTAATTCATCACAGCATCCCGCAAATGGATATATTCCTCGGACCGAAGTTTCGTCTGATTCAATCGGAGGAACAGCAAACGTTCTGTTTCAATTTTTGCATACATATCGACAATGTACTGATGAAACAACTGACGACATTTCAATATATGATTGTCATCGGTCCTCCGAACCATTAATCGGTAAGATTTACTCTTCTTCGCGCTGCACTTTTTATTCGTTTCTACACCATTGACTGGATCTACCATCCTCGTATTGAAATGGTATCCATCGGCACCATCCCAGAAGATGAGTGGATACTGCAAAGCATCGTAACAACGGTGAGTTTCTGCGACGTTTACCAATCGATCGTTTTGTTGATGGAGAATAATATCTCGAGGTTGGAACTGATCCCCGACTATGACTATTGCCACGTCTATAGTTGGAGCATTATATCTCCTGATATGTTCTCCAGCAGGCGTTTTGTCTGCATGAATGCCAATTTTATGGACATCCGAAGGCATTATATCGATTGCTGTTTTGAACAAACGCACCAAATTGTTCCTTTCGGGAAAAAGCTTCTGTAGCTGCGAAATAATGTGCCTCTTCAGCGAGGTATTGATTCCATAACGTGCATCTACTTCATCTCCATCATCACCAATGAAGTACATTTGAAGAAATTTGTGTTCGCTGACTGGGAACGGAAGCAGGGAACCTGCTTTGTGATAGATTTGTCCTTTGATTTTAAAAGATGAATTGCGCATTTATAATTTCCGCAACAAATGACGTCATTTGGAAGCAAGAGTTGTATTTCCTAATGTTCGACAGGAAATGCTTCGATTCAGCAGTAGATCCAGCGAATAGAGAGAGGCTCTGGTGGTGCTTCAAGTTGAGGCAATTTCACTTTCCCGAAAGCGCAACACAATCCTTTTGGTTCGTTTTTGAATTTGAGAGCCTGACAGTATGTGCACACCTGATGCATCCGGCCAATAACGACATTGCGATTCGAGCTAAAAACAACAGTTGTATTATATCGGAATGCAAGATTGTATTGCAGGTTTTGATCTTCTGCAAGTTTTAAACGCGCTTCAGCTACCCTTGCCCTGTCGCGTTCATTATTTTGAGAGTGAATCAAATCGATTGCTGCAGAACGCGACTGCCTAACTCTCAATCGTTTTCTCTTAAGCCTATCTGCTCGTCTTTCTGCCGATTCCGCGTTATACATCTGCATTGCTATCAGCCGCTCAGTCTCTCGGATGGAGGCCCGCTCTTCGTCAGTCATATTCGTAATCTTACGTCTTTTTGCTTCTGTATTGCGAGTACGACGACCCAAAATCGACTTCTTGGGTGGCATGACTTCGTTTCTTACTGAACCTGAACAAAGAAATAAAATTTTTATATCCAATTTCTTATTTCAATATTTTTGGGATGTTTGACAGGAAATGCTTCGATTCAGCTGGCTGCCTGTAGAGGGCGCAGCAGTAGGGACACGGGGAAACGCTAAAAAAATTGATATATTCGCAACCGCAGATAAGCTATCAACATCAAAAGTAGACAATAACCGAACTGGAACCTCAACGCATGTTGTGTCAAAATTTGGGCTTAAACGGTTCAGAACTTTTCAAGTCTATAAAGGAAGTAGACACGAACAGAGCATTTATATATATATAGATATAAGTCTGGCTATAGTATGACGTAGCCGTTTTTGGGAAAAATTTTTTTTGAGCAAATGGGAGCACTTTGAAAAAAAAAATATGTTAGACAAAATTTTTGTTTTAAAAATGTATACATTTATCAACAAATAATCAAATTGAAAAATCCTACGTCATGCCATATAGGGCATTATAGAGAAGCTGTGTACAAAATTTGAAAAGAATCGGTTCAGCAGTTTTTGAGAAATCATGTACACTGTTTTAAAAAACGTAGTTTTGAGAAAAACGCAAAAGAAGATAAAGAAAGTACTCTAAGGTATACCGGCCGCGCTCACTTGTAATGGCTGTAGAATTCACATGTAATGAAATATTTTTAAGCCCGATGTCTTTAAATGAACGAAAAATATTGGCATCAAATATAAATAAAAATTATTTTTAAAATTATTAGCATTATTTAAAAAGATCAATGTGGTCTACCCCATTAAGCAAATTTAGTGCTTAACCCAACTCAATTCAATAAAGATTCTTATTTTTATTAAAAAATAATATAATAATATACTGTCGCCCGAACAGTGACTTGGTTAATATCCTTGAAAGGACAAGTTCCGCGTCTCTCGTCGATCGGTAAAAAAAATTCCGACGTTCCGTTTAAAAAGTGAAGTGTGAAAACCAAATAATGGGAACCGGAGGTGCGAAAATTGTCGCTACTCCTATTTAAACTTGTACCTAGTGGAACGACCAGGCCATCAGTGATACCTTTAGAACCCGTTCGAAGGGAACGTGAGAAAAGCCTCCAAGTAGACCCACAATAAAGAGAAATCGCCGTAGGGTAGGACAAAAAGGAATCCGTCAGGAGTGCACGCCAAGGAATGTTACTACTGTAAGAATGGTTTTAAGCACGCTTAACAAAAAATAATAACACTGAATATACAAGCTATTTAGAAAATTTAGAATTCTCCACGCAAAATTCGAATTCTGGATTACTAAAATCAAACCTTACAGTACCTTCTTCAATCACATGACTAAACGCACGACAGAGCGTGAGATAAGGAAATTAAAAAAGAATTCGCACACAATCTGAGTGAGTTAGGTAAACAACAGTCGATCAACAACACTTTTTAATTTTGAACCAAATTGGTAGCTTAGATGTCTCACAAGAGAGCGTGAAGTCATTGACACTCATGTACCGAGGAAAGGCTTTGGATACATTTGTCAGAGACCTGAATGGCAACTTGTCACAATTGTTAGCAATTAAGGAACCGCATGACTTCGAGCACGCCCTTCATCTATATATTAATATTACCTCCTAAAACCTCTGCAACCTTACCGAATGGTATCTACAAAGCGAAGCCTTCACCCACACTAATACCATTTCAATTGGGTGAACTCCACTTCCCCATTTTAACCAAAACAAACCACACAATCAGACTTTCGCAAAACAGGTAGCACCTTACGGCACACCCAACATTCCCCCACGACCACAACCAAAACCAGTACCTATGGATGTTTATCAATTAATCCGTTCGCGGATTGTGTCTAATTGACTCTGGTTCAAACCAAAACTACATCCAAAACCAATTAGTACCAAAACCGAAACCTAATAAAAAAGTTTTCTCCGTTAATTCACTTGAAGGAGATACTAGTATAACACACAATGCTATGCTTAAACTCCCTATTTTTCCCGATGCACCGATAAAGTTCTTTGTACTAAATACTTAAAAATCTCTCCATGGTATACTAGGCAATGATACATTGAAAAGCCTAGCGGCAATAATAGACGTCAAAAACGACGCATTAGTCCTCAAAAACTAAAAATTAAATTAAAATTCACCAATTACCAATTACGTAAAAAAATTTAATTATAAATCGCTTCGTTAAAAGTCACAAAAATCTCTTAGCCGACCCCGATACAAATCTTCCGTACACATCCAAAGTAGTAGGTAATATCAGAACTTCGTCAGACCTCCCAGTATACGGAAAACACTACCCATACCCAACATAGATAAGACAAGAGGTTGAAAAACGAATAACCGAGATGCTTAAAGACGGCATTATTAGGCCCTCAAGCTTACCATACAACGCAACAGTTTGGGTAGGAAAAGGTCCGAAAAGGTCCGGTCAGTCTGAAAACTAAATGAAAACTAAAACTATCTCAGATCGGTACCCAATTCCCGAAATAGGAAACTAAATGATGTTACTATCTCAGATCGGTACCCAATTCTCGAAATTGGCGAAATTATCGCACAGCTTGGAAACGACATATATTTTGCCGTGTTAGATCTGAAGAGTGGTTTTAATCAGATACCACTGAAAGATACGGACATAGAGAAAACAGCATAAGCTGTTAACGGAGAAAAATACGAATTAACAAGACTTCCATTTGGCTTAAAAAATCTATTTTTTAAAGAGCTTTAGACGACACATTGAGAGAACACAGGAAAAATCTGGTACATATACGTGGGCGACATTATAGTCTTCAGCAAAGATGAGGTAGAACATTGCCAAAACCTTGAGAAAATATTTTCAACTCTTCAAAATGCCAACATGAGAGTCCAAATAGAAAACTCCCATTTTTTTTTTTAAATGAAGTAGACTTTTTGGGGTAGACAATATCAGAAAATGGTGTTAAAACCAATATAGACAAAATAAAAGCAATTACGAAATTCCCAGTGCCAGGACCTACGTTCCTTTTTGGGCATGACAGGGTATTACAGTCGTTTCATCAAAGACTATGCAAAAATAGCAAAGCCTTTAACCATTCTCCTAAGAGGCGAAGAAGGCCGTATATCTAAGACTAAGTCAAGCAAAACCGCTATAAACTTGGACAAAGAAGTTATATTGGCATTCGAGAAACTTAAAAACACTCTCGTCTCCAGGGATGTGACTCTTGCATATCCAGATTTCGGAAAAGAATTCCAACTGACTACAGACGCCTCCAGCTATGCAATAGGTGCAGTGCTAGAACAAAATCATAGACCAATAACATTTATTTCACGTACTCTATCGAAAACTGAAGAAAATTATGCTACAAACGAAATAGAGATGCCCGCAATCGTTTGGGCTCTCCAAAGTCTAAGACATTATCTTGAGTTTTTCAAATAGCGTAAATAACCATAACGAAAAGCTAAAGCGCTGGAGGAATCTCATTGGTGAATATAACCACGAGATCAGGTACAAGCCCGGAGTTGCTAATGTAGTAGCAGATGCATTGTCTCGAGCCCCCGCAGAAATCAATTCAATAAGTTCATCAGAAACAGTCCATAGTGATGAAAGCTCTTTACACAATCTCATATTTTCAGTAGAAGCACACATAAATAAATTCAAAAACCAACTTGTATGACCACACATGCAGCTTCTTATAATTTCGAAATTTCTTTTCCAACATATCACAGGCATATATGATATATGATATATGATATATGATATATGACAAAACAAAAATCCTACACAGAGGAAAAACTCATTGCAATTTTGACAAACAGACTTGACCCTAAACTCAAACGGGATTTTCACATCTCAAGAGACAATGGGTAAAATACAATATATTCACTCTACATATTTTAAATCATACAAAATAATATTTACACAAAATGAAGTAGAAGACGTAAGTTCAGAACTACAGCAAAATTAAATTATCACCCTAGAACATAAAAGAGCTCTAGAGATGCAAAAGAAAAAAATACAAATTTTGAAGAACTATTTTTTCCGTAGGCCCAAAAGAAAATTCAATCCATAGTTCAACTCTGTCAAACTTGTAAGGAATCAGAGAACCTAGGAGAAATTATTCATATGGATATTTAAACTTCAGGAAAACAAAGCGTACTAACAGGTATCGATAAATTCTCTAATATGCACATGTACAAATTTTAGGGTCAAGAGCATCTGAACCCATACAAAATCCCTTAAGAGAAATGCTTATTGCTTTCGGTATGCCGAAAATAATAGTAATAGATAATGAACGAGCACTTAGCTCGGCTGCAACTAGGTTTATGCTGGAAGACCAACTTAAGATATCAGTACACACCACAGCACCGTATTCATTGACGAGTAATGGACAAATAGACAGATTCAACATTAACCGAAATTATACGATATCTCAAAAAACACAACGAGAGTATGACATTTGCAGACCTACTTTTCAAATCAGTTCTGGAATACATTAAATCCATACACTCAGTAACGAAAGACAGGCCTATACACATATTTTTCAGAAGCACAATTCCAAGTTCATAAAAAGACACTGAGGAAACAGAGAATAAAAATAAAACAAATAAAACAACCGATTCAATATTCACCAGGCGACACAGTGCTTGTACAAAACATAGAAAGTAGCAGAGAATAAAAACACCTTCTTTACATAATTAGCTTACCAACCAACAGACAACTGCAGAACACTTAAAATTAAGGCAATAAAGATACCCCAAATTATAAACGATATACAACACGAAAATTTGTTAGAATGTAAGAAACATCTATTCGCAATAACAGAACCATGCGAATCCCAATATTATAAGCCCATATGTAACTCAGAAAAATTGTTAGATTTAAGTAACGATACTTGTGTAAGTGCATTACTAAATATAAGAGAGCCAGAATGTAAGATAATTAACTTTCAACACATACCCGATTGTCAGGAGATACTGTCAGGCACCATACTGCTGAACGATTTGAATGGGACAGTATGGCTGGATGGAAAATAGCTAAAACTACATGGCTCTTTTATCATACAATACCGAAACTCAACGGTTACTATTGGCGAGGTGACGTACAAATCAAGAGAAATTAACATAGATGAACCACAACCTCCAGTTTTCCAACCCATAGGAGAATAAACTAAACTTGAGGAAGTTTTCTCACTGCGAATGGTCAAAGAATTAAACATCAACAACTCAAAAGTGATCGAGAAACTTCTGTTAGCTATGGATTTACCATCATCCTCTTTGTAGTAATAATAGGCATGGCCACGGAACTTCTACGAAAACGAAAACAGACGGAATGAACAACCGCCCCCATTCCGGAAATGCGGGAAATGCTTAGACAACCCGGACCGGTTCTTTTTTACGTTGCGACCGAGGACAGTCGCTTTTAAGGAGGGAAAAGTTAACAACATGGTTTCCACAATCGTTAACAAATTTATGACACAACCGAGTGAAGAAACCAGAAGTCAATTTCCTACTAACTCAGGAAACTTCCGGATAAGTGTTCCCATGATCGCTACCAAAAAAAGATGCAAGATGCATTTGCCAATGTGGAAATCAATGCATTGACTTGTAATTAGAAGCGACTACTAGTTACATATCGCCATAAGCAGCCAATGAGAACAAAGAACGTCAGCGGAAGCAACGACGGGAGCAAAGACGGTGACAGCGATGGAGGGACAAGTAGCGTATATAAACGATTATAGTCGTCCTATCTGGCCCGTTACGAATTATATAGGAGTGAGAGTATATAGAAGGCTAACTACAAAGTTTCATTCAGATAGCTTCAGAACTGAGAGACTAGTTTGCGTAGAAACGGACAGACGGACAGAAGGACAGACGGACAGACGGACATGGCTAGATCGACTCGGCTTTTGATCCTGATCAAGAATATATATACTTTATATAGTCGGATGTACCTCTTCCACTGCGTTGCAAACTTCTGACTGAAATTATAATACCCTGCAAGGGTATAAAAACCAAACAGATTTCGTGAAAGTAATGTGAATCTAGTAATTAATCGAAGGAATAAGCAAAATAAATTGTATTAACAAAATGGCAGTTTCGCAAAACAAATCGATTTTTTATCGAAATTTCCGTCTTAAATTTTTTATATGAATTTTATATGAAAACATTTAGAAGAACATAAAGTTATAATTTTTTTAAACGACTTAAGGTTCCTGAAATAAAAATATAGGACACTACATTTTATCGTTTTACAAGAAAGGATGCTAACTTCGGCACGCCGAAGTTTATATACCCGTGCAGATAGAACATCGATGACTAGGAATCGATACAATATAAATTATATATATTTATGTTATTATATATATTTATATTATGTTATGAAGTAATACCTGCTTTCATTTTATTCACCTATACATATTATATTTACAGTTTTACATTTACGGATTTTCATTTTTCCTCTATATTTAACGATCTTTTCTATGGGAGCTATATAATATAGTAGTCTGATTTTCATAAAATTTTACACAAAATTGTAAAGTAATATGAAATGGCAATATCTCAAATTTAATGAATATCTGTTTAAAACTGAAAAGTTATAATTTTTAATTGTATCAATTTTCCGATCGTTTCTATGGCAGCTGATCCAATACATACGAGTGAGAGTATATAGAATACTTACTTAAAGATTTTTTTAGTTAGTTTAAAAAACCGAGAAACTGGTTTGCGTAGAAACGGCCAGACGGACATCGATAGATCGACTCGGCTGTTGATGCTGATCGAAAATATATATACTTTATACGGTCGGAGATGCCTTCTTCACTGTGTTGCAAACTTGTGAATGAAATTATAATACCTTGCAAGGGCATAAATATGTAATACTTTCAATCGAGAACACGGTCTTTTGCTTTAAGGGGTTAGACCACCATGAAATTTTTGACAAAAATATCTAATATTTTTGTGGATATTACAGTCGTTAGATGTGAGCGCTGCAGGTATACCTTAGAGCACTTACAAAAAATTTTTTTTTTTCAAAGTGCTCCCATTTTTATTTAAAAATTTCTTATTAAAAACATCTACGTCGGACAAAAATTGCAGTGTCCAGCATGTAAGCCATACGACCGTTCGCTGAAAAAGTGCCTTTGTAGTCTACCTATATCTTCGCCATTTGTTTTTTTTTTTTTATTTTCCAATAATTATTTTATAGTTTAACATATGTAAAGTCATATTCAAATTAATAAAATGTATTTTTAAAAGCTTTCTTGAATTTCCCAAAAATTGGCAAAAGTTTGAGTATGGTATTTAAAAAATTCATTTTGCTAAGAATTTGTTAAATACCATCCTCAAACTCGACGATTTTTGTAAATTTTTGGGAAATTCAAGAAAGCTCCTATTCTGTTTCTCCAGCTTCTCAAAAATTTCCCTTGACAAAGCTTGTTTTGGGCTTCTAATGTTGGAAGTTTGCTGAAATTGTCGCCCATTTCTCAAGCGCAGTGAGTTTCCGTGTGTAGCTGCAACTGCTTTTCAACTTTCTGTTTCAACCCTTTACTTCCCTACCGAATCACACTAAGCTACAGCGACTCTACGCTGTAACGCACTAAAACTCAACTTTCAAATTTCTAGTATGACTACAAATTTCATTGGAGTCCACTCCAAAAGCAATACCCTACTACGACCATCACTTACACACCCATACGAATGTACTACACACGTCATATACATATGGGCATTTCCAGAAATAGGTCTACCAGGATGCTAAAAATAAAAGTATATAAACTTTGGTTACTTTAATGTACAAGGTTAGTCAAAAGTATTTACACTTCGACCATTTTCATAGCCA
Source organism: Drosophila serrata (assembly GCF_035046125.1). Classification (NCBI taxonomy): domain Eukaryota; kingdom Metazoa; phylum Arthropoda; class Insecta; order Diptera; family Drosophilidae; genus Drosophila; species Drosophila serrata. Next base: position 357,764 of record NW_028257162.1, read on the forward strand.
AACTTCTTTTAGTTGTTATTCTTGTTGTTGTTGAACGTTTTCCCTGAAATTTTCTTTATTGTGTAGATTGATCTATGCAGAAGCGAGCCAAACTGGACAATCTCAAGTTACTTTATTAAGGGGGGACATCTGAGTAAAATTTTGAAAAAATTGAAAATTTTTTTTTTTCGCCTAAAAAATTCTTTAGGGTCTTAAAAATAATATACCATAAGATAGAGTCCGGAAAAAGTGTCTAAGTGTCGAAATTTGCCATTCTGCGGCAATGGGTCACCGTTAGTAATATACAGTACTTCAAACTTTAAACGCGTTTTTCTCGAAATCACTTTTTTTGAGACTGCCGGACACATAACTCGAACAAATCTTAACCGATCGATCTGAAATTTTGACAGTATATTCAAAATACCTTTATCTATCGACACACGTAGGATTTTTTTTTATATTGCTTACTTTTTTTTATCAACAATTTTGTGACGTTTTTTATTCGTGAAAATTTTAACGTTTTTTCAATCAATTATTACCACTTTGAAAAAAATCAATATATCGCAAAAATCCTACGTGTGTCGATAGCTGTTGATGTATAGAAACTAACCAAATTTGATTTTTTGTTCTAGATCAAAAATTAAGGACGTTAGCTGTCCGGCCATGGACCCCCTTCAACAAAAAAGGGCCTACGAAGAAATGCTGCACAGCCGCCATTTTGTTTTCGATTTATTCGAAAAAAATTTATTTTGTACTTCGCATCCAATATTATAAAACCTACTTTACAAATTTTCGATCGGCTTATTTATTTGGCCAAACAAAAATTCGAGAAAATCCGCTTTTGTTTTCAGTTACTCAGATGTCCCCCCTTAATAGTTAAAAAATTGCTTAGGTATCGATGAAGGTTTTTAATTGGTTGGAATTGAGTTTATTAAGCGATATCCAAAATAAGTAGACATATTTTCTTTTGCTTTTAATATTGTCATATGAACCGATTTCTTTTGTTTTCGTTTTGTGCTTGTTTCTGAATAGATCAATTTATGCAATAAATTATAATAAAATTTTATGGAAATCGGTCAACAACAACAAGAATAATAACAAAAATAAGTTTGGCTGTGAAAATAATTGTGAATTTGTGTAAATACTTTTGACTAACCCTGTATATTGTTAAAGGAATGTGTAAATTTAGGTTAGGTTAGGTTGAACCGGACGGCCCTCCTGAGGGGGCCAATCATAGGCCAGTATGGCCCTTATTTATCCGGATGTTGTTTTTCACATGATCCTGGAGAATCTTACGCGGTGTTGAAGTCCTTTAGGATCGCGGTAGTTTTTGCGAAGGAAAGTAGTTCACCTCTTGGAGGCATCTACTAGTGATGCCAGTACTGGGGCACCTAGGTGTTTTACTCTTGCCTGCGTTAGGGCTGGGCACTTACAGATGAGATGCTCCAAGGTTTTGGTTGTCTCAGATTCATCTCATTTCCTAGTACGTCCGCCCGCCTCTCCAACTCGCTTTGAGGCGTTCTTAGAGAGACTCGGTCATTTTCTGTTCTGTCGATAACCAGTCCGACTCCTTCCTGTGCAAGTTCGTCTGCGATTTCTTTTCCATCTATGCCCTGGTGGCTGGGAACCCAGTAGATCCGCACTGACGTTGTCGTGCTTAGGATATCTAGTGCGACCCTGCTTGCCAGTGCATTTTTGGAACTGACCTGACTGACATGGATTTAATCGCCGCCTGACTGTCTACGAACAGGTTTACCGCCTTGCATGGGCGGCTATTTCCTGCGCAAGCTCTGCCGCCATCCTGATGGTGAAGACTTCCACCTGGAATATGCTGCATTGGCTTGGTAGCTTATACGACAGCCTCGTCTCGGGGTCTGTACAGTATATGCCCGCTCCAACTCCTCCTTCCATATTAAAGCCGTCAGTGTATATGTTGAGGTGTCGAGCATGGTCCTGAACAGTTTTGCAGTCTTCAGGTCCATGAATGTTGATGTTTTCACATCAGGGCAAGCTCCAGGCGTCATGTAGTCAGATACGCTGCTCATGGTTCGACCAATTGAGCTATGCCCGAATTGTGTCGACATGTTTCCTAGTGCTACTAGGCGTTGTGCAGCCTTTCCCGCGGTCAGTTGCGGAAGGATGTCCAAGGGACAATTATAATCTCTAGAGATTTCGTGGGGGTTGACCTCAGCGCCCCAGATATCCAGAGCAGTGAATGCCGCTGGGTTCTCTCCATTAGCATTTTGTAGGTCCTCTTTTCCAATGCTTGCCACCACACTAAGACCCCGTATAGCAATGTCGGACGCACCACCGATATGTAGACCCAGTGCATCAGAGCGACTGAGAGGCCCCATGTACCGCTGAGCATTTTCTTGGATGCATATAGCGCAATGGTGGCCTTTTTCATCCTCTCTAGTACATTGGATTTCCATGCCAGCTTGCTGTCCAGTACAGTGTTAGGGCTTTTTCGCTGCCCTCAGTCCTCTGCCCGTCGTCGAGTTTGAGCTGACTCTGTATGGTGGTTGCTTAGAAAGCATCTTCCGTAGTCTAGCCGTTTCTGGGGCCGTCTCTATGTTGGAGCATAAGATTGTCCAAGAGCTTCCTTATGCCTTGCGTATTTACTTCTTGTAGTTCCTTAGCAGGATTTTGTGTTTCTTGTTGATTATATCATCCTTCGCCTGCTTGGCGAGTTTGAAGAATTCTCTGAGGTTATCGCGTCGGAGCGGAAGGTCCTTGTGCACCAGGGTGGTCTGGGCCTTTTCTTGCTTCTTGAAATCGAGCATCATGCATGATATGCGCCTAGTAATTCCTTTGAGAGGGTCTCTAAGGACTTTTCTATGTCTTCATCGGATTTTACTGTGCCCGGACTAGTCGCGAGTTTACGAGAAACTTTTCCCATTTAGTGTTCCGAAGGTTTCTAAAGACTGTTGGTTTTAGAGTGATTGAACTCGCATTGGAACTGTATGTATCTGTGGTCTAGAAAGGATGGTCTCTCCAGGACCTTCCAGTGTGATACCATGGTACGTTGTCCACGTTGGACCTTTGGCCTACAAAGGTGTGTTTCTCCCCCACGTTTGCTTTATATCTATAAAGTCTATAAAGTCTTAAAGTGACTCACCTCTGTCGTTTTTGTCGGGGTTTCCCCATACGCTATGGTGCGCGTCGGCGTCTGCACCCACGCAACCCATCAGTTGCTGGTCCTTTGGGCCGGGTTCTACCAGACTCCTGAGGTCTTCCGGTGGCCTATCGCGTGCCATGTGCAGGAAGCTACCAGTAGGCGCTTCTACTTACTTCACCCTTAGGGATATGAGTACTCGGCTCAACTCCACTCGACGGTTTGACTACTATTGTCATGTCACCGTCTTCCTCCTTTTCGAACTTCCCTGTCCACCATCTCCAGCTCCGTCTTTTCGTATCTTGGATACAGGATGTCCTCTGCCTCCTTGTTAATCTGGAGGACTGCGCATTGGCCCCTCTCTTTGGGTAAAGAGCTCGTGATGTGAAGTACCTTCCAGTCTGCGGTTGGGATGCAGCAGCTTCAGCGCTCGGTCCCCTTGGATAGCAATGGGGAAGAGTACCATCGCTTTTGGGATGGATGGGATTAGTTCCCTGTCCACCACCTCCAGCTCCGTCCCACAATGCTTCCATCCGGCCGACCGTTTGCGTGAGCCACTTTCTCGTCGGGTCATCCATACACTTCAGGATTTTGACCCCTTTAAGCCACCCGGCACCATCGAATGTGGGCATGGGCGCTACAGGGTTTTCCTCCATCCGTGTAACTAATGACTCAACGAGCCGCGCATGCACCGTCCTCCACCGCGCTTCGGTCATCTTGCCATTCTCATTCCTCCTGTCAATAAGTGCCACGATCAAATGTCGTTTGGTCACCGCACTGGCCTTCGCGATTTTCCTTTCCCTTTGGGTTTTGGCCTTCAAGGGAGGGCCTGCTTCCTTGGGCACGCGTTGCCGATTGCTCGCCGGAGTGTCTTTTATGGCATTCTCGGCAGAGCGTTGCCGTTTGGTGGCAAGCATCTCCTTCACCTTATTGGCGAAACCGACCGTTGATGCCATGTTAGGAAGCGTGGCGAAGTGCAGCCTGCCCTCGTCGATATTTGCTCGGCGCAGTTGAGCTTTACCCTTCTCCTCTTGGGATACGGCATCTTTTGTCCGGAGCCGGCTCTGGATTCGAAGGTCACCTTTATACTGCGCATTAGCCTTCTATCCCTCGTTTGTACGCTTCGGCCCGTCCTTGCGCGGGGAGCTGGTGCCTGGTTCTGGCGAGCGAAGAAGGATCTCTTCACCCGTGTGGCTTAGCCTTCCCTCTGTCGTTATTCTGGAGGTAGCGTTACAGCTGACGTGACCTGCTCCCGTCAAATCAGAGGTGGCGACACGCTGAGAGGATTGCTCCCCTCTGTGCCCACAGGTGGTAGCACGCCTTCCACCGACGTTTGGGCTGACATCCCAGCCCCGGTTGCTTCCCTCTTCTCCATTCCTAGCAAAAGTTTGGTTTATTTCCGGGGAACCACCCACTTGCATTTTATGCCTGCAGCCAAGCACCTCCAACCGTGGCTAATGATTCATTTCCTCCGGCGTCTATGCGGGAGGAATTATAACATTTTTAGTTTTCAAGAGAATTTAATTAAATTTAAGATTTAGCCATTTCATATTATTCTACAATTTTGTGTAAAATTTTATGAAAATTGGACGACTATATCATATAGCTCCCATAGGAACGATCGAGAAATTAATTCAATTAAAAAGTATAACATTTTCAGTTTTCAACAGATTTTGATCAAATTTGATACATAGCCATTTTATAAGAAACTAGCGGCCCGTCCCGGCTTCGCACGGGCATTAAACATTACATTTAGATTTGTCAATTTTAACACATTCATACCCTGCCACGTTTCTCTGTGGCATATTATGGTTAAGAGGCACTTCTGAATACATCAAGGTTCTGGCAAAATCATCTTCCTGGCATAAGGTGAAGAAGGCAGTCAGAGTTGTCGCTGGCGGATTCTGGACTCTTTCTTGAACATTTCTTTCTGTGAAATAGACACGTTGACCATTCTCCAAATGGACTGCCAAGTGAACTAAAGCTGGATAGCGTTCATGAATGTGGAACGAATCATTTCTCCATGCAGCCTCGTTGCTGCTTATGTATCTTCCAGCCTGGTATTGAGATATTTCATCGACAACTCGTACTGCATTGTTGTCACCATTTTCTGCCTGAACACCAAAAACTGCCATATCGCTGCCTTTATTCACGTACTTGGAGATATATTTAATCGATTTCACGGAATTGCAATATTCTACGTTGATGTGCGCTTTGTATGATTTTGACAATAGTGGTGAGTATGGAACCACCCAACGATTGTCTACCTCAATATCACCAATTCTTATGTTTAAATTTGCCGAAGTCCCTCCATCTTCAGTTGACCGTCTCCTATACAGAGGATATCCATCGTCCCCTGTTACGGTGTTGGCTGTAAATGCTCGAGGATATCGCTTGAAACACTTCCCGTCTACCATGCATGGTGAACATGGGTTGAGGGTACCACATGGGCCATGGATCATGTTCTTGATGACAACTTCATGCAAATCCGTATCAACCTCGGCCCGTGGAATCTCAGCGCATATAACATCGTCGATTTCGTCTGGAGTAAATTTATCATACAGCCAAATCAGTATGTGCGCATGCGGCAATCCTCTCTTCTGCCATTCTACTGAATACATCCAGCACCGCACAGATCCAAAAACTCCATGTTTCACAATGAAATCCATTGGTGACTTGAGCTTTTGTCTGACAACACGGGCTGTGATGTCATTTCTGTCCCTATATGATTGTCCAGGAAATAACAGCTGTACTATCTCGTCCCAAGCTGGATTGCATGTGAAGGTGATAAATAAATCTGGACGGCCGTAGCAACGAACATATGCCATGGCATTTTGACCATATTCATGCATGTGGCGTGGACTACCTATGTATGAGTATGGCAAAATCGTGAGCTTTCCAACGTTGGTTGTATTACGGTAATTCATCACAGCATCCCGCAAATGGATATATTCCTCGGACCGAAGTTTCGTCTGATTCAATCGAAGAGGCCTGACAGTATATGCAGACCTGATGCATCCGGCCAATAACGACATTCGATTCGAGCTGTAATCAATAGTTGGATTATATCTGAATGCAAGACGATTGTATTGCAGGTTTTGATCTTCTGCAAGCTATTAACGCGCTTCAGCTACCCTTGCCCTGTCGCGTTCATTATTTTGAGAGTGAATCAAATCGATTGCTGCAGAACGCGACTGTCTAACTCTTAATCGTTTTCTCTCAAGCCTATCTGCTCGTCTTTCTGCTGATTCTTCGTTGTGCATCTGCATTCCTCTCAGCTGCTCAGATTCTCGGATGGAGGCCCGTTCTTCGTCAGTTATATTTTTAATCTTACGTCTTTTTGCTTCTGTATTGCGAGTACGACGACCCAAACTCGACTTCTTGGGTGGCATGACTTCGTTTCTTACTGAACCTGAACAAAAAAATAAAATTTTTATCTCCAATTCCTTATTTCAATATGTTTTGAATGTTTGACAGGAAATGCTTTGATTCAGCTGGCTGCCTGTAGAGGGCGGTAGATGTAAGGTAGTTTTTTGATATTTTTTTAACACCTTGAATTACGTTATCGTAATTTTAGTAAGGATGCCTATTTTTTTTTTAAATGAAATATAGCCTATGTCACTCAGGAATGATGTAGCTTTCCAACAGTGAAAGAATTTTTCAAATCTGCCAAGTACTTTCGGAGCCTATTCAATTCATACAAACGAACAAAAAATCAAACCTTTCCTCTTTATATAATAGTATAGATAAAAGAAATTCATAAAATTAAAGATTATAACCTCTTCAGTTTTCACCAGATTTTCATCAAATATGAGATATAGCCATTTTCTTTTTATCTACAATTTTGTGTAAAGTTATAAAAAAACCGGACTACTTATAACATAGCTGCCATAGGAACGATCAAAAAATGAATACAATTAAAAATTATAACGTTTTCCTGTTTAAGCAGATTATCATTAAATTTGAGATATAGCCATTTTATATCAGTCTTAAATTTTGTGTCAAATTTTATGAAAATCAGACGACTATATCACATACATAGGTGCCATACAAACGATCGTTAGATGTGGAGCAAAAATGCAAATCTGTGAATGTAAAACTGTAATATGTATAGGTGAATGAAATGAAAGCAGGTATTACTTCATTGTTTTTTAACATTAATATATATATTTTATATTGTATGGATTCCTAGTCATCGAAGTTCTATCTGCAAGGGTATATAAACTTCGGCGTGCCGAAGATAGCTTCCATTTAACGTCGTACGAATGTACTGCTCGCCATCCTGGAAATGTTCATATATTCTTATTCAGCATCAAAAGCCAAGTTGTCAGTCTATCCGTCTGTTTCTACAAATGATATTCGCTGTTTTTCCAGGATTATGGATTTCATTTTATTCAAATCAGATGATTATATCATATGGCTCTCATAGAAACAATCCGAAATAGTAAAGGTAAATGAAAAACTAATTTTTCAAATAAAGTTTGATCAAAACCCAATTTTTATGATATGTATAAATGTTTTATATAATTTCTGTTAGTTTTTTCCTGGACCAAAATGGATTAATCTTAAATTATCCAATTACTAAATTCAAAGGTACAATATTTACACATTAAAATTATTTTCTATATTGATATCGTTTTAAGTTTAAATGTTATGTTTAGTTTAAAATGTCGTATTCAAATAATTTCGAACCATGCACGCTGCAATAAACTTTTGTCGTTACAGTGAAAATCACTAAACGTTACCGCTGCACATGGCAAATTCAGTAAGCTTTAATGTTGACCATACTTAATTCGGTAAAAAGGTAGCAAAAATCAAAACCAAACATGTTTAAATTGTGAGGGAACTTTTAATTTGTGCATATCTTAGATGTATTCAACTATTTTAAAAAATATTTTATTATTCTTTCGTTTATACTTTTTTTTCAGGGAAGCAACAACAATTGTGACAATCCGTCGCCAGGAACAATAGTCGATAACCATATAACTAGAGCTAAAATGTTTGATTTCTTTTTGGTTTCGCAATTGGTTCGACAGGGTACTGTTACCCCTACTCATTTTGTTGTTTTACGAGATGGCGCGAACTATGGGCCAGATATCATACAAAAATTAAGCTACAAACTGTGTTTTTTATACTACAATTGGCCCGGCACTGTACGAATTCCGGCTTGTTGTATGGTAAGTAATTTATTTATTATAAGAAAAAAAACACTTATTTTTTATATTCCTCATTATACCTTTGCAAGATATTACATATATTATACCAGTAGTTTACAATACAGAAAAGGTAGGTAGGTTCAAAGGCAAGGTAGGTAGGTTACAGTGGTGAGGCCCATTGCCTCCAATTAGAGCCAAGCTCCTTTTTGATACACTCCCTTTGTTTGTTGTTGTTATTCACTATCAGTACCACCCAGAGTCAGTAAGGAACCCTAGGATTGCCGAAACTTTCAGCTTTCCTATACTTCCCAGTGACTCCATCTGGTAGGCACCAAGTGGCGAAGTCTGATGTGGTTTAGCGCTGGGCAGAAGCAGAGCAGATATTCCGGTATCTCTTGCTCTGTATGTTGCTTACAGCTTCTACAGATTGCATTGTATGGCAGTCCCAACTTCATTGCGTGGGAACCGATCGCCCAATGTCCCGTGGTGACTGCCGTGATCCTGCTAATATCCCGCTTGCTGTTGGATAGCATTGGTTCGTTTTTTGTAGTACCTCTGCCAACATTCCCTTGACCTTCTGTGATCGCTGTTACTTAGCCATTCTTTGTTACCTATCTGCATAAAGTGGTCATGGATCCTTGTCTGGATCGCGTTTAGGTAGATCGGTAATGTGAAGTCTGAACTTAGCCCTGTCGAGCCTGCATTCTGCCACTAGTCGTGAGTCCGTTTTCACGGCAGCTAGGGATTTTATAGCCGCTTGGCTATCCGAGTAGATTCGCACTCTGTTGCCCCTGAGGTCCTGCCTTAAGGAAAGCTCGACTGCTTCCCTTATGGATAGTAACTCAGCCTGAAAGACCGTCGCCGAGTTAGAGAGATTGAAAGCCTTTTCAATTCCCCAATTTTCAGCGTAGATCCCAGCCCCTACGCCACAGCTCAGTTTTGAGCCATCGGTGTAGAGGGTCACCTCGTTCTCTACTTCTACTGTGCCCCTACTCCAGTCTTCCCTTGATAGGTAAGAGGTCGAGAGTGCGTTCCCGAATTTCATCTCCGCGATCATGTAGTCAGTCTTAACGTTTGTATATATGCCACTGCTCCCAAGAATCTTGCCGTGTCCGGCGCCGTATTACCTCCAGCAATTGCTTGCCTTCAGTCTCACTGCGCTCTCTGCTGCAATGTCTTTCACGAATAGTTCTATCGGCATTATATTTAGGATAGCGTATGTCCGTATGTCAGTATTGGCCGTACCACTGCTGTGTAGAGCCATATAATTATATTAGGGTGCAGTCCCCATTTCTTCCCATTAGATACTTCGCTCGCTCCGATAGTTTTAGCTCCATGCCGTTAATACTGGGCATGTTGAAGGGTGGTATCTTAGTTCTTCGTGTAAAGAGCATAAGTTTGAGTGAGCAGTGAGCAGGTTTCTGCCCATTTGTTTAAACGACCTAGCGCACCCGTCATTATTTCGCTAATAACGTCAGGGTATGGTCCTGATACTAGCAGTACTACGTCGTCCGCGTATGAAACTGCTTTAACTCTACCTGTATTGATATCTGTCAATATGGCGTTCATATTTATGAGCCAGAGTAGGAGCGATAGAACCCCGAGGTGTGCCTCTCTTCATAGTCCGCATGAGGTGAGTGCCACTCAGTTCGGCTGTGATCGTCCTGCTCTTTAGCATAGCCCCGATCCACTCTTTGATGCCTCTCTCAATACCTAAGAAGTTGAGGAAGCCCAGGATAGAGTCGGGGTTCACGTTATTTAACGCGCCTTCGATTCTTGGAAGGCGGCCATCGTGTATTGCTTATGGTGTAATGTCTTCTCGACATGATGTACAACTTCGTGTAGTGCTGTTTCCGTTGACTTTCCTTTGCGGTACGCATGCTGCGCATCCGAAAGTTATGTCCCTCTAGCGACTCACGAATGTGCACGTTCAGGAGCCTCACTAATGTCTTCAGGGCGAAGGAGGTGAGACTTATCGGTCTGTAATCCTTTGCTAGGATGTGCCCCCTTCTGCTTCGTAAATGGCTTTTTGCGATCTGCAAATACTATCCTTGGCTGATTGTAGTATTCCCGGTATTAAGCCTTCTTGGCCTATCAAAAGAATTAATGCTCACTGAATTCGCTCCGTGGTAAGGGTGTCTTTTGTTGGCGTGTTCATTTGAGCGTTCGTTCCCTCCTCGGGTTCCGAGTTCAGTTTTAGGTTTCCTGGGAAGTGGGTATCAACTAGCAGCTCTAGTGACTCCTCAATTGTCGTCGTAGCAGAGCCGTCTGCCCTGTTGATCAGGGTAGGGCTTATGCGCCCTTTGGCGATGATTTTGCTTACTCTCGCCGTGTCCTTTATGCCTTCCAGTGACTCGCAGTAGTTTTGCCAGGACTCTTTCTTGGCCTTGTATACTGCCTTCTTGTAAATTTTTTGTGCCTCTTTGTTTGTTCCCCAATCCCGGGTTACACAAGCTGTTGAAGGACTTTCTCGCTCTCTTTCTGAGCTCGCTTAGTTTCTTCGTCCACCACTGTGGGTACTGCTTCTTCCAGAATGATAGCTTACATGGCTCTTGGAAGACGTTGTTCAGGATGTTCGTGAGATCCTCCACCTCCTTGTCGAGTGCCTTTGCAGTGGATATAGTCTTGATCCTTCTGCCGTTTAATTTAGATTGAACAATTTCGCTGAAATTGTTCCAATCCGTCTTACGTGGGTTTCTTTTTGGGACCTGCTTGTTAACTGGTGCCGTTAGTTCAGAGAAAATGTACCTATGGTCTGAGGAGTGTTCTGTCGATACCCTCCAGTTCTCGACTCTGTATTTACCGTGTTCTATAAGCAAGGTGAGATCTTACACCTCCTCTTTGAAAGATGAAGGTCGGCGTTTTACCTTTATTACATATCGTAACGTTTTTCAGGTGTGCTAAGATCGCGACAGAGAAAAGCATTAAATTAATTCTTAATTACTATGCAAGCTCATGACCTACCATTCAAGTTTGTGCACAGTAGTGCGAATCCTGGGAATTTTAGTCCAGTGACATGCCCGTCCCTGGTCCAAGGCTCCTGTATCATACCGATATCGATATCCCTCTCCCTTAAATGGATCGTGCGATTAGCTGAAACGTGCGAGCTGCGCTTCAGATTAATCTGCACGATTCTCGACATCGTTGTTGGTGGGGGTGGCGTCAGGGGACTTGTCGTCGATGACCATGTCGTCCAACAGTTTCATGGTGTCATTGACCTCCTCCAAAATCTTAATCTTGGCCTTCTTGATGCTGTACCGGACCTTGTAGTCTTTGGCCTCCAGCTGCGGCAGGCAGCGCTTGTTTATCATTAGGAGAAAAGGTTGGCTCACCTTCATCTCCTGCTCCGCTCTGAGGATGGGCTAGTCCTCTGGGACCAGTCGGCATGCTAACCAACCTGTCGGTTACCATGTCGGCCAACTTGTCCTCAATCTCCTCCCACTTCTCCGACAGCAGGCGATCATTGCCATTGGGCTCATCCACCAGAGCCATAGCCAGAATGTCTCTGGCCACCTCGCTAAATTTCTTTGCCTTAATGACGAAGTTTGTAACTCTCGGCTTGCCCTGTGGGTCCTTCGCCTTCTTAGGTGCGCTCTCTCTCAATTCCTGTGATCGAATGCGCTTCGCCTTCGAGGACTGGAACGCCGATGGGTTTGCCCTTTTGTACCCCTCGAATTCCGCGAACTTCGCATGGAATTCGGCTTTGTTTCGGCCTCAGCATCTCCTTCTCGTCCTTCGTCGGCTGTTTTTGGGGTTTATCCTCTCACGGGAGTTCCGAAGCTCGGTTTGCAGAATCCATTTTCAGTCATGAACGCCCGCCTTGCTCGTCCTGGCAAGCGCAGCGGGCCAGAGGGGGTTTGGGGCATCGAGAACAGGTTGACCGCATCTTCGACCCAAAACTGCGGCAAGGCTACTTACGACCCAGGGTTGTCTGGACCCGGGAAAGCTCCGTACAGACACAGATGGATTAACCCCCCAGCTGCGAACCTGGAAGTCAGTGGGCACGGGTCGCGTTACACACCTGACTTGAGGGGAGGCTGTTTAAAGCCCAGGGCAGCCCGACTACAATTGGTCAGCATCCCCGGTCGAACCTCGACTGGGGACCTGCTTCCAGCCGCCCTCACGTGGAGAGTATAGTCGCACTACCGATGGTGTACACAGTTACGGCAGATGACACGGTATAACCTATAGGCTGACGGCCATCTAGCAAATATTAAAAAAAGTTTTAAAAGTAAACGTTATAGGAAGATATCTTCAAATATGAGGATAAATACATGGAAATGCAATGGTTTTTTACCGTTTAGTTTTTTAATAAATATTTTTTATTTTGAGAATATAATTGCATATATAATTTGAACTTAAGATGCTTCAAATCGAGCAAATACTGCACTGTAAACTAATTAATTATTACTCTTCTTTATTTTTATTGACTCGATGCATAAACAAGAAAAAATGTTAGTTTCTGCACGACAAAGTTGGTATATAAACTTTAAAATTGTAATTATATTACTAATACTTGCGTTACATTCACCATGTATACCTAAACGGATACATTTATAGTTACGGGGCTTTGAGGGGTCATTTTTTGGGACCTCCCAGGGGAGCACGAGCCCTCCCGGGGCACATTCGGGCCTCGATCTCAGCAACCTGGGAGTTAATGCTGAGGTCGAGGGCTGTGTCGAGGGGGCCTGCTGCTGAGAGCTCGTTACGGGTAGCTGGTATCCTCCTGAATGCTGCCCACCAATTGCAGTTTTAAGGCTATTATATTGGGTATCCAGGGTCAAGAACATATCAGAAGTTTGGCAAAAATGTATAAATATGTCCATTGAAGCCGCCCTTGGTTTGCCGCAAAAAGGACAACATCTCCTTCTCCACCTCGCAACAGGCCTCGCAGCAGTAACGCAGACTGATGTTTTTTTTCACATCGTCCACCGTCTGAGCTGCAACACCAATTCACTTGGCGTGCATGATGTTGTCCCAATACCGGCATTAGATAGTAAGATCACCTGCAGTAATGGCCTTTTTGCAAGTTTTGGTAAAGTAGACAATTTGTATAGTCAATATTGGGACTTACCCCTGCACTTTAACGTTTGTAGATAAAAAGAGAGAGCGATGGATAAGAGGGGCGAGATAAGAGCCCACCCAGTCGAATTTTTTAGCCAAATTCAAGCTGAATTTCATGCAAACCCGTTATGTAAAGTTCCATTCGCTTTTATTCATGCGTGAGCGGGGTAATTCATTATGCCGCCATCGCTGCTCGGCTCATGATCAAATTCATCATGAGCTGTATGGAAGAACTTCTGGAAAAAAATCGATTAAAAAATTAAAATTTTATGAAGCTTCGACTTTTTTACAAGCTGATTTTTTTTACATTTAAATTGTAATAAATCATATTGAACCATATTCACAAAATTTTAGAATATTATCCGACCAACTAGGGATTGAACCTACATCTTAATGTTTAACAGTCAGGCCGCTTACACATCGCCCCACGCAGACAACTAAAATTGCGTCGGCGATATACACACATGTGCGTATCGCGTGTGAGAGGGAGTACTTCCAACTCCTTTAGGACATTTAATTTTTTGCTCGCTTGGCAAACTTATTTTTTTAAATTAATTTTTTAATTTGTTAATTCAATACATTTTCTTTTAAAAATGTTTGTTTCAGTTAAAAATCGACCAACAAAATTAAAATGAATCAATAACTGTTGTTAAATAAGATAACAAAATTATAGTACAGACTTCGTGTTAAAAAAATATCCGGAAAGGGAAATATCTCAGCACCGAACTCAACTGGGGACCATGCATAAAGGCCATCACTGCTCGACTGCCCAGTCGGAATTTGCTTCATGCGGTGAGCGATTTAGGATCGAAGACTATGGAATGGCCTTATGCATGGTTCCCAGTTCAGGAAAGTGGCAAGCGTGGCATTCAGTACGTGAATCCAACGCTGCTCCGCTCAACGTAGGATTCTGTGCTGAGGTATTTTCCTTTCGGGATATTTTTTTAACACGAAGTCCAACGAAAAAAAAAAGAAAATCCCCGAAGTTATTTACGTTTTGCTTTTCAAACTCCGTAGAATTCCGCTAAATGAAAATCGGAAAATATCTAAGGAATATAATCTTACTAATAAGAAAAACTCGCGCTTGCCTGTTTGCAAGGCGGGTGCTTTAACCCCTGAGCCACGCGGCACGATCGGCTCGCGACGGCAAAGTCAAATATCAAGCGAGCAAAAAAATAAATGTCCTCAAAGAGTTTTAAATTTTTGTCCCTCTCCCAAGCGATATGCAAATGTGTAACAAATGGAAAAAATATTCAGTTTGTAAATAAGTCAAAACTTCATGTTTTTTTTTTTAGTTAAATTTTTTCCTGAATTTTTCCATTCCTCTCATGATGCATTTTATCATGAGTCGAACAGCGACGGCCGTACCATGAATTACCCTACTGAGCGCTTAGGGTGAAATTGAGAAATAAACTCAACAAAGTACACAGATGAAAATAGCTGCATGCACTCGCGATGAGAACGGGATTTATTTAAACAATTAAAATTACAACAAATCAAGAACGCAAGACACGTCCGTTCACCTTGAAAGGTGAAAATAAAAAAAAAATTGAAATAAAAAAGTTATAAATCTCTAAGTAGATGAAAATATATTTTAAAATATCGAAGTTAGAAATATATCTCATAATATCTCAATCGTTTCTCAATCGTTCCTATTTCAGCTATACGTTACATACTATAATGTAGTTGTCAGATTTTCATAGAATTAAAATCGAAATTACAAAATTATACCAAATAGGTAGATATGCCTTTTTATACCCTTGCAACGCACTGAAAGAGGCACCTCCGACCATAAAAAGTATATATATTCTTGATCAGGATCAAAAGCCCAGTTGATCTAGCCATGTCCGTCTGTCTGTCTGTCCGTTTCTACGCAAACTAGTCTCTCAGTTTTGAAGCTATCTGCACGAAACTCTGCAGTTAGTATTCTATATACTCTCACTCGTATATATGTCGGAACGGGCCAGATCGTACGACTATATTATATAGCTTCCATAGGAATGATCGGAAAATTTTTACAAAAAAAAATATAACATTTCCAGTTTCAACAGAATGAAATTAATTTTAAGATATAGCCATTTTTATTTTTTATTTTTTATTTAACCGAATAATTTACAAGATACTTTTATGAGAAGAACACCGACCGAATAATTTCGTGTCTCAAACTGAACTCTTCTTATTGAACTAGGATGGGTGACGATCAAGCCTCGATTTCGAGCTTTTGTGGATCTTGATGGATTTCGCAAGATTCTGAGAGAGAGCTTAATTGATTCTTTAATTTCTCTTGGATTCAAGTGCATTCGCTCTTGGATATAAGTGCTCTTTTGAAATTTGATAATTTTGTTTTCGAGCTAACGAGTCCGAACTTTGAACGTGTGACCGCGACAATGTTATGGCCACTTAAATATCGATAGCATTGATAGACCCACATAAGGGGTGTTATACGATTAGCTAAGGGATGCCACCCTGCTTCAATAGCAGATCGGTAGCATGCACCACCTTATGAGGAAAAAGGTTCTTGACCTGGAATGGTTCGGATCTGAAACAACGGTTCCAACCAGAAAAGAAAAGAGAAGGTGAAAAGAAACCAAATGGAGATAGAGCGGTTAATTTGTTCCAAGCTACGCGAGAGGGCGGGTCACGAAATTTGAAATTAAAAATGACTTTTGAAAAGGAAAGTAAAAAAACTCTGTGCGCGTGCGCTCCCTTAAAAAAACGTTGAATGGTAAATTTGAGATTGTGAAAAGACCACGAAATCGCTTGGACGTGAGCGGAGGATCAGCGAGGACGGGAAGCTGGTTCGGGAAAACTCAAAAGGTGAGTGGTCGTAGTCCGGAGGTGAAGCCCTATTATCATGGCTCTCATTTCCAGGCTCGACCAGACCCAGTCCTCGCAGAAGAATTCCGGCCGGTCACCAAAATTCTGACCGTCACAAATTCTGGCCCGTTACAGAATTCCGGCCGGTCGCAAAATTCTGACCGTCAAAAATTCTGACCGTCACCTCTTTCATTTCTTTTTCTTTGGTTCGGTTTGGTGGCCACTAACTAAAAGACGTGGAAAATTAAATATAACCCCGAATCGCGGTAAATAGTCGGCAGGCATTTGTGCGCCAATACCGACATTATAAATATAAAAAAATTTTAAGGATCGTCGAGGACGGCCGACACGCCTTCAGAGTGGCGACACCGGGAGCTTTGCAGCTTCAGCCATTTTTTTGTTTTAGGTTAAATTTAAATGTGGTCTTTCGTGTTTGTTTGCGGAATATTTTTGTTTAGTTTTAACTATTTATTTATCTATATATTCGTTACGTTTTTCATCGATTTTAGTATTTTTTAATTATTTCTTTACAATTCCTTATTTATCACATATTTATTATCCATTAATTTATCTTATATTTATTTATTTATTTATTCTACATCTATATACATATATATTCAAAATACTTCAGTCAGGTGCAGCAGTGAAGTTGTTCTGTTTTTGCAAAATTTTTGGTTGTCTATAGGAATTGGCTTTTTCCATTTATATTTGAGAGCTCTTACGGGTAGGAAGGATCGGAATGTTTTAAAGGGAATTGAGTAAAGTGAAGAAGATTTGTAAGAAAAATCGAGACCAAAAAATCTGCAAAAAAAAGAAAAAGCAATTCAACAGGTGAATTAACCTGCACGTCACTTAATTATAGGATAATGGTTGTAAAAATAAATATAAGATGAAGAGTCAAATTATGAATATGGAGTAGCGACTTTAATGTGGGGGAAGGGGGAGTGAACCGGGATAATGAGTGTGTATGTGTGTGTGTGTGACTCAGTCAGGGGCAGTTGCAAGCAAAAAGGTTGAACTCATGCGAGCAGCTGCATGGTAGGGAAGGGATGAGCATGTGGCCTCCAGTTCATCAGGAGAAGCCAGGTCCGGTGTGTGTGTGAGGAACTATAGATGAAGTTGTTTTTTTTGTTTCCGCGTGTTTGAAATAAACCGCGCGGAGTATAGTGTTGTGTAAACGTCGAGTATCGACGAAATTTATTGTTGTGTGTGTTGTGTTTCCTTATATTTATCAATGAGTTTCTTAGGTATACTCTTAAATTTGTAACTGACATACAATATTAAACTTAGGATTGTAATAACAAAGGATGTAAGACATATGATTTGAAACATGCTGTAATATTTTACATGGGATTCAATTATATCTCTTGTTTGAATGTATGCCAAAGGTTCTATTTTGGTAATGTTGTTGACAATATAAATTGACTGTGTAAAATCTGCAAGGTTGTTTGAAATTATGAATTCATCTATTTGCATAGTAAAATTCTTTTTTTTATTAATGTTGTTTCCTTGTATAGAAACTCTATTGTTGATACAATTTTGATTACCAAGTGTTTTTGGAATGTTCCAGGTGACTAATATGTTTGGTTCAACATAATTGATTTGGAAATCTTTGTGTGTTTTAGTGTATTTACATTCAGTAGATTCTTGTTTAATAATTCCTATTAAACACTTATCGAAAATTGGTTTACCTGTGTGTGTATTGTAGACCTTATCTTCGTAAATATAAAACTTATCAAATACAGATTCAGTAAGGATGTAGTTGGGATCGTCAGGATATGGAACTATATTGAATATTGGGACTTTTGTTATCTCGCTGGGAACATGGGAAATTATTAAAATTTCGTTTGTATCTGTTTTAAGCCAAGTGGATGTTTTAATCTTTAGCATTTTCTCGGAATTTCCTTGTTTCAAATAATCATGTTTAAGTAATTTCGGGTTGAAAATTCCCAGTCTCGTGAGTTGCATACCCATTTCTATGTCTTCAATATACTCAGTGAATTGTTGTAAATTGAAAATAAGTACTGCTACCTGTTGTTGTTTTTCGTTTTTAATTTTGAATTTGTTAATGATATCTATCCCGCTGTTAATCACATCAATAATGATATTCAAATCATGATTCTGAACGGAATTTTCTGACAAGTTATTAATTAATTAATTATAATTATAATTATTTATTATAATTAATTAATTAATAACTTGTCAGAAAAAATAATTATTTATTATAATTAATTAATTAGTGTGCCGAATAAATATTTGTATGCTGTTCCAACAATATTTACTAGACCTCGTTTGGTTCTCTTGATTATTCTCAAACCATTTATTTCCCTTTTTAGTTTTTCAACTAAGTAATCTATTTGGATTACGTCAGGAAAATATTTCGCTTCATCCAACAAGTTCTCAAACATTAACATGGTCTTAGTTATGTTTATGCTTAAGTAATGATAATCGTAACTCGTGGGTATCTCCGTAACTCCTGTTTGAAATAATAGGTATACATTTTTAGCACTTATTGAATTTACTTCTATGCTACTGCCTTGGACTACGGTGATGAGATCGATGATTGCCAGACATATAATCATTATGGGGAATACGGGCCATCTCTTAATCTTCTTCGATGGGTCTGGAATTATCGTATTTACTTTTGTTAGTTTTCTTTTGTTTCTTGAACTTGGACTTGTAATGTACGATTTTCCTGTCTCTATTTGTTTCTTCGAAGTGATTATCATCCACTTGTCTAATTTGACCTGTTTTCTTAAACGGGTTGGTCACCTTACTTTTGACTAATGGTGATTGCCTGTATTTCGTATCAACATCATAACTATGTCTGTTTTTGTTTAGCTGGTCAATCTTGTTAATTTTGTTTTGTTGTACATCAAAATCAGGGCTACCTGCGTATAGAAAAATGTCTGCTGGAGTTCTTTTGGTGGTATTGTGCTTTGTTTTGTGATTATAAACGTATAGGATCGTTTCAAATTTTGTGCATCGATCTTCTATATTTTGTTCACTACCAATAATTCTCAGCTTCTCATTTACAGTCTTATGAAATCTTTCTATATCGGATACACCGTTTATGGTTGTTGTGATGTTTATATTTACGCCTTCTGATTTTAGCCAGTTTTGCAATGCTATACACATAAACGCTGAATCTTTATCTGCTTTTATTTCTTGAGGTTTTCCCATGTCATTAAAAATCTTCATGAGGGCTCTTTTTACCTCTACCCAATCTCTACTCTTTACTTCGATTAGGGTAGCAAATTTCGAATAGATATCTATGCAAGATAGGAAGATTTGGTTCCCTGTTAGATAAAAACCAATCACGTATTTTTCTCTAGCGTTTAGGATTTCGGGTGTCGTTTCGAATACAAGTTCCGTATTCCTATGTTCAGTTTTAGCTATATTGCAAACTTCGCATTCATTGAAAATGTTCTGAATGAGTTTCTGACTGTCAGGATAGTAATATTCTTCTTTAAACCAATTAATGGTTTTTTCTATACCTACACCCAAGTTCTTTATGTTTCTTTAAGATTAAATCTTTAAATTCTGCATACGTCAAAATATCAGTTAATTACTGAGTACATCGCAGCAATTTTGTGAAACAATTAGGGCTTATGATTTCGATATACGCCCTTTGGAATGTCAGAAAGTCGCCGTCATCTGGGAAATAAATAGTGCTTTTCTTTGTGCAAAAATATTCCTTGATGACGTTTTTAGCCAACTCGATCGTCATTTCTTAATTTGTAATTTTAATTTTTAATTTCTGAAAGTAATGACTCGTGTTAACTGTGTCTGTTTCTTCTTTTACTACCTCTATTTGTCTAGAAAAATAGTTTAAGGGTCATTCGGTAATGGAGATGTAATTTAAGTTATCTTCTGCAGTGCTATGGATTGTTGCATCCATGCTATCAGCAATTTCGCCAACCATGGCTTCTTCTATTACTGTGCGGGAAAGAGCATCCGCTACATAATTTTTTTTGCTTGGAAGATACTTAATTTTGTAATCAAATTCATTCAATTTGATTTTCCACCTTTGTAATTTCATGTTAGGTTCTTTAATGTTGTTAATCCACACCAATGGTTTGAGATCACTTAATATTTCAAATGTCCTTCCGAATAGATATGACCTAAAATATTTAGTTGCCCAAACTATAGCTAACAATTCTTTTTCGATAGTAGCATAGTTTATTTCGTGTTCATTTAGCGTTCTGCTTGCGTAACATACGGGCTTATGGTTTTGTGACAAAACAGTACCAATTGCTATATTGCTAGTGTCAGTTGTTAGGGAAAAGGGTTTTGAGAAATCAGGGTAGATTAAAATCGGGTCTGAAGTTATCAATACCTTTAGTGTTTCAAATGACTCTACAAATTCTTTGCATTTGGTATCAATTACCGCTCCTTTTTTCAACTTTAGGGTTATCGGTTTAACTACCTTAGCAAAGTTAGGAATGAACTTGAACTAAAAATGATTTTATTTGTTTAGGAGTTTTTAGTAATGGGAAATTTGTGATTGCGTTCGTCTTGTTTGGGATAGGTCGAACTCCATTAGTAGTGACAATATGTCCTAGGAATTCTGTTTCCTTCCTCATGAACTCACATTTATCTAATTGCAATTTTAAGTTAGCGTCCCTTAATTTTTCAAAGACTTTCTTCAATGATAAAATATGTTCCTCCAATGAAGTGGAGTAAATTATGATATCATCCAAGTATACCAGATTAAATCTTCTAATGCCGGTGCATTTTTAAGGCCAAAGGGCATGCGGGTATATTCGTAATGCCCATGTTTGGTTGAAAACACTGTTTTTGCAATAGATTTTTCCTCCATCTGAATTTGATGGAAACCTTTAGCTAGGTCAATAGTAGTGAAATACTGACATCTTCCCAGTTTGTCAAGTATTTCGTCCATTCTAGGAATCGGAAATATATCATTTATTGTTATTTCATTGAGATTTTTATAGTCAACTACTAGTCTGAATTTCGGTTTACCTGAGGCGTCTCGAGACGTTTTTATTAAGCTCGGAAAAAAAACCGGAAATAACGAATCTACAACTAAATTTTTCTATCTCCGGAAATTTTTTTTTGAAATTGCTCGGGAAAAAGCCTAAATTTAATTTTGGAAAATTCTTCAAAAATTTGTCCTTAAAAAAAAAAAAAAAAAGTATTCATTGTGCGAAGCAGGATACCTTGCCCGGCTGTGGCTTGGTGGTTTCTGCTATGCAGAAGCCACCCACAGCTGGCCCCTCGAATAAAGAGGAGGCTACTTTATCTCGACGGTTAACCCACGAAGACACAGTCAGGCACATCCAGGAAATACTGGGGACTCTTCCTAATGACAACTCTCGATCGGCTAACCCTACTCGCTCAATTGACGTTGCGGCTGAGCTCCGCAGCGCTGCTCCCGAACGTGCCCAGCCAAGAAATCCCTTGGCTCCTCCCAGAATACTGCCTCTGACCTTCCCGAATGGAAAACCAAAGGAATCAACCATGTTTTTAAGTCGAGCACTATTGATTGGCAGCGGGTGCAGCCCAAGAGGCGACGATTGCAAAATCAGGCACCGCAGTTCAAAAATGTTATAACTTAGCAACGGCCCACTGTATCACGTTCTCAGCAGCCAAATACTCCACTTGGTCATAATCAGTTTGCCTCGCTGATGAGCGTTGATGTTGATGACATCGTGGAAGTCGATGAAGTGAAGGATGCGGTCAATACTAAACCAGATTTCCCATTGAAAACCAAGAAACCAAGGCCCATTAGAATTTCAGATGTTGATATTCATGCCTTGGAAGCCTTCCTATCCCCCATTATCCCATCTGATGATTTTGAATTTCGATTGTCTTCTGCTGGGGATGTCCGAATTTACGCAAAGGATTCTAACACCCACCGCCAGATACTCAAGTTGCTTAATGCTCATAATCTTGAGTATACCCATTTCTGCCTAGACGAGGATAAAACGTTCCGTATAGTGGTACGTAATCTACCTGCCTCAACTCCTGTAGACACGATTGTCCAAGAGTTTAAAAAGCAAGGCCACTCGGTTGTCAATGCGTACAATCCGAAGTCGAGGCTTCCTCATCGAGTCAACTCTGATGGAAGTATCAATGCCCAGCCGAATCAGAATATATGGTTCCTAAACCTATCCCCAGCTCCCAACAACAGGGACGTTTTCAAGGTTTCTAGAGTTGGCCGAATGCGAGTAACAATTGAAGTACCCAGAAAGAATAATACTCTGAGGCAATGCTTCAGGTGTTTCGACTTCGACCACACTAAAAATTATTGTCTAAAGAGACCTGTGTGTAAAAGATGTTCACTTGAACACCCTACTGGCTCTATTCTGTGCTTGGCGAAGACTACCAACGACCTCATTTGTGTAAACTGCCTGGGTAATCACGCGGCCTATGATCGAGCTTGTCCTGTATATTCCCTCAAACTGAACAATCGTCGATCTGGGATTAACCTTGACGCTCCACGACAACCAAGTTCTAGATGTCAAAACCAATCTATCCCGTCCTTGGCTGTCCGCAATGGACTGTCCTTTGCGGATGTTATCGGGCAAAGTAGTAAGCCTATTCCTCAAATGGACTCGTCTCCTCTTAACCGGAATACAAACAACTATAATACGGAGTTTCCTAACCTTCCTGGTAATGGCAAGAGAGCGAGATCCAGATCTAGAGTCCGTGCTCCTTCCCCTGCGCCTGTTGCTCCTTCTGCCTCCACTCCTGACTTGTTGAGTTTGTTCCAAATGATGCAAGAGCTCCAAGGGGTGGTCGCTCAGCTATCCCTCTCAGTGGCAGCAATAGCCCAGAATGTGAACCAGATTCAGGGAAGATCCTCTCTGATAATTCCCAGATATAGTGCCCATTATGACTAATGACCTCCGCATTGGATTCTGGAACGCCCGCAGCCTGGCATCAAATGCGAATGAGCTGCTTATATTTACTCTACCGCATAAAATTGACATCATGTTAATTGCGGAGACTTATTTACACCCTGGAATCAACTTTACTCTTGCAGGATTCGAATGCCTGAGAGCTGACCACCCCGACAATACTCGCCGAGGAGGCTCAGCCATTCTGATCAAGGAAGGAATTTCCTATTACCAACTTCATGTTGTCAGGGACTGGAAAGTTCAACTAACTACCGTCATGATCTCATCTAGCAGTGGAGAGCTATTGATTGGTGCAGCGTATCTTCCTCCTTCATTAGGTTGGACTAGTGCTGAATTTGATCACCTCCTTTCAGAACTGAGCCATAAGTTCATCCTAGGCGGGGACTTCAACGCAAAACACCGACTTTGGGGTAGCTACAGAGTCGACGGTAGAGGGAGCGCTCTACATGATGCTATAACGAATTCTTCAGCACAAATTCTAGCAACTGGAAGCCCTACGTGCTTTACATCCAATTCTAGGGCCACCCCGTCCTGCATTGACTTTTTTATCTACAAATCGATTGCAAGTAACCTACTTTCCATCAGGAACGAGCATGATCTTAGCTCTGATCACTTGCCGCTGGTGGCAACATTTGCGTCTGCTCCTACAACTATTGTCTCTAGATCCAGCCTGCTGAAACCTGGATTTTGTCTCTCCGCCTTCCAAGATTCACTGGATAACTCCCTTGAGCTTTCCACCTCCCTAAACACGAAGGAGGACGTGGATTCAGCCATTAACATCCATCTTACAAGGATTGGGGAGGCTGCTGCAGTTGCGGCCCCTCCGGTGTCTCCAGGCTCTCTTACGGCAAGGCGTCATTGTGTGCTCTCTTCATAAGTTGAGGGATTGCTGTTGCTGAAGAAGAGGCTTAGGCGAGAGTACATCCGCCATGAGAATCAACAGGTTGTTCAGGAGGATTTCCAACAGAGTACGTAAAAAACTGTCGTTACTCAAGGCTGAAGCTACGGATCGCATGCTGGATAACGTGACAGCTGATGCGAGCTCCAACTATACCCTTTGGAAGCTGACTGGATCATATAAAAGGCAAGCTATTCCCAAGTTTCCAATCAAAACAGAGGATGGTACATGGGCAAGATCAACACAAGACAGAGTTGAAGCTTTTGCTCAAAGTCTAGAAGATAGATTTACTCCCTTCGGAACAGCCTCTGTCCGGAGACAACAGATTGTGGCTGACAAGCTTGCGATTACACACCAAATGGAGCTTCCGGTGCCACCTATATCTGTGCAGGAGGTTAAGCAGGACATAAAAAAGTTAAATGTCAAGAAAGCCCCTGGAGATGACCAAATTGATAATCGTATTGCACGAACGCTACCTCTTAGAGCACTGCTATACCTTATACTCATCTTCAATACTTCCCTGAGGTTGAGCTACTTCCCAAAGGCTTGGAAGAGAGCTCGAATTGTAATGATCCTTAAACCTGGGAAACCACCCGAGGACCTAAACAGTTATCGGCCTATTAGCCTCCTTTCCACATTTGGTAAGCTGCTGGAAAGATGCATCCTTAGAAGATTACGTCAGTCTCAGTTGGCAATGAACGCTCTTCCCAAATTTCAGTTTGGGTTCAGACTAAGGCATGGCACCCCTGAACAGCTGCACCGTGTTGTTGAGTATATACTCGAGGGGTTTCACTCTAAACAATACGTGGTGGCTGCCTACCTGGACATACAGCAGGCTTTTGATAGGGTGTGGCATCCAGGGCTACTCTATAAACTCCAGCCATTACTAAACCCACAACTGTTCGAAATGGTTAGGAGCTTCCTCTCTGAAAGGACATTCAAAGTGGTTCAGGACGGTACCCTATCCTCTCTAAGGCCAATAAAGGGTGGAG
Organism: Drosophila serrata; assembly: GCF_035046125.1. NCBI lineage: Eukaryota > Metazoa > Arthropoda > Insecta > Diptera > Drosophilidae > Drosophila > Drosophila serrata. Next base: position 382,669 of record NW_028257162.1, read on the forward strand.
TTCCCCAAGGAAGCGTGCTGGGACCGACGCTGTACAGCTTGTTCACTCATGACATGCCGAAGTCCACGGGACATGATCAAAATTCTATGCTGGCCACATTTGCTGACGATACTGCTGTCCTCTCCAGATCCAACTGTATCTATGACGCCACTGATATGCTTCAGTTGTACCTCAAAAGGTTTGAGAATTGGGCCTGTCGCTGAAATATATCAATTAATCCGGCAAAGTGTGCTGTAGTGACGCACTCCCTCAGAAAGGAGTTGTGCCCTGGACTGTTCCTGCATGGAGAGCTTCTTGAGCAGGTCAGAGATTATAAATACCTGGGGGTCACCCTGGACACTAGATTAACCTTCGCCAAGCATACAAGGTAAGTTAGGCGTTCATTGGAGGATAAGGCCAGAAGGCAGTACTGGCTCCTAAAGGCAAATAATCACCTGAGTCTGGCGAATAAGGTCCAGATATACAAGTCCATACTTGCCCCCACTTGGAGATATTCAAGTTTACGGCATAGCGGCCAAAACTAATCTGAGTTGCATCCGGGTCTTCCAAAGCAAGTTCCTGCGGAGAATTACTGGTGCTGAGTGGTTTATTCGTAACATTGACTTAGCGAGGGACCTTAAAGTTCCCTTGTTAGGGGATATTATCAATGAACAAGCCGAACATTACACAAATAAGCTCATGTCTCACCCAAACATTCTAGCCAGGAGACTTGCGTCTCGGCGGGCAAGGCGCAGACTTAAAAGGATTCATCCCTCGGACCTTCCAAGAAGGAAAATTTATTAAACATTACCTAAACTCCCTGCCACTTTTTACACCCATCTTCATCTTCACTAATTCTTACACTTTTGTAATTTTCCATTGAACTCCATATATTGTCTAAGTTGCTACACTACAGTAACGTACAATAATAAAATCAGCTCAAAAAAAAAAAAAAAAAAAAAAAAAACCTGAGGCGTCTGCCTTCTTTGGAACTACCCAAATAGGTGAACAATAGGGGAACTTAGATTTTCGGATAATGCCCTGCTCTATCATTTCCTTAATTTGTTTATTTACCTCCTGATCAACACTCTGGGGGTATTTGTATGGTTTGCGATAAACTGGGTCTTCATGTTGAGTTTGGATAACATGTTTAATGGTACTAGTGGAAGTCAAATTCTCACCTTCTCTGTACTGAATGTCTCTATATTTGTATAGGACCTTCTTTAAACATTCCTTTTCTTCAACATTGAGATGTTCGCGTCTAAACTCATTACATTCGCGTAATTCATTATTGATCGCGAAGTTGATTGTTTCGTCAGTAATGGATGTGGGATCGGATTGCATTGCATCTGCATCCTCTGCATCTTTACTGTTTTTGGGAGTAAGGCACTTTAGGGGTGCGGTCTTCTCCAATTTTTGTTTGGTTTTGTTGTTAACCTTTTTGTCTTTTGGACTGGGACACTTTTTTAGTGTGGTCTCACCCTTTTTGATTGGGTCAAGGCATCTAGTTGATGCGGTCTCGGCCTTTTTGGTTGGGTCAAGGCATCTAGTTGATGCGGTCTCGCCCTTTTTGATTGGGTCAAGGCATCTAGTTGATGTCGCCCTTCTTATCCTCGTATCTGAATTTATAGGTTTTTGAACCTAAGGTTACAGTCTCCTTCTTGTAATCAATCTTTGCTTTGGTATCTACTAAGTATTGACGACCTAACAGGAAATCATAATTTTGAGAAAATTTATGAACATAGAATTTTTGTTCGAACGGACATATTACATTGGGCTTATTCATTATACTTTTCGTTAATTTTATTGGGCCCTTAATTGTATATACCGTGAGGTTTTCTTTAGTTTCTTTTAAATTTGCAAAATTTTCCCTAATGATGTTAATGGATGACCCTGTGTTTATCATACCTTTGTAAAGATTGTTCTGATAATCAATTCTTACATATGGACTGACTCTTCCTCTTCTCCCGTGTCCGAGATTTCCGAGGCAGTTTGATGAAAATTTACGTCTACCTCCATTTTAGTCTGTCCACTACTACTTTCTCTTTGTCTTTTTACGGGACCATTATTACCCGGGTTGTGCGAAGTAGAGGGCTGATAATTTAATGGGTTATTCTGCCTACCTTGATTTAACTTGTTCCTAAAATTGTGATAAACTTGTGGGCCAACAATAGTAGGGTTATTTGGATTTCGATTCTGGGTATTTCGATTCGAGTTACTGGCTTGATTATTATTTTGAAACGTAGACGAATAGTAAAAATTTGTATTATGTTTGGTATTGTAATATCTTTGATTATTATTTAGATTTTTGTTTCCCTTATTCCTGCGATTATTATCGTGAGATTTTTGAAAATACATGTCTTCAGGATTTTCATTATAAAAAGAAAAAAGTTCCATAGTGGCTTGTTTTAACTTTGGGATAGCGTCAATATCCTTACGAGCCATCGCCAACGACATGTACAATCTATCTGGTAATTTCTTATCAATTGTAGACTTGATAGTTAATTTAAACATATCGGAATAGTTGCGCTTAAATACGGGGTTACATTCTAATTCTAACTTATCAAAGATATTACGATGCTGTGCTTCCAGCATCTGGATGAACTTACTGATGCTCCCTGAGTATGGCGTCTCCTCCAGTTGTTTTATCAGCGTCACATATGGTCTATGATCCTTAAACGATGTGGAAAGGGTTTCTCGGATCTCCATCAATGATGTTGCTCCTGCTTGGATTACTGCTTCTAATGCGTTGTCCACTATCACTCGTTTGATAGCGCCGTAGATTATATGAGCTTGCCGGCCATCTTGTGTTGGGTACAGGGTCAACAAGTGATCAACTTGGTTGATGAATATTGACAGTTTTCCTGGTGTGCCATCGTAATAGTGCAGCTCCTTGATTTGGTTCAGCAACTGATTTAAGTGAAGCTCGGAGAGTTGTTGCACTGTTGCCATTTTTAGTTTTGTTTTGGTAAGTTTTGGTTGTATTAAAAGTCACAGAATTAAAAATTCGGATTTGAACTTTATTTCCGACCGCACAGGATTTTCGATTTAGAATACTACTTGCACGGAGATTCTTTAGCGGATCAATTTTTGAATCACTATTTCAATTCGTTGCTCTGGATAGCTAGTTGTATAGCTTATCCTTTAAGTTGACCAATACCGTACTAAAAGGATTCTTTTAATTTTTGATCCTACCGACTGCGCCAATTAAATACTTGGTTATTCGTAAGTTAACAAAAAAAAAATTTATTTTTTATATAACCGAATAATTTACAAGATATTTTTATGAGAAGAACACCGACCGAATAATTTCGTGTCTCAAACTGAACTCTGCTTATTGAACTAGGATGGGTGACGATCAAGTCTCGGTTTCGAGCTTTTGTGGATCTTGATGGATTTCGAAAGATTCTGAGAGAGAGCTTAATTGATTCTTTAATTTCTCTTGGATTCAAGTGCATTCGCTCTTGGATATAAGTGCTCTTTTGAAATTTGATAATTTTGTTTTCGAGCTAACGAGTCCGAACTTTGAGCGTGTGACCGCGACAAATAGGAAAGGATGTTTAGACAATAAAATTGTTTAGTCTACTACTGGGGACTTGTGTTTATTCTACTGTCGGACTCGTGTGGAGTTGTGGTGTCCGATGACTGTATGGTTTTCATTCGATGATGATTCATGGGTGTACATATATGTGGAATAAGTAGGCATGTGCTAAAGTCTATGGGACTGTGGATATGTCACTATATATATAATTTATATGGATTCCTAGCCATCTAAGTTCTATCTGCAAGGGTATATAAAATTCGGCATACCGAAGTTCTTTCTTGGACGTTGATGCAATATGGTCAGTACATCCGAGTGGCCCGTATGACACCAGGCACGTGCCTGTTTGGTTTAGGTGTTAGTAGGCGCGATGGAAAATATAGGACAGAATACGAGGAAATTGACTACTGGCGTGCTGCCAGGTTGTTAGCTCGCATGCTTACTAAGTGTGTTAGTATTAAAGATTTTAATTTGGGAAGGGTATCTACGTTGGAGACCAGTGTGTACAAATCATTATAATTTGCAGCATCATAATTTGCAAGCGGACGCCCAAATCATCAACAGAATTAATTCTTTCCAAAGAGCAGCAGTTCAGCGTGTAAGTAGCAAGCTTAGGAGCGACACGAGAGAATGTCATTAGCTTGCATTTCGAGCCATTTAAATTTAATAAGTTTACACGGCACCAAGTTTGAAAATTATTGAAATCTGTTTGTAAATCCGATTGGCAGACGACGTCATTGTATTGCACGCAAAGCTTGACGTCATCCGCGTACATAAGTACTCTGGAGTTAGTCAAGACTTTGGGCAGGTCATTTATAAATAATGTAAACAATAAGGATCCCAAATGGCTTCCTTGCGGGACGCCAGATGTAACCCTTAGAACATTAGATAAATTATTCTTAAAGAGGACCTTTTGCGTCCTGCCATTCAGATAACTTGAGATCTAATTAAGACGATCACTTGGAAAACCCATTAAATCGAGTTTCCTTACGAGGAGAGAATCGTCAACAGAGTCAAATGGATTACTGAAATCAATATAGATTACATCTGTCTGAAAATTTTTATGGATGCCCTTTATAATATAGGAAGAGGGCTCCAAAAGATTTGTTGTTGTAGATCTTTGCTTAATAAAACCATGTTGACATGGAGAAATAACTTATCTATTGGGTGGGCAAGAAAGTCATGTCGTTTTATTTAGTAATCGTTTTTAATCTAATTTATTTACGACTAATCGAGCACCAGGGTCACACTTTTTAGTATCGTTTTAAAGCTTATTGTCTTAGGTACTATCGACGAAAATTTGGTATTTATTCGATAACATTTGTGGAAGCTATAGCAAATTAAACATGGAGCACCAAAGTGAGCATTTTCGGCATATTTTGCTTTTTTACTTCCGAAAAGGAAAAAAAGCGGTCGAAGCTCGCGAAAAATTGTGCGAAGTGTATGGTAAAGATGCCATGAGTGATCGCCAATGTCAGCGCTGGTTTGCCAAATTCAGGCTTGGAGATTTTGGAGTTAAAGACGCCCCACGTTCTGGTCGACCATCGGCCGTTTTTGACGAACAAATTCAGGCTCTGCTGGATGAAAACAGGCGTTATTCAACGCGGGAGATGTCAGAGAAGCTCAGTGTGTCGCATACAACGGTTGAAAACCATTTGAAGAAACTTGGCTACGTAAGCAAGCTCGATGTTTGGGTTCCGCATAACATAAAGGAAATTCACCTAACTAAGCGTATCAACGTCTGCTATTCTCTGCTGCAACGGATTAAAAACGATCCTTTTTTGAAGCGGATCATTACTGGCAACGAAAAGTGGGTTGTTTACAATAATGTCCAACGAAAAAGATCATGGAGCAAGAAAGATGAGCCAGCCCAAGCCACATCAAAGGCCGATATCCATCAGAGGAAAGTTATGCTGTCTATTTGGTGGAATTGGAAGGGTGTAGTGCATTTTGAGCTGCTGGGACGGAATGAAACCATCAATTCAGATGTGTACTGTCGCCAGCTATCCAATTTAGCGGAAAAATTAAGGAAAAGGAGCCGGCACTAGCTAATCGCAAGGGTATTGTCTTTCACCATGACAACGCTAGGCCCCACACAACTTTGGTCACTCGGCAAAAATTATCGGAGTTGAATTGGGAACTGCTTCCACATCCACCTTGTAGTCCGGACTTAGCACCTTCAGATTACCATTTGTTTCGCTCTCTTCAAAACTCTTTGAATGGTAAAAACTTTGATTCAGATGAGGCTGTCGAAAACCACTTGTCTCGATTCTTTGCTGGAAAAGATCAAAAGTTCTTCGAGCGCGGAATTATGCAGCTGCCCGATAGATGTTCATTAGTGGTCGAACAAAACGGCCAATACATAATTGATTAATTATAAGTCCTGATATAAATAAATCATCTTTGAAAATATTGAAAAAAAAAACGACATGACTTTTTTGCCAACCCAATACAAAGATGCTGTAAGTGAGGGGTGATAATGTTTTGAAATAATTTAGGGATGGCCGACAACTTAGAGATTCCTCTATAATTGCTGGTATCCAATTTGCTACCTTTTTTGTGGGGAGGAATAATAAACGATTCCTTCCAAATAATGGGAAAGTGGGAGGTTTCCAAGGACAAGGTAAACAATTTCAGAAGGGGATAGCACAGGGCGTCGGCACAATACCTGAGCACACAGCCAGGAATTCCGTCGGGACCTGGCGAATAAACTGGCTTGATACGTTGAAGATCTAAAAGAAGAGAGCTTTCGTTTAGGCTAGGACAGAAAATTAAGTTTGATTTGGGTATGTCGTAGGAATAGGTCTGGTGCAGATACGAAGAGCTAGAATAGGTTGTTTGAAAAAACTGCGAAAATAGATCAGCTATTGCCTGATCATTATTTGCGGTAGTATTTTCAAATGAAAGCGAGGAAGGATTTGTTTTAGGCTTACGTTTAGTGTTAACGAAATTATAGAACTGTTTTGGGTTCTGTGAGAACTGAACACTGCGCGTTCAGCACGGTAAAGTTTGGCCGAGCTGATAAATAAGATGAAAGGGCAGATGAGAACCGGTGAATTTAAATTTAGCATACAGTCAGATTTTTTATTTTTAAGTCGGCTCAACTCTTTAGTAAACCACGGCGGTTTATTCGAGCTTGGCAGATAGTATAACGGAACACAGTAAAAAATGAATTCATGGCATTCATGTCAGTGCACATGTATAGACCGGATCAATTGAACTCGTTTATAAAATTATTCAGCCGTTCAAAGTCCGTCTTGCGAAAACATAGGACTTTATTGGCTGGACGGTCAGAAATGTTCTGTACGTCACACCCAATATCAAGTCACATCAAAAGTAGGATGATACGGATCTTCGGGCTGCGTCAGAGGCGCCACCCTGGCTAACTGACTCTCGCAGGATCAGAGACGAAACGAAGATCGAGCAAACGCTGTAAGGAATTTCGCACATGGTTGACTTGAGACAGCGAAATGTCGAACAAGACAGCGATAAAGTAATTTTGTGTATAAGTTAGGAGAGTATTGGTGGAATTGTTTGAGCACCAAATAGCACCAGGGATATTAAAATCTCCTAGGACTACCAACTGGTCTCTATCCAAAAGTCTACTGGAAACCATCTGAATAGCGGAAAGATGGTTCCAGTAAGTTGGAAGTTCCGAAAATTGAGGTATGTAGGAACAGGTAATAAAAATGGAGCTACCATTGATAGATAGCTTCACACAAAAGAATTCAACATCGAAGGTTAATAATTCTGTCGTGAGTGAGGACTCCATCGCTATAAGAAACTCCACCCCAGCGCCTGATAGGGCGACCTAGCCGATATACTGTGAACACAGCTGGAAAAACTTCGAAGCTTAGAATCTCCGGCTTTAACCAGGTTTCGGTGAGCACAATAACCTGAGATGCAAACGAAAGGCTATCAGAATACACGTTTGGAAGCTTACTACATAAGCCTCTTGCATTCTGATAGGAAATACCTAGGGAGTAGGTTAGTTTTTTGGGTCGAGATTGGAAGACGGCCTGGGAAGATTTATTCCTACAGGCCGCTTTTTGTTTTTCTTCGCTTCGAACTCCTTAAAAATGATGTACTCTGGCCAGAAGTTGGGAGAGCAAATAGTGTTAAAGAGCTCGTTGGGGACATTTATTTTGAAAGATGAAATATCCCTTGCGTAAGAAAATTTGAACTTTTCCACCTTTATCTTAATTTTTTCGGCTCTGGTGTTGCCGTGTATAAAGGCGAGAACATCTTCCGATGTTTGATCAGGGGAGAGCCGCGAGACAAAAATATGTCTCGTCGGTGGAACCGCTATAAGGGCTTTTGGCAAGGCAGATTGGTTATCTGCCGTGCCATTGTCGGCCGGTGTTCCGGGCCTAACACCCTGGGCAGATATATCGTTAAACACGGGACTTTGAGTTGTCAATATTTGCGACCCCAGGGGACAAAACAGAAATCACCGGCGGTACGGCCACTCCCGCTGCACATTCGGGTACCGATTCTTTTCTAGCGCTCGATCTCAGCACTCTTGGAATTAATGCTGAGGTCGAGGGCTGTGCCGAGGGAGGCTTCTGCTGAGAGCCCGTTGCAGGTAGTTGGGGTCCGTCTACATGCTGCCCACCAATAGCAGTTTTTTTGCGCCTAGGAGACTCATTTAATAGCGTAAGGCTATTAAATTGGGTGTCCAGCGCCAAGAACATATCAAGAGTTTTACGAAAACTCGTTAAAATGCCCTTAAAACCGCTTTTGGTTTGCCGCATGAAAGACATCATCTCCCTTTCTATACGCGACAGGCCTCACAACAGAAACGCAGGCCGATGTTTTTTTTTTACATCGTCCACCGTCCGAGCTGCAACTCCAATACACTTGGCGTGCATGACGTTGTCGCACAGCCAGCAGCCGATTGTAAGGTCACCTGCAGCAATTGCCTTTTTGCAGGTTTTGACGAAACAGACAATATTTCCGGACATTATATGGACTTACCACTGTACTTGCACTTTGAAAAAATAACAACAGAGCTATGACGATAAGAAGTGAAGAGTCACAGCGAGAGCGAGAGAGCGGGAGAGCGTGGGAGATCAGAGTAGATAAAAAGTGCAGCGGCACAGCGAAAGCGAGAGAGTGGGAGAGCGTGGGAGATAAATAGATAGCAAAAACGTTTAGCTGTTGCGACGGCGCAAACAAAAGCTAAACGAAGAAGGCACAAAGGAAATGCAAAATATGCAAAAGCTAGCACTAGCAGCACAACTAAATTGGGAAATAAATCCAATTCTAAACACAAATTAGAATAGCTGCATGCACACGCGAAGTGAACGGGAAGTTATTAACCCAAATTAGAAAATTTAAGTTAACCCCGGTGGTTAGATTGAAACTTTAACACAAAACGAGAGCGCAAGAAAAAAACACGTCCGTTCACTTGGAAAGATTAATGATTAATTAGCTTCCTTTCTTTTTATATTTTATATACACTGCGTTTCACTTGAATAGCACACTTTACATAGGGAATTTCAAATGTCGAAATCTTTTAAACAAAAAGAAAACTCGTTGATGTTTTTGTTTCTATTTATAGATCAATATAATCAATTTTAATTATAAGAAAAGTAACAAAAGTTAAATTAAATTAGCAATTAATAATGGTTAACAAAAAAAACTTAAAAACTTAAATTTTTTTTGTTAAGGTATATTTAATAAACTTAAGTATTAGGAAATGTGTTTTTATTCAATAGTAAGTATTAGTGTATTAAAAAGTATTAAAATATATATGTTAATTTAATAATGGGTCGAGCCCCCCTTATTCAATATAACCTCGTAGATCCTGTTGGGCAGCGAATCATATAGACTTTTAATGTAGTCTAGGGATATTGTAGCCCAGGCCCTCTGAATGGCATCAATTAGTTCGTCTTTTGTTAAAAATTGTTTGCCAGACTCATAAACCTTTCTGACCAGCCATCCCCAACCATTTTCAATTATATTCAGATCCGGGGAGTATGGTGGCCAGTACAGAGTTTCAACATTTTTATCTTTTAAAAAAGATTTTACATCACGTGCAGTATGTATTGGGGCATTGTCGTGCTGGAATGTCCAAGGCAAATGATTGAAACAATTTTCCAATGGTGGAAAAGCTTTTTCGAGGACGATTAGATACGCTTTTGCGTTCATGTTTGAGGATAAGAATTGGAGTTCACAAGTGCCATAGTAAGATATGGCTCCCCAAACCATAACTCCGCCTACTCGACTGTGTAAACGCTCCAATTGATGCGTCTCTTTCCTCAGATCATGAAAATAATAAATATAGCCATCTGGCCCCTCAAAATTGAACTTTTTTCATCAGAAAAAACTACGAGCCTCCACTCGTTACACCATGACATATTAACGCGGCAAAAGGTCCTACCGTGCTTCCTTTCGTTTGGGGTTAAGCGGTGGTTTTTTTTAAGTTTCAAGCGTTTAAGATGTTTAGCTTTGGAAATAACTCGCCAAACAGTAGTTTTGCTCACGTCAACACCTGCTTTTGCCCTTATCTTGCTCACAGAGTCATGAGAATGTGAGGCTTCCCGCAGAATTGCAAGCTTATCTGTGTCGCTAAGGAGAATACTTTGGCGACCTTTCATATTTTTTCCATAGTTTTGCTTGTTCTTTATAAAATTGTGTACGACTTTTCTGCTTCTTCCAATTTTTTTCGCTATATTAGCCACAGAAAGGTCAGAATCAATATAGCTTTGTATTTGGATCTGTTCCGTGTGACTTAGTGACGTTCCACGACCCATAATTGCACAAAATGATTAAACTATGTTTGAAATTCACAAATTAATCAAAAAACTTTTATGAATCAATCTTCTTGGCTGCTGAAATGACACTAAATCTAAAATGTGCTATTCATGTGAAACAAAATTGTTGTTGAATTTTTGAAGTTTTGAAGTTTTTTTGTTAACCTTTATTAATTGTTAATTTAATTTAAGTTTTGTTACTTTTCTTATAATTAAAATTGATTACTCTATAAATAGAAACAAAAACATCAACGAGTTTTCTTTTTGTTTAAAAGATTTCGACATTTGAAATTCCCTATGTAAAGTGTGCTATTCAAGTGAAACGCAGTGTATAAAGGACTAACTGCAAAGTTTGCTTAGAATCGGAAAGACGGACAGGCAGACAGACGTCTAAATCTGTACAGTAGTGTTCCAAAAATGTGCAGTATTTTTACAGTTTTACTATCCACTACACCATATATGGTAGGCACCGAAGTGACGCATTCTGTTTAGTACTGGACAATAGCAGAGTAAGTGCTCTGGCGTCTCCTGCTCCGTTGGTGCTTTACAAATTCTGCAGTTTGTGTTAAGGGGTAGCCGCATCTTCTGACTTGATCCTACTGATATGAAAGAGCTATGCCAAATAAAACACGTCTTCATTTGCTGAGTTATAATTTCAAACTGATTTTATTTTCTTAAAGTCCTAGCTTAGGTGGCTAACATGAATATCGCATAGACTTATTTTTAGATAATCCCACTCAGGTACAAGCGGGAAATTTCCGCTGCCCGATATCCTTATCTATACAAACATGTGGTGACCACTCGCAGGAGGTCCCATTGCATCGCAGGTATAATTATGTTTTATGGTCCGATAAGCGGTTATGTATATATATATGTGCAGACGCTAAATAGTGCAGTGCTGCGGCTCGATCCTTTTACATAATTTTCTTATATATACGTGTTCATGTGTGAACAGATATCCCTTATGCTTTAAGATATGTTCATGTGTGCGTTTTGGTCGAAGTTTGGCCAAAACATATTTTCGCTCTCATGTATTGACTCATCCTTGACCATTCTCTATTGGCAATGTTTTTGTAGCGTTTGTGGATCGTCGACTGGACCGCGTTTATCCGTGTTAGTATCACCTTAATGTTGCTGCGCCTAGTTGGGCCCTCTCCGGCTAGCTCGTCCGCTTTCTCATTTTCTGGTATGTCGTTGTGTTCTGGTACCCGTCGTTATCTCGTGTGAATAATTTAGGCATTCTGCCACTAACTGCGAGTTGGTTCTGACTACCTCTAGCCGCTGGACTATCAGAGTAAATCCTCACCTTCGTATCCTTAGGCCTTGTATTGAGAGTCTTGCTGCCTCCAATATAGCAAGTACCTCAGCCTGGAAGACTATCGCTGATGCTGAAAGTCGATTCAGTGCCCCAGCTCTCAGCGAAAATCCCAGCCCCCACACCGCAACTCATCTTAGAACCATCGGTGCAGAGTGAAACCGTCTCTAGTCCACTCTTCCCTCTATGGATGAGCGGCCGTGCAGCCATTACCGAATCTCATTTCGGTTATTTTATAGTCAGTGCTTGTGATGTGACCTCATAAAGAATAGTGCGATTTCCTATGCGACGATCTCTCCAGCAACAGCTTATTTTTACTCTCTCCGCACTCTGCGTCGCAGTATCTCTGATGAACAGGTCAATCGTCATAATATTCAGAGCGGCCACTGGGCAAGAGCGTAACGCTCCTGTTGCACCGGCACGGGCTGAACGTTGTATCTTCGTTAGCTTTGTTCAATTGTATGCTTCGGTGAGTGCCAGAGCCCCGTAAGTCAGTATTGGTCTTACTAATGCCGTGTAGAGCATTATTGTTTTTGGGTGTAGTCCCCAGTTCTTGCCAAACATTTTACGATAAGAGAAGAATGCTAGTCCTGCTTTTTTAGCTATTTTTTCGATGTTCCATGTGAGCTTTTGGTCCAATATCACTCCTAGATATTTAGCCTGCTCCGAAAGTTGTAGTTCGACGCCATCTATCTTTGGCATATTATACCTTGAGATTTTTTTTCTCTTTGAAAAAGCATTAGTTCCTTGAGTTACTACCGACCAGTTGTTTAAGCAATTCAATATTCTCGACATTATGCTGCTTATGACGTCGGGATAGGGTCCTAAAACCAGTAGTACTACGTCTTCGGCGTAAGCTACTGCTTTTACTCCTCCACAATTAGGTTCCTTCAATATGTGGTCCATATTGATAAGCCAGAGTAAGGGCGATAAGACTCATGACTAATCGCGCGATGTGAGTCCCACCCAGTTGGGCTATGATCGCCGGACTCGTAGCACCTATCCACTCTCTGATGCTTCTCCCAATGCCTAACGATTTGAGGGAGCTCAGGATGGGTTTGGCGTACACGTTTTGACTCACCACCTCATTCAGACCATGTCTGTTGATCGGTGCTAACTTTCCGCCTTGTCCCTTATATGGATGTGTACTAGCCTCTCTATATTCTGAGGTTAAACTGATTGGTCTATAGTCCTTTGCTAGGTTTAGGTATAAAGATTACTTTCGCTTTCCTACAAAAAAGCGGTATGTATGTTAGTATGATGCATGCATCATAAATGGCTTTGAGCCATCTACTGATGCTTTGTTTTGCAGGCCCGGGCTTGAGTGTCTTTCTGGTTCGTGCCCTCTCGCCTTCCGAGTTTTCTCGCACGTTCTCTGAAAAGTGCTTGTCTACCAGAATCTCTAAGGATTCTATAACTGACGGTGCTGCTGTGCCGTCAGGTTTCTTATTATAAGGGATGGGCTCGTGTGCTCTTTAGTAAGGATCTTACTCAGTCGTTCAGTGTCCTTTGTGTCATCTATCGCTTCGCAGTAGCTCTTCCAGGATTCCTTCTTGGCTTCGTATACGGCTTTCTTGTATTGTTTTTGTGCTTCTTTGTATGGCGTCCATTCTTTAGACGCATAGCTTGTGCTGAAGGTCTTCGTGCCCTCTTTCAGAGGTCACTCAGTTTCTTGGACTGCTTCATTAAGAATGTCACTCTACATGTCTTATTGAAGGCGTTGCTTAGTATATTTGTTAGGTCCTTCCTTGTGCCTTTTTTTTAAGGATTACATCCTTATTCTCCTGTTGCTGACATTTAAGTGAACAATTCAATTCAACTTCAATTTTGGCGCCAATATCGATCTATAATCGATTATTAATCTATACTATTATATAAAGAGGAAAGGTTCGATTGTTTGTTTGTTTGTATGAATTGAATAGGCTTCGAAAGTACTTGGCAGATTTGAAAAATTCTTTCACTGTTGGAAAGCTACATCATTCCTGAGTGACATAGGCTATATTTCATTATAAAAAAAAAAATAGGCATCCTTACTAAAATTACGATAACGTAATCCAAGGTGTTAAAAAAATATCAAAAAACTACCTTACATCTACCGCCCTCTACAGGCAGCCAGCTGAATCAAAGCATTTCCTGTCAAACATTCAAAACATATTGAAATAAGGTATTGGAGATACAAATTTTATTTTTTTGTTCAGGTTCAGTAAGAAACGAAGTCATGCCACCCAAGAAGTCGAGTTTGGGTCGTCGTACTCGCAATACAGAAGCAAAAAGACGTAAGATTAAAAATATAACTGACGAAGAACGGGCCTCCATCCGAGAGACTGAGAAGCTGAGAGGAATGCAGATGCACAACGAAGAATCAGCAGAAAGACGAGCAGATAGGCTTGAGAGAAAACGATTAAGAGTTAGACAGTCGCGTTCTGCAGCAATCGATTTGATTCACTCTCAAAATAATGAACGCGACAGGGCAAGGGTAGCTGAAGCGCGTTTACAGCTTGCAGAAGATCAAAACCTGCAATACAATCGTCTTGCATTCAGATATAATCCAACTATAGATTACAGCTCGAATCGAATGTCGTTATTGGCCGGATGCATCAGGTCTGCATATACTGTCAGGCTTCTTCGATTGAATCAGACGAAACTTCGGTCCGAGGAATATATCCATTTGCGGGATGCTGTGATGAATGCTGCAACTCTTTTGAAGGATGGCAAAACTGCTCATTCTACTTTTAAACTTCCACTATCCGTCAATCTTGGACAACAATCTACATGTTCCATCCGCAAAAATGGACCTATTGGTAAATTACTACAAGACGCCTCATTGATTATGTGGGACGAATGCACGATGAGCCATAGAGCACATATAGAGGCCGTGAACAGAACCTTACAGGATCTAAGGAACTCCTCTGCAGTCATGGGCGGGATTACTTTTGTATTTGCTGGAGATTTTCGACAGACTCCCCGTTATTAACAGAGGCACGCGAGCAGATAAGGCATGCTTGAAATCGTCTCCCATATGGACTACGATTGAAACATTAAAATTAAGGACAAATATGAGAGCTCATCTTCATGGAATCACTGATAGCGATTTCCCACAGCAACTGCTAAAACTTGGGGAAGGAATTTTTCAAACTCCAAATTTAAGCGGTCATTGTGACATTCTTCTGGATGAGTCTCTAGGCCAAATACTCCATAATTTGGAAAATTTAATAGATTCTGTATACCCTGATATCGAGAATTTGCACGAAAGAGACTTCCATTGGCTGTGTTCTCGGGCTATAGTATCACCTAAGAATGATACTGTCAATGAAATAAATAATCTGATTGTTCAAAAAGTCCCCAGCCAAACAAAAACATACAAATCGATCGACACTGTAACGAATATTGAAGATGCAGTCCATTATCCACAGGAATTTTTAAATTCGTTGAACCCTTCTGGACTGCCACCCCATGAATTGACGTAAAAAATCGGAATCCCAATCATGCTTTTAAGAAATTTAAACCCTCCGAGCATGTGTAATGGGACGAGGCTGCTTATTAAGGAGTTAAAGGACAATTTAATAGTAGCAACTATTTTCACTGGCCCAGCAAGTGGTCAACTAGCTCATATACCGAGGATACCGATGATCCCAACTGATCTGCCAATCCCATTTAAACGGCTTCAATTTCCGGTAAAAACATCTTTCGCATTAACAATTAACAAGTCCCAAGGCCAAACCTTTGAATTAGTAGGGATCGATCTGCGAAATAAATGTTTTACTCATGGTCAACTGTATGTTGGTCTATCGCGAGTCGGAGCCCCTGAAAATCAAATTATTTTGCTGCCACAAAATAAAACAACATCAAATATTGTTTACAGAGAAGCACTAACAAAATAAATGTATTTTCTTTTAGGGTTATGACCTCAATAATTGAAAAAAAATAAATAAATAAAGGATGAATATGTGTCATATTATTATTATTATTATGAATGTGTTAAAATTGACAAATCTAAATGTAATGTTTAATGCCCGTGCGAAGCCGGGACGGGCCGCTAGTATATCATATAGGAGAAAAACACTTAACGATACGCATTTGTTCGAACACAACATATGTATCATCAGCTGCTGCCAACCGTTTTCCGGCAAATATTGACGACGCGCTGATATTTGCATAAAATTTTCTTTTTTCACATCGCGATCCAACTTTTTGCTATTATACGAAGAAAGAGGTAGGTTATTGAAGAAAAAAATTTAGTGTGTGTGACCTGTGATTGTGTTTTGTTCCAAAATTCAGTACTGACGTACGTTTTGCGCTGTGAGAATTTCAAATTTGAGCCGCATATTCCCGCATATTATTTTTAAATACATTTTTTCAGGTACAATGTCAGTTTTCAAACGAATGCTTTTTCAGTATGGCATATGGAAAAATATGCTGGCAAAAAACTTTTGGCTGTAGAAACAAATATCTACAACAATATTATTGATAAAACTATTTATGGAGATAGTGAATGTGCTAAAATAGCTGTCAAAATAAAAAATTTCATCAAAAAATTGACGTTAAAATGGAGAGAAAATCATCGAATTCTTAAGAATTTTGAAAAAAATTCGTCTCGAAACACGATGGAAGACTTGGCTTGTACACTTCTCATTTCATCAGACCCATTCATAACGATGCTATCAAAAAGTTCAGTTTCCCCTTCCTAAAAGGATGAGCTAATAGATAAAGATATTATCAACCTTACTTTAAATAAAGACTCAGAGGAAAACTTTTCAGAATACACCTCATCAGATACCGAGTAGAGCTACAATTTCGGAAATTATAAATTTAATAGACTAGATGTTCAATTGAAAAAGTAATTTTTAAAGTTAATTATAAATAAATGTATGGTTCCAGAAAAGATTTTTTTTTTTTCAAAATGTTGGAATATATTTCTGATTATATAAATCTTTATTCAAGTTATATAGTTCTCCGATTCATACCTAATTTTATAAAGATGTATATATTATACATATTTCTCATATAAAAAAAATTCGTGAAAATTGGTGGAAAAGATTCCTCAGAATCGAGCAAAACAGACCAGTTCTCAAATAGAGCAAATGGAGCAGCAGGAGCAAAAAAAAATTTTCATTTACCTACCCTGGAAGAAAAAAATATTTCAATACTAATTTTGATTTGGGGTATATTTATCTACAAAATGAAATTATCCGTACGAAAATAGAATCTATTTTGCGGAAGTTATCTATAAATTGCCGCTAAATCAGCCGTTTCTCCCACTGTCTTCTTATCTTCGTCTTATTACAGAAGGTCGACTACCGGTTTTGGCGGAGCCGGGTCGTCGTGGGCCGTGTACACTGAGGCAATTAGCACTCCAGTCCCGTCCTCTGCCACAAGTCAACAACTACTACTTACTACTATACAAGATCTCGTCCTACCCGTCAAATTCGTTTGGAGTATAGTGTATCCAGACACTGACCCAGACCCTCTCCCCTAGAAGGATCGACAAATTAGCCGAAGCTGCAGTTCAGGTTAATTTGCACTATTTCCGGCATCGTGGTTGATTGGCGTGGAGTCAGGCGACTTTTCGTTGATGACCATGTCATCCAACATCTTCTTGGGGTCGTCCACTTCCTCAAGGAGTTCATGCGACCTTAGCCTTCCTGATGCGGTGCCGGATTTTATATTCCTTTTCATGATTTCCCTGATTTATCAGCAGAAGGTATGGCTGGCTCGTCTTCATCTTTGGACATTGGAACACCCTTGCATGATCAGACTGCCCCTTTGGTAGTCAAATGCGACCTCTGGGTCTTCTCGGGATCTCCCTGGCTTGGACTAGCCTTATCCGAATGCTTATGATAGCAACACTAGGCTCCAGGAAGCTTCTCAAAAACACATCGTCGCACCTGATCACCCAGTGCCCACATACCCCTTCTAAAGAGTCGAGGAAGGGGATAGGACCGGCATGGCAACCAACCTGTCAGTCACCATATCAGTTAACTTGGCCTCTATCTCCTCCCACTTCTGCCACCAGGCGTCTTTCGTCTTTAAGTTCATCAACCAGAGTCATAGCTAGACCGTCTCTGGCCACCTCACTAAACTTTTTCGCCTGCTTTACGAATAGACGCATTGTAGTCTTTGCCCCTCTTCGGCGCGGTCTCGCTCACGTCGTGTGAACGATCGCGCTTCGTCTTTGAAGACTGGAAGGCTTCTGGGTGTGCCTTCTTGTACTTTTCAAATACCGCGATCACCGCAAGGAATATGATGTTATCGGCTGCGTCTCTAGGATAAACTTTGCCTTTTGCCGCTTTCTGATCTATCATACTAAGATTGAAGCGGGCTCTGTTAGCCCTAACGCGGCTTTGGTGTTGTATTTGCGGCTCCTCTGTGCCGTCGTTACATTGATCTGAGGTGGTGCCCAACTGAGCCATACTTTTATTACCTTAAGCTCTGGGGGTGCTTGTGCAAGCGGCCCTTTTGGATCTCGACGAAGCTGTGACAACCTAACTTGGCATCAGCAGCTTATCTTCATCGATCTCCGACGTCAGTCGAGATACTAAACCCTACACTGGCCTTAGTCTCAGGACTAGGCTCCTCCTCCTCCGAAGTTTGTATACCCTTGCAGATTGAAATTTAATCACTATGAATTAATGCAATATTAATTATATATATATGTCGAAGTGTGATTCCTAGTAAATGTAGCATTCTGGTAAATTGGGAATTCGGGGAATTCCCTGCTTCTGCTTTACTAGCTGATATTGAGCGAAAGCACGGCAGCAGAGGCAGAGACGCTGTGCTGCTGAGTGAGGTTCGATGGTAAGATACCAAGAGTCTTGAGTAAGACAGAGATGGCTGCATACGCTCGACTTGAGTGAGTTTATGACGTGAGCGCGTATGCTTAAATGGTCAGGGAGTGGAACTTGGGTATTCGAACCGATCGGAACTCGCTGTGCAGCTGCGTCAATTATCAAAAGTGTTAACATGGATAACATACCCTTGCCGCCGACATATACATATATTAAAAAACAATGAAGTAATGCCTGCTTTCAATTTCATTTCATTCACCTATACGTATTATATTTACAGTTTTACATTCACAGTTTTGCATTTTCCTCTATATCTACCGATCGTTTGAATGCAGCTATTGATATAGTCGTCCGATTTTCATAAAATAATATATGGAATAACATATCATAAATTAACACAAAATGGATATGTCTTTAATTATATGAAAATGTGGTGAAAACTGAAAAAGTTATCATATTGAATTGTATTAATTTCTCGAGTGTTCCTAGGGCAGCTATATGATTAGTAGTAATGTACATAGAAAAAGGCTATAAGTAAAAGAATATATGCATCTACTGTGTAGTATTCAAAAATAATTTGTTTTCATCTAAAGTTTGATGCTATTAAAATGTAATATTTTTTAGTGACAATCTCAAGTCACTTAATTAAAGTTGAAAAATTTTGCTTAGGTATCGATGAAGGCTTTCATTTGGTTGGAATTGAGTTTATTAAGCTATATCCAAAATAAATAGGCATATTTTCTATTGCTTTTAATGTTGTCCTATGAACCGAAATCTTTTGTTTTCGTTTTCTGATAGTTTTTGAATAGATAAATTTATGCGATATAATATAATAACAAAAATAAATTTGGCGGTGAAAATAATTGTGTATGTACTTTAGTGTTCTTTATCCAACAGGGCAATGACCTCAAACACACTGCTTGGAAGGTTAAGATGTGGCTGTTGCTAAAAATATAACCGATTTAATGGGTTACATACAGTTAGAATTTTTAAAAATCAATTTTTTTTTTATTTTTTTTTCTTAATGTAAATATTTTTAAGAATACACACAGAAAGTTTCGTTTAGTTCCGGTGAATATTTCCTGAGTTATAAGTAAATTTGAAAAAGTCATTTCAGAGTGATCTATGTAAAGTGTTCCTATGTATATGTGCATTCCAAACTTTAAACGTGTTTTTCTCAAAATGGCGTTTTCAAAGTCGGTGACCAACATTGCTCGAAAACGGCTAGCCCGATTAGTCTCAAATTTTAACACGACCTTTTTAAATATATTTTTTAGAAATTAATCGAAGATTTTTTCTTTCCGATAAATATTTTATTTCTTATAAACAATTTAAGGTGAAAATTTCGGCGAAAAATGTATTTTTTTTTTTGCGAAACTTGCATTATGTCAAAAAAAATTACTTTGCTTATTCCTTCGATTAATTTCTAGATTTGACATTACTTTGATGAAATCTGTTTGGTTTTTTAATTTCTGATGATCCAGTTCCGGTATATAGTGGTCACCGCAAAACGTCTTTTTTAAGAGGAGCTCCCGGATAACAGGTGTAACTCTTCTCCACATACATATTTTTACTAGTTTTAACTCTTAAAATACAGTTAAAAGATACTATAATAAGTGTATAAAGGGATCAATAAGTTAAAAAGATTCTTCAGAAAACACTCTGAAAAATTCACTTTTTTTAGGCCCTCTAACTGTATGTAACCCCTTAAACGCCGCCACAAAGCGCAGACGTTAATCCTATTTAAAACCTTTGAGCCCATCTTAGGTTAAAATTCCGGGAACATCGGATATTTTCTAAGAAATAATTAAACTTAATTATATGTAATATAATGTTATGTAACATTTTGTAGTTGAAATTTGAGTTTCCTTTAAGAAACAATAAAGCTATTTTTTTAACATTTTGTTATGTTCTTAATATTTATATACTGTTTAACTCTAAATAATAAATACAATCTATACATATATATAAAGAGGAAAGGTTTGATTTTTTGTTTGTTTGTTTGTATGAATTGAATAGGCTCCGAAAGTACTTGGCAGATTTGAAAAATTCTTTCACTGTTGGAAAGCTACATCATTCCTGAGTGACATAGGCTATATTTCATTTAAAAAAAAAAAATAGGCATCCTTACTAAAATTTCGATAACTACCTTACATCGCGTGCGCTGCGAAAACTATTGATGATAGAACAAAATGATATACTAAATTTTTTTAGAACACACCATTATCTACAAAAAATCAGCGGCAGCATATCTCTAACTATTACAGTCATGTCACAATAAGCGTTTTTTTATTAAAAAAAGAAATTAAAATACCACCGCTACAAAAATTGCCCAGCAGGTGGTCAACTAGCTCATATACCGAGGATACCGATGATCCAAAATGATATGACAATCCCATTTAAACGGCTTCAATTTCCGGTAAAAACATCTTTCGCATTAACAATTAACAAGTCACAAGGCAAAACCTTCGAATTAGTATGGATCGATCTGCGAAATAAATGTTTTACTCATGGTCAACTGTATGTTGGTCTATCGCGAGTCGGAGCCCCTGAAAATCAATTTATTTTGCTGCCACAAAATAAAACAACATCAAATATTGTTTACAGAGAAGCTATAAAAAAATAAATGTATTTAGTTCAAAGGCATTTTTTCTTTTGTCATTTTGAAATGCCTAAAAGATCAAGATATCAACTTTCTAGAAATAGTTCCCAGGCCAGGGCATCAAAAATACGTCGAAATGAAGAATCTTCATCAGAAGCTGAAAATCGTCTTTCAATTCATAGACAATATGTGGCACAATCGCGTGCTAGAGAGTCGAGTACCGAGCGTTCGCAACGGCTCGCTGAACAAAATTTGAGAACCTCTCAAGCACGCGCGCGAGAATCGAGTCTTGAGCGTTTACAGCGTCTAGCTCAACAAAATTTGAGAACCTCTCAGGTACGCGCGCGAGAGTTCAGTCTTGAGCGTTCGCAGCGCCTTACTGAACAAAATCTAAGAACCTCACATGTGCATGCGCGAGAGTCAAGTACTCAGCGTTTGCAGCGGCTTGAAGAGCAAAATATCAGAAATATTCAATCTCGCACTAGGGAATCAAGCTCTGAGCGTTTCCAACGCCTACAAGATCAGAGAGAACTAAATGTGCAAGAAAGAGTCCTGAATCCGCCTACGACAACTGTGACTGCCTTCTTCACCTTATACCAGGAAGATGCTTTTGCCATAACCTTGATGTATTCAGAAGTGCCCTCTTATCTACAATATGCCACAGAGAAACGTGACAGGGTACAGCTAGTTATTAATATGTTTAATCATTAAAAAAAAAGTATATGTTCATGAGGTACATTGCAACGAATTCTTTTGTGACCGACTGTATATAAATGTAGGAGGTGAAACCCCAGGATCATCGGTCATTGTTAATTACTTTTTTTATATTATATTTATATTTATGTATTTATATTATTATGAGTTTACTCTATTGGTAATCTGTTTTATTTAAAACAATTATTTATTTATTTTCAGTACGCTCACAAATTGGCTTATTTAATTGGACAAAGTATTCAACGGGATATAGCTGACACGCTTTTGGATAAGCTATTCTATCTTTAACTTTGTAAAAATTTTCTGTTCCTAATAAACTAAAAGCAGAAACATTTTTTTTATTTTTCTGGGGGTAAAGATAAATCCTTTTGAAAATCACCTAATAATCACAAAATAATCTCCAAAAGGGTCTTCCTGACTAAAACATGACTTCGCGTTACTTATTTAGCATAAACTTTTTTGAACTTCATTGCTCATGATCTTCGAATACATCGCTTTTTATACCCTTGCAGAGTATTATAGTTTCAGTCAGAAGTTTGCAACGCAGTGAAGGAGGCACCTCCGACCATATAAAGTATATATATTCTTGATCAGCATCGACAGCCGAGTCAATTTAGCCATGTCCGTCTGTCCGTTTCTACGCAAACTAGTCTCTCAGTTTTGAAACTATCTGAATGAAACTTTGTAGTTAGCCTTCTATATACTCTCACTCGTACATATGTCGGAACGGGCCGGATCGAACGACTATATCATATAGCTGCCATAGGAATGATCGGAAAATTTTTACCAAAAAATAACATTTTCCAGTTTTTAACAGAACTTGATCAAATTTAAGATATAGCCATTTTATAATATTCTACAGTTTTGTGTAAAATTTTATGAACAACGGACTACTATATCATATAACTCCCATAGAAACGATCGTTAAATATAGAGGAAAAATGCAAATCTGTGAATGTAAAACTGTAAATATAATATGAATAGCTGAATGAAATGAAGGCAGGTATTACTTTGTTTTTTTAACGTTAATATAAATCATTTATATTGTATTGATTCCTAGTATACGAAGTTCTATCTGCAAGGGTATATAAACTTCGGCGTGCCGAAGTTAGCTCCCTTTCTTGTTCGCTATACTTTTGATCTGTAACTTAATTTTTCAAAACAAATTCTCATATACTTCCTGTGTATTCAAATGTCAGTTTGGCGGGATTAGCTCTACATTTTATCTGACATTAATAGAATTCCATTCAATTTCATAGTTAGTGCACAAGCTCTTTTCTGCTCAAGCTTAATCGTCATCATCTGTCATCATATGTCAGTTTAGCAGGATATAAATTGGAGTACAACGCTCCATTCTGCATAAGCTCGATCATTTGGATATCCGATTTTTGCGGTCGTCAAGTTCTTCTAACAATTCAAAAATCTCTCGCTTATCAGGTAGACTGCATACACTATCATGTGCATACTTATGGATTCGCTTAGTAGTTAGTGATTTCTACAAATGACGATTACCATAAATCAGTTCTGCAATAACAAAAGGTCCCTTAAATTTTGAATCTAATTTTGTTTGGTGCCTCGCTTTTCAAGAGCACATGATCGCCAATCGTATGTTTAACAATTCGAATTTAATCAACTCTTGCTTTATCAATATTACCTTAGCCTTCTCTCTATCTTTCTCTATAGCTTTGACACAATTAACACATCATCTATGTAAACCACTGCATAGGTAATGCCTAAATTCCTAAGGGCTCGGACTATGGACGTTGAAAAATAGATGACGCGTTCTTCAGTTCAAACGGCTTTGGTGAAAATTCGTATTGACCCTCCGGGGTCACAAATGCGGCTCTTTGAATGGAATCGGTGTAAATGGGCACCTGATAAAAGCTACATTTTCCGCCTCAGAGGCCATCAATTTGGTCTGAGATTAATAGCAAGGGATACCTATCTTACACTTTTTTTGCATTCAATTCTCGATAATCTTACCCCTTGTGCTAGGTCTTCTTAAAATTGCTTCTAAGATTTGATGAATTTTATAGCTTACTATTTGCTATTCCATCTATCAAGCGGATTTCCATTAAAGGTACTCGCCTACTAGTAAGATCAATAAAGAACATGGACTATTTGACCAATATATCATTTAGTTTTGTTATATCAGTATCAATAAAGTCGATTAAATTTAATGTGCTATCATCAATTACCGATAATACCGTTTGAATTCTGTTAATATAAAATATTTTTCATTCTAACATAACTCCAAAACCAGTTGAAAAATATCTTATCCAATTATCTATTGATCTTCTAACTGATATAATTATTGGAAGTTAAGTTCAGAAATTCGTACGGTGGACCGAATTTGCATATTGTTTCTGACAACATTGTCGCCTATACCTCTTAAAACTTCAAAATTCTGGCATTATTTGCCGGCTAGCTTTTCGCTAATTGTTTCCTTCACCAACAAGCACTTGGAACCAGAATTAAAGAAAAGTGGAAACCGCTCACCAAAATGTATTACAGTTCCGAAGCATGTCACCGTTGATCCGCTGTTGCTATAGCCTCATTTTTTCTCTACTGCTTTTCTCTTGCGGCACTCTATTGCCGCGTCTGCAATACCGAAACCATTCGGCGGAAAAGTGTCCAAACTTTCTTTTTGAAAAAAGTTTTTCAAAATTTGTCTTTTTACCAAAAAAAAAAAATGTGTATCTATTTAGTGAAACTACATTGTATACAGCTCCGACGAGAGTCAAATAAGTAAAATAAATACGGCATATAAACGACGTATTTGTATTACTATTATTTTAACTAAAGGGTGGCGAATTCGTTGCAGACGCCACCCAAAGCAAAGAGGAGGCATCTCTCCCGAAGCCTCGCCTCTTAACGTATGAGGAGTCTGTGAAGCAAATCCAGGAATTGTTGGATTCTCTCTGTTGATAATTCTCGGTCGTCCACTCTGACTCCCTCTAAAGACGTTGAGGCTGAGATCCGCACCGCAGCTTACAAGCGTCCTCAGCGTATGGGCTCTGTGATTTCCCCTGAGAAGTCCGCTATTCCTAAGAATTCACCAGAGCCTACCACTCCTACTAACTCCTCCCCGAATGCTGACTTTGACCTTTTCCTGAATGGAAATCCAACGGAGTGGATCATGCGTTTAAATCGAGCTCCATTGGTTGGCAGAGGGTGCAGCCTAAGAGGAGACGATTGCATAACTTGGTGCCGCATAGCAAAAAAGAAACAGCTTCGCGAAGGATTATTGAATCATGTTATGATTCTATCATTCCCATACTCAGTTTGATTATGATGACATGGTAGATGTCGATGAAGTGAAAGATGCAGTCAATAAAATACCTGATCCCCCATAAGAATTCCATATGTCGTTGATATTAAAGCCTTGAAGGCCTTCTGTCCGAATTTACGCTAAGAATTCAGACACCCACCGCCATTTTTGTTTAGACGAGGTTAAAACGTAATGCAGTAGCCTCCATTTCTGTTGATATGATTAATTGATGTCAATGCGTATAATCCGAAATCAAGGCTTCCTCCTCGGGTTAACTCCAATAGAATTATTATTGCCCAAACCCAACCAACATATATGGTATGTAAGTCTGGCTCATGCTTCCTACAACAAGGACGTTTTGAAGGTCTCTTTAGTTGGACGAATGGAAGTGACAATTGAATTACCCTGGAAAAACAGGTCTCTGTGGCAGTATGTTTTGACTTTGACAACACCAAAATGATTGTCTAAAGAATGTTTGTGGACGTTGTTCACTTGAACATTCAACTGGCTCTATTCTGTGCTTGGCGAAGACTGTCAATGACCTTGTTTGTGTAAACTCAGAGGGTAATCACGCGGCCTTTGATCGAGCTTGTCTTGTTTATTTCCGAAAACTGAACAATCTTCGCTCTGCGATTAAACTTGCCGCTCTCGTCGTAAGCCAATTCTAATGGACTCCTCAAGTTTTAATCGGAGTGCAACTTACTATAATACGGAGTTCCCTAAACTTCCTGGCAATGGCAAGAGTGCGAGATACAGATCTAGAGTTCGTGCTCATTCCTCTTCTTCTGTTCCACATTCGGCCTCCCCTCTTGACTTGTTAAGTATTTTCAGAAGGTGGTCGCTCAGCCATCACTCACAGTGGCAACTCTAACCCTGAATATGAACCAGTTTCCAAACGGATCCTCTCTGAAAGTTCCTAGTTATAGAGCCCATTATGTCTAATGACCTCCGCATTAGATTCTGGAATGCCCGCGGCCTGGCCACAAATATGAATGAGCTCCTTTTTTTCCCTACAGCATAACATTAACATTATTTTAATCGTTTTTTTATCAACTTTACTCTTGAAGGTTTCGTATGCCTGAAAGCTGACCACCCCAGAAATTTAATATTACTTATTTTGTCAGAAATTTTAAATTTCAACTAGCGTCATGGTCTCAACTAGCATAGAAGAGTTATTGATCGGTGCGGCATATCTTCCTCCTTTATTAGTTTGATCAACTCCATTCAGACTTCAACGCAATACTTAGACTGTGGGGTAGCTACAGAGCCGACGGTAGAGTAAGAGCTCTACAATATGCTATAACCAATTTTTCAACAAAACTTCTAGCAACGGGAAGACTTACTTGCTTCCAATCCAATTCTAGGGCCACCCCATCCTGCATTGATATTTTTGTCTAGAAATCGATTGCGAGCTTTAAACACTTTTTTAGAAAATTGTGTCAGTCCCCGAAGGCAAAGAACGCTCTTCCCAACTTTCAATTTGTGTTCAGACTCAGGCACGACACCCCTGAGCAGTTGACCATGTGGTTGAGTTTATAATCTAGGGGTTTCACTGAAAGCAATACGTGGTGGCTGCCTATCTAGACATATAGCAGGCATTTGATAGGGAGTGGCATGCAGAGCTACTTTGCAAGCTAAGCGATATTTCGGAGCCCATCCGACAGGAACAGAATCCAATGCTGGCCACTTTGCTGACGATACTGCGAATTTCTCTAGATCCAACGGTATTTATGACGCCACTGCTATGCTTCAGTTTTACCTTAAGGGGGTAGACCACCCTGACATTGTTTAAAAATTAATTTTTTTTTACTTAGTCTTGATGCCGATATTCTTACGGTCATTTTAAGACATCGGTCATTAAAAAAATCTCAGATTCTACAGTCATTAGAAATGAGCGCTGCCGGTATACCTTAGAGTACTTTCTTTATCTTCTTTTCCGTTTTTCTCAAAACTACGTTTTTTCAAACGGTGTACATGATTTCTCAAAAACCGCAAAACCGATTCTCTTTAAAATTTTTACACAGCTTCTCTATAATGCCCTCAATAGCATGACGTAGGATTTTTTCGATATGATTTTTTGTTTTAAAGTTATAAATTTTTAAAACAAAATTTTCGTCAAAAAAAAATTTTTTTTTTTAAAGTGCTCTCATTTGCTCAAAAAAATTTTATCCCAAAACGGCTAAGTCATGCTAAAGCCATACTTATATAGTTTATAAAAATTTTTATTTTTGAATTTTAGATCACAAATGTGGTGTGCAGCATGTACACCATTCCCTAAAAAAAAATCGTTTTTTGACTGGCTATATCTCCGCCGTTCGTGAAAATATTTTTTTTCAATTAGTATTTCTTTAGTTTAAGGGGTTACATACAGTTAGAGGGCCAAAAAAAAGTGAATTTTTCAGAGTATTTTGTGAAGAAACTTATTAAATTATTGATCCAAAAATTTATACACATATTATAGTATCCTTTAACTGTATTTTAAGAGTTAGAACTAGTAAAAATATTTATTTGGGAAATAGTTACACCTGCTCTCCTGGAGCACCTCTTAAAAAAGGCGTTTTGCGGTGACGACTATATATCGGAACTGGATCATCCGAAATTAAAAAACCACACAGATTTCATCAAAGTAATGTCAAATCTATAAATTAATCGATGGAATAAGCAAAGTAATTTTTTTTGACAAAATGCCAGTTTCGCAAAAAAAAAAATCAATTTTTCGCTGAAATTTTCGCCTTAAATTGTTTATAAGAAATAAAATATTTATCGGAAAGGAAAAATCTTCGATTAATTTATAAAAAATATATTTAAAAAGGTCGTGTTAAAACTTGAGACTAATCGGGCTAGCCGTTTTCGAGCAATGTTGGTCACCGACTTTGAAAACACCATTTTGAGAAAAACACCTTTAAAGTTTGGAATGCACATATACATAGGGGCACTTTTCATAGAACACTCTGAAGAGTGCCTTTTCAAATTCACTTATAACTCATGAAATATTAACCGGAACTAAATGAAACTTTCTGTGTATATTCTTAAATATATTTACATTAAGAAAATAAAATTTAAAAAAATCGATTTTTTTTAAATTCCAACTGTATGTAACCCCTTAACATATGTACTTTGATGTACTAATAAATAAAAAGGTGTATTCCTAATAACTAAGTCAAAATGAATTTTTTGAAAAACAGGGTGGTCTTCTCCCTTAAGAGGTTTAAGAATTGGGACTGTCGTTGAAATATATCCATTAACCCGGCAAAGTATGTTGTAGTGATGCACTCAAGTTTATGGTATTGCGACACTACAGGAAAATATACAATAATAATAATAATATTTACAACTACATGACGGGTCAAGGACTCTCATTTCGACCATCCTGAGGACTACAGCATAAGTGGCAGCAGCGTGCCCAGCCCGATTTCCGCTCCTGCTACCTCCTCCAGAAGAGCGCTCTCCTCGTCGAATCGGCGGCACTCGAAGCCTACGCGGCGCGTGTCCTCAACGATTCCAGATCCGCACTCCGGGCAGCCTTCCTCGTCGTCATAGCTCAGCACCTCGGTCAGATTTTTAACCACCTGCCGCTTCAGCTCATCCTAGTTCCGCCTCCCGATTGTTTAGACCTCGTAGGGCGTTCCGCATCTCTGTCGTCCGAGACCTTCCTGAATGCGTTTTCCACCCTGCAGCGCACAATCTGTGTGTTGCCTCCACGTCCCGCATGTAGAACTTGGTCTCGATTCCAAAGACTCCACCTTGCGGCTGGTCTCTGTGCTCTCCTTTCACAATGAAAGCGGTGCCCCAACCTGATTGTACCCGCCTACAACTTAGTAGATTTCCTATCCAAAAGTTGATGGCGGGGTGCGTGTTGTTTTTTCCTAGGGGGTCCATTCTAGCGTCTGTGCTTACGTTTTTCAATGCCCCAGATATGTCAACAAAAACTCCAAGTGCATATTCTTTATTGTGCAGGGCTCTCTCAATGGTAGCTACTAACGAATATAGTGCCGTCTCCACTGATTTCACTTTGGCTGAGGCATGCTGGTCCCCCACATCGTTTCTGATGGAAAGGTCTAGCAGTCTAGCTTCTTGAGTAGAAAAGAGGTGAGGCTTATTGGCCTGTAGTCCTTGGGACTAGCGTGACTGCTCTCTCCTTCTTTAGGCAGGAAGACAATCCGAGAGGTCTTCCATTGGATATATCCCAATCCAATGGAGACAAGCTATATATATTGTTGAGGGAGATCAGGATGGTATCTGCGTAATAGCAGCAGCTGCTCCAAAAGTGCTTCCTTCTGTAGAACCTTGTACGGTCAACAGTGTCTGGCTTCGTATCAGTCTTGAAGGCCTTCTTAACCTTTTTTTTAACCGTTTCTTATAACGGTGGACTCCTCACTCACTTCAGAATTATTAACCTTCGATGTTGAATTCTTTTGTGTGAAGCTATCTATCAATGGTAGCTCCATTTTTATTACCTGTTCCTACATACCTCCATTGTCGGAACTTCCAACTTATTGGAACCATCTTTCCTCTATTCAGATGGTTTCCAGTAGACTTTTGGATAGAGACCAGTTGGTAGTTGGTAATAGCCCTGGTGCTATTTGCTGCTCAAACAATTCCACCAATACTCTCCTAATTTATACACAAAATTACTTTATCGCTGTCTTGTTCGACATTTCGCTGTCTCAAGTCAACCATGAGCGAAATTCCTTACAGCGTTTGCTCGATCTTTGTTTCGTCTCTGATCCTGCGAGAGTCAGTTAGCCAGGGTGGCGCCTCTGACGCAGCCCGAAGATCCGTATCATCCTACTTTTGATGTGACTCTTGATATTGGGTCTGACTTAAAGAATATATCCGACCGTCCAGCCAAAAAAGTTCTATGTTTTCGCAAGACAAACATTGAACGGCTGAATAATTTTATAAACGAGTTCAATTGGTTCGATCTATACATGTGCACTGACATGAATGCCATGAATTAATTTTTTACTATGTTCCGTTATACTATCCGCCAAGCGTTGAGCTGACTTAAAAATAAAAAATCTGACTGTATGCTAAATTTAAATTCACCGGTTCTCAATCTGCCCTTTCATCTTATTTATCAGCTCGGTCAAACTTTACCGTGCTGAACGCGCAGTGCTATAAAAACTATTTAACTCGTTGTAGGGCCCAGTTCTCACAGAACCCAAAACAGTTTTATAATTTTGTTAACACTAAACGTAAGCAAACAAACAAACAAATCCTTCCTCTCTTTCATTTAAATCGTTTATTATTCCTCTCCACAAAAAAGGTAGCAAAGTGGATGCCAGCAATTATAGAGGAATCTCTAAGTTGTCGGCCATCCCTAAACTATTTGAAAACATTATTACCCCTCACTTACAGCACCTTTGTAGATCAGTTATTTCTCCATGTCAACATGGTTTTATTACGCGAAGATCAACAACAACAAATCTTTTGGAGCTCTCTTCCTATATTATAAAGGGCTTCCATAATAATTTTCACGCAGATGTATCTATACTGATTTCAGTAAAGCATTTGACTCCATTAACCATTCTCTCCTCGTAAGAAAACTCGATTTAATGGGTTTTCCAAGTGATCTTCTTAATTGGATCTCAAGTTATCTGAATGGCAGGACGCAAAAGGTCCTCTTTAAGAATAATTTATCTAATGTTCTAAGGCTTACATCTGGCGTCCCGCAAGGAAGCCATTTGGGATCCTTATTGTTTACATTATTTATAAATGACCTGACTAAAGTCTTAACTAACTCCAGAGTGCTTATGTACGCGGATGACGTCAAGCTTTGCGTGCAATACATTGACGTCGCCTTCCAGTCGGATTTACAAACAGATCTCAATAATATTCAAACTTGGTGCCGTGTAAACTTATTAAACTTAAATGGCTCGAAATGCAAGCTAATGACACTCTCTCGTGTCGTTGCTATGCTTGCTACTTAAACGCTGAACTGTTGCTCTTTGGAAAGAATTAATTCAGTTTATGATTTGAGCGTCCGCTTGGTCCCAAAACTTGACATTATTGATCATATTTCGTCTATGGTGAATAGAGCCAGGGGTGTGCTTGGAGTTATTAAACGGTGGTCGAAGGAATGCAATGACCCCTATGTTACTAAATCCTTATATACTTCCTTAGTTCGTCCTATCTTAGAATATGGATGCTTGGAGCCCTTAGTTCGGCGTCCATAGTAAACGCATCGAGTCGGTTCAAAAAAACTTTTTACTTTTCGCTCTATGTGGTTTAAATTGGGATGCAAACCAAAGATTACCTTCCTACTCTAGTAGACTCCTATTAATAAACTTACAGTCCTTAGCCAATCGTAGAACGATGATAGGTATAACCTTTATTTTTAACCTTATCCATGGTGATGTGGAAAGTGCTGACTTGTTAAGTCAGCTCAATTTCCACGTACAATGTCGAACTACTAGATCCTATATCCCATTACTGCTGTGCCACTGTAGAACCTCCTTCGAGCTGCATGAACCTTTTAGAGTGTTATATGCAAATTATAATGATTTGTACACACTAATCTCTAACGTAGATAGTCTTCCCACATTAAAATCTTTAATACTAACACACTTGGTAAACATGCAAGCAAACAACCTGGCAGTACACCGGTAGTCAATTTCCTCGTATTCTGTCCTATATTTTCCATTGCGCCTACTAACACCTAACCCAAACAGGCACTTGCCTGGTGTCATACGGGCCACTTGAATGTACTGACCGTAGTGCATCAACGTCCATAAAAAATCGAAATTGTTCTAAATGGTCTCTCTCACTCCTCTGATCGATTTTCCGCCTGAGGTGGGATAGGCCTCACCATGCAGGTATTGCACGGAGATCTGCTGGAAAAATTCACTTTTTTTTTTAGACCGCTCCCCATTTGTTGCTTGGTAATTTCCATGAGACATGCGTAGTTCAGATGACCAATCCTTTTATGCCATAAGAAAGCTTCGGACTTACATATGTGCAACATAACATTTGTTCTGTGATTCAGTAAACAAATACAAATTGTCTCTCTGTTTACAATTATCCGGGCATCTCCGTTAATTTTGGCACACACAGAACGTTGTTTAGCTTCAGCTCTTACATTCCGATTCGCAGGTTAATTTCCTTTCCTTTCCTTCCGCTCTTAGCAGGCCGTTGTCTGCGCGTCCGATCGTTTCGATGTGCTCTTGAAAATCGTAAATTTGTTTTTGTTTCAGCACATATGGCTGGTCGCGCCGCTGTCAAGAGACCAAGTTTCTTGACCAAGAGAAACGCTGTTCAGCTCGCCTAAGAGAGAAGCTTTTGCTTTCTCCTTGCTCTCTACTGTCAGTTCATTTCTAAATGGCCTAATTCACCACATTTATAGCACTGTACCGTTCCTTTACCTTTTCTCGGCCGTTGCTTGACAACCCCGCCTGCTCGCTCGTCGTGTTCTCGCCGTCTCTTCTTTCTCCTCCTTCCTTCAACCTTATGCACATATTCTCGAATGCCGGTAAATTGTCATGCTTTTCCTAGCAACAACAATACTTTCGTAATCTCTTGGGGGGCTGGAGAGCAAAATGACTGTTCCTAGCTCCTCATTGAATTCGATTCCGACACTCGCTAGTTGATCCAAGAATTCGACGAAGGCGGTGCTAGGGAGGGTCTGGGTCCATAACCTGTTAAAGGGAAATCGTTACCCGCTCAAGAAGATGATTAAGAGATCTAATCTGCTTGAGAGTTTATTTACGACTGACTCGCGCTCTTTATATATATATTTGCATAAATGCAAGTAAGTGTTAGGAAACGAATATGCATTGCTTCGGGATAATATTTATATTTAACAAATGTAAGTCAGGAAAAATATAAATTGGTTTACGTTAACAAAAACTGTTACAAAAGTGTGTTGTGTCCTGCGAAAACTAAACTTTACGAGTTAAATAATTTTTATAACACTGAGCGTTAAGCATGGTAAAGTTAGACCGAGCACTTAGATAACTAGAGAGAAAATTGGGGAACTGGTGAGTTTATATAATATTTATGATAAATTCTAGACTTTACATATTTTTGGCGTGTCAGCTCTTTGTTAAACCAAGATGGTTTATTAGAAACCAACGGATAGGTTACCGGAACACTTAACGTAAAGAAAGAGTTCATAGCATTGTAAGAAATGTCTACGGCGGTTACCATGTCAGAGCACATGAGAGGGCACAGATTGGCCCAATTACATCCGGATATTGAAGTTTTTGGAAAACAGCGAACTTTGTCAACTTTTCGATTAGGTTTAATTCCTATGATATTACCCATATCGATAGTCACTTCGAATGTTGAATGGTAAGGATCTTCAGGTTGCGTAATTGGAGGAACTCTATTAAGGCTTACGCCTAACCGTAACCGGCAGCGCAGCTATGCGGCTTTATACATAAGAATATATGTACTTAGGCCAAGAACCAACTTATGCTAGAACAATATAATATTCACAATTCAAAATTAATACTGCACTGACGTGCATGTCTATTAAATCATTTTTTTATGCACAATATTACATGGCGACCGTGGCAAGTGCCACGTACCGTAAATCATCAAATAAATGAATAATCAATTAATATCTGGAGCATATGGAGCAAACCGAAATGAAATAATGGCGAACGACGGATGGAAAAATAACTAAGTGAGTACAGGGGGCATGAGCCCTCATGATACTTTGCAACGCAAAAGACGCAGTGGCATTAAAGATTAAATTAAACAAGGGAAGTCTGAGATCGTAAGGCTCTTATATAAAACCATTAACCCACTACCATGGGAAACTGCGGCCAAGTTGCACGACGAACTCAAATATCTTGTGTCCAGCCAAAACCAATTCCAAAAAGACAACAACTATGTCCAGCAGACTGCGAGGGACCGCTATACAGCCCACATTGCCTGGGCACATGCCAGTGGCCATCAACAAGTAAAACCTAGTACGAGAGGCAGACCGCCGCTTTTACCAACGCTGAAACAAAAAGAAGTAAGAGGGGCAGACCGCCGCTTGTGCCAACGCTGGAACACACCAAGGGTTAAGCATTAAAATTAATATTATTAATATATTTAAAATTGTAAAATATTGTAATGCCCGACGAAAATTGAGTCGACCGACAAGTTGTTTGGCCCGAAAAGCCATTCGAAAAAATATTGAAATTTTTCAAAAGTTATATATGTCTATAGAGACAAAAAAAAAAAAGTAAATCAGCAGAAATAATCAGAAACTTTGTCAACATGTTAGATCTAACAAATGTAGACTCGACCGGTATTATAATTAAAGTCGAATTCCAAAATTCAGATTTAAAATTAATAGCAATACTAATGATAATAATATTTGAAAAAATTCTGATGCATTTACTGTACAAAATGTATAAGTATCAAAGTAAATGCATTAAGAAATGCTATCAAAGACAGCCAAATGACCTGGATAAAATTTAAGAACATTTTTATAATATAAAAAAGCAACAAAGATTGCTTAAAATAAAAAGAAACAAAAATTATACATATATATGTTTTTGCATTCGAGCTATCTAAAAGCAATTCAATTCAATTTACATTACTAATTAAATTCTTATCGTATACTGAATGCCGAGTTAGTTGAAATCAAATCAAAATTTGACAAGTCTTATAAATGCTTAACGCAAAATAGAAACATTACGAACGTGACTATATGTAAGCACGCAATGATATTAGTTGCCTGTTTTAATAAAGCACGATCATTGATACACGACAACAGAGAAAAACTAAACTCTCACCATTCTTCATATGTATAAATATTTTTACATAGATTAAAAAATAATCTAAATAGCATTAAAACAAAGAACTTACTGGATATTACAATACCCTCGATACTGAACACTCCAGCCGTAGTCAAAGAAGATATAAATACAGACATAGACATTGTAAGCGATTCCGAAGTGGCAAATTATTCAGAAAATATAAGAAATAAATAATAGTTAAAAAAAAACTAAAAAAAAAACACGCTTTTATAAATAACCGAACTAATTTATAATTACAAACAAAATGATCAAATTCAAAGCAATAGTATATAATCTATCTATATATATAAAAATGCTCTGTTCGTGTCTACATCCTTCATAGACTTGAAAAGTTCTGAACCGTTTAAGCCCAAATTTTTACACAACTTGCGTTGAGGTTCCAGCTCGGTTATTGCCTACTTTTGATGTTGATAGCTTATCTGCGGTTGCGAATATATCAATTTTTTTAGCGTTTCCCCGTGCCCCTACTGCTTCGCCCTCTACAGGCAGCCAGCTGAATCAAAGCATTTCCTGTCAAACATTCAAAACATATTGAAAGAAGAAATTGGAGATTAAAATTTTATTTTTTTGTTCAGGTTCAGTAAGAAACGAAGTCATGCCAGCAAAGAAGTCGAGATTGGGTCGCCGTATTCGCAATACAGAAGTAAAAAGACGTAAGATTACAAATATGACTGACGAAGAACGGGCCTCCATCCGAGAGACGCGGCTGCGCGATGAACTTTTACTCATACAGGTTAATGGTTCGGAGGACCGATTGCAATCATATATTGAAATGTCGTCAGTTGTTTCATCAGTACATTGTCGATATGCATGCAAAAATTTAAACAACGTTTGCTGTTCCTCCGATTGAATCAGAAGAAACTTCGGTCAGAGGAATATATCCATTTGCGGGATGCTGTGATGAATGACCGTAATACAACCAACGTTGGAAAGCTCACGATTTTGCAATCCTCATGCATAGGTAGTCAACGCCACATGCATGAATATGCTCAAGATGCCCAGGCATATGTTCGTTGCTACGGCCGTCCAGACTTATTTATCACCTTCACATGCAATCCAGCTTGGGACGATGTAGTACAGCTGTTATTTCCTGGACAATCGTATAGGGATAGGCATGACATCACAGCCCGTGTTTTCAGACAAAAGCTCAAGTCACTGATGGATTTTATTGTGAAACATGGAGTTTTTGGATCTGTGCGGCGCTGGATGTATTCAGTAGAATGGCAGAAGAGAGGATTGCCGCATGCGCACATTCTGATTTGGCTGTATGATAAAATTACTCCAGACGAAATCGACGATGTTATATGCGCTGAGATTCCACGGGCCGAGGTTGATACGGATTTGCATGAAGTTGTCATCAAGAACATGATCCATGGCCCATGTGGTACCCTTAACCCATGTTCACCATGCATGGTAGACGGGAAGTGTTTCAAGCGATATCCTCGAGCATTTACAGCCAACACCGTAACAGGGGACGATGGATATCCTCTGTATAGGAGACGGTCAACTGAAGATGGAGGGACTTCGGCAAATTTAAACATGAGAATTGGTGATATTGAGGTAGACAATCGTTGGGTGGTTCCATACTCACCACTATTGTCAAAATCATACAAAGCGCACATCAACGTAGAATATTGCAATTCCGTGAAATCGATTAAATATATCTGCAAGTACGTGAATAAAGGCAGCGATATGGCAAATTTTGGTGTTCAGGCAGAAAATGGTGACAGCAATGCAGTACGAGTTGTCGATGAAATATCTCAATACCAGGCTGGAAGATACATAAGCAGCAACGAGGCTGCATGGAGAATTTGTTCGTTCCCCATTCATGAACGCTATCCAGCATTAGTTCACTTGGCAGTCCATTTGGAGAATGGTCAACGTGTCTATTTCACAGAAAGAAATGTGCAAGAAAGAGTCCTGAATCCGCCAGCTACAACTCTGACTGCCTTCTTCACCTTATGCCAGGAAGATGATTTTGCCGGAACCTTGATGTATTCAGAAGTGCCCCTTTTAACTACAATATGCCACAGAGAAACGTGGCAGGGTACAGCTAGTTATAAATAAGATCACTAAATTCAGAGTTAAAAGCGTGGGGTGCATCTATAATCAATGTTACAATTATTCTAAGGGCAACTATCTGTAAGGAGAGAATTATGAAAATATAGAAAAATCCTACTATACTATACTATTGCTCTAAATTTAATAATTTTGTTTGTAATTATAAATTATTTTCGTTTTAGTTCGGTTATTTATAAAAGCGTGTTTTTTATATTTTTGTTTTAACTATTATTTATTTTCTATTTTTTAGTGTGGGTACCTATAAATGAGTGTTTTTTTTTAATTTTGGAAGCTATCACATATTTTCGTATTTTTTTTTTGTTTTCCTAACTTATTCAGCGCGCTTGCTCTGTCTCTCTTACTCCTTTACGGAGGATCTATAAAAGAATTTATCAATCCTGACGATCCTAATCAGGATAATGAAATTTTTTTATCAAATTATTGCATTGTCATCGGTCCTTGAGAAGTATGCAAAGTTTCAAGCTTATCAGATATACATGCATACATGCATAAGTTAAAGATTATTGGTTATTTTTTCATTAAAAAATAATCTTTATTGTTTTGAGTTGGATTAAGAACTGAATTTGTTTAAGCTTAACAATCGTTTATATAGGCTGCTTGTCACTCCATCGCTGTCACCGTCTTTGCCGCCGTCATTACTTCCGCTGATGTTCTGTGATGAATGACCGTAATACAACCAACGTTGGAAAGCTCACGATTTTGCCATCCTCATACATAGGTAGTCAACGCCACATGCATGAATATGCTCAAGATGCCCAGGCATATGTTCGTTGCTACGGCCGTCCAGACTTATTTATCACCTTCACATGCAATCCAGCTTGGGACGATGTAGTACAGCTGTTATTTCCTGGACAATCGTATAGGGATAGGCATGACATCACAGCCCGTGTTTTCAGACAAAAGCTCAAGTCACTGATGGATTTTATTGTGAAACATGGAGTTTTTGGATCTGTGCGGCGCTGGATGTATTCAGTAGAATGGCAGAAGAGAGGATTGCCGCATGCGCACATTCTGATTTGGCTGTATGATAAAATTACTCCAGACGAAATCGACGATGTTATATGCGCTGAGATTCCACGGGCCGAGGTTGATACGGATTTGCATGAAGTTGTCATCAAGAACATGATCCATGGCCCATGTGGTACCCTTAACCCATGTTCACCATGCATGGTAGACGGGAAGTGTTTCAAGCGATATCCTCGAGCATTTACAGCCAACACCGTAACAGGGGACGATGGATATCCTCTGTATAGGAGACGGTCAACTGAAGATGGAGGGACTTCGGCAAATTTAAACATGAGAATTGGTGATATTGAGGTAGACAATCGTTGGGTGGTTCCATACTCACCACTATTGTCAAAATCATACAAAGCGCACATCAACGTAGAATATTGCAATTCCGTGAAATCGATTAAATATATCTGCAAGTACGTGAATAAAGGCAGCGATATGGCAAATTTTGGTGTTCAGGCAGAAAATGGTGACAGCAATGCAGTACGAGTTGTCGATGAAATATCTCAATACCAGGCTGGAAGATACATAAGCAGCAACGAGGCTGCATGGAGAATTTGTTCGTTCCCCATTCATGAACGCTATCCAGCATTAGTTCACTTGGCAGTCCATTTGGAGAATGGTCAACGTGTCTATTTCACAGAAAGAAATGTGCAAGAAAGAGTCCTGAATCCGCCAGCTACAACTCTGACTGCCTTCTTCACCTTATGCCAGGAAGATGATTTTGCCGGAACCTTGATGTATTCAGAAGTGCCCTCTTAACTACAATATGCCACAGAGAAACGTGGCAGGGTACAGCTAGTTATAAATAAGATCACTAAATTCAGAGTTAAAAGCGTGGGGTGCATCTATAATCAATGTTACAATTATTCTAAGGGCAACTATCTGTAAGGAGAGAATTATGAAAATATAGAAAAATCCTACTATACTATACTATTGCTCTAAATTTAATAATTTTGTTTGTAATTATAAATTATTTTCGTTTTAGTTCGGTTATTTATAAAAGCGTGTTTTTTATATTTTTGTTTTAACTATTATTTATTTTCTATTTTTTAGTGTGGGTACCTATAAATGAGTGTTTTTTTTTAATTTTGGAAGCTATCACATATTTTCGTATTTTTTTTTTGTTTTCCTAACTTATTCAGCGCGCTTGCTCTGTCTCTCTTACTCCTTTACGGAGGATCTATAAAAGAATTTATCAATCCTGACGATCCTAATCAGGATAATGAAAATTTTTTATCAAATTATTGCATTGTCATCGGTCCTTGAGAAGTATGCAAAGTTTCAAGCTTATCAGATATACATGCATACATGCATAAGTTAAAGATTATTGGTTATTTTTTCATTAAAAAATAATCTTTATTGTTTTGAGTTGGATTAAGAACTGAATTTGTTTAAGCTTAACAATCGTTTATATAGGCTGCTTGTCACTCCATCGCTGTCACCGTCTTTGCCGCCGTCATTACTTCCGCTGATGTTCTGTGATGAATGACCGTAATACAACCAACGTTGGAAAGCTCACGATTTTGCCATCCTCATACATAGGTAGTCAACGCCACATGCATGAATATGCTCAAGATGCCCAGGCATATGTTCGTTGCTACGGCCGTCCAGACTTATTTATCACCTTCACATGCAATCCAGCTTGGGACGATGTAGTACAGCTGTTATTTCCTGGACAATCGTATAGGGATAGGCATGACATCACAGCCCGTGTTTTCAGACAAAAGCTCAAGTCACTGATGGATTTTATTGTGAAACATGGAGTTTTTGGATCTGTGCGGCGCTGGATGTATTCAGTAGAATGGCAGAAGAGAGGATTGCCGCATGCGCACATTCTGATTTGGCTGTATGATAAAATTACTCCAGACGAAATCGACGATGTTATATGCGCTGAGATTCCACGGGCCGAGGTTGATACGGATTTGCATGAAGTTGTCATCAAGAACATGATCCATGGCCCATGTGGTACCCTTAACCCATGTTCACCATGCATGGTAGACGGGAAGTGTTTCAAGCGATATCCTCGAGCATTTACAGCCAACACCGTAACAGGGGACGATGGATATCCTCTGTATAGGAGACGGTCAACTGAAGATGGAGGGACTTCGGCAAATTTAAACATGAGAATTGGTGATATTGAGGTAGACAATCGTTGGGTGGTTCCATACTCACCACTATTGTCAAAATCATACAAAGCGCACATCAACGTAGAATATTGCAATTCCGTGAAATCGATTAAATATATCTGCAAGTACGTGAATAAAGGCAGCGATATGGCAAATTTTGGTGTTCAGGCAGAAAATGGTGACAGCAATGCAGTACGAGTTGTCGATGAAATATCTCAATACCAGGCTGGAAGATACATAAGCAGCAACGAGGCTGCATGGAGAATTTGTTCGTTCCCCATTCATGAACGCTATCCAGCATTAGTTCACTTGGCAGTCCATTTGGAGAATGGTCAACGTGTCTATTTCACAGAAAGAAATGTGCAAGAAAGAGTCCTGAATCCGCCAGCTACAACTCTGACTGCCTTCTTCACCTTATGCCAGGAAGATGATTTTGCCGGAACCTTGATGTATTCAGAAGTGCCCTCTTAACTACAATATGCCACAGAGAAACGTGGCAGGGTACAGCTAGTTATAAATAAGATCACTAAATTCAGAGTTAAAAGCGTGGGGTGCATCTATAATCAATGTTACAATTATTCTAAGGGCAACTATCTGTAAGGAGAGAATTATGAAAATATAGAAAAATCCTACTATACTATACTATTGCTCTAAATTTAATAATTTTGTTTGTAATTATAAATTATTTTCGTTTTAGTTCGGTTATTTATAAAAGCGTGTTTTTTATATTTTTGTTTTAACTATTATTTATTTTCTATTTTTTAGTGTGGGTACCTATAAATGAGTGTTTTTTTTTAATTTTGGAAGCTATCACATATTTTCGTATTTTTTTTTTGTTTTCCTAACTTATTCAGCGCGCTTGCTCTGTCTCTCTTACTCCTTTACGGAGGATCTATAAAAGAATTTATCAATCCTGACGATCCTAATCAGGATAATGAAAATTTTTTATCAAATTATTGCATTGTCATCGGTCCTTGAGAAGTATGCAAAGTTTCAAGCTTATCAGATATACATGCATACATGCATAAGTTAAAGATTATTGGTTATTTTTTCATTAAAAAATAATCTTTATTGTTTTGAGTTGGATTAAGAACTGAATTTGTTTAAGCTTAACAATCGTTTATATAGGCTGCTTGTCACTCCATCGCTGTCACCGTCTTTGCCGCCGTCATTACTTCCGCTGATGTTCTGTGATGAATGACCGTAATACAACCAACGTTGGAAAGCTCACGATTTTGCCATCCTCATACATAGGTAGTCAACGCCACATGCATGAATATGCTCAAGATGCCCAGGCATATGTTCGTTGCTACGGCCGTCCAGACTTATTTATCACCTTCACATGCAATCCAGCTTGGGACGATGTAGTACAGCTGTTATTTCCTGGACAATCGTATAGGGATAGGCATGACATCACAGCCCGTGTTTTCAGACAAAAGCTCAAGTCACTGATGGATTTTATTGTGAAACATGGAGTTTTTGGATCTGTGCGGCGCTGGATGTATTCAGTAGAATGGCAGAAGAGAGGATTGCCGCATGCGCACATTCTGATTTGGCTGTATGATAAAATTACTCCAGACGAAATCGACGATGTTATATGCGCTGAGATTCCACGGGCCGAGGTTGATACGGATTTGCATGAAGTTGTCATCAAGAACATGATCCATGGCCCATGTGGTACCCTTAACCCATGTTCACCATGCATGGTAGACGGGAAGTGTTTCAAGCGATATCCTCGAGCATTTACAGCCAACACCGTAACAGGGGACGATGGATATCCTCTGTATAGGAGACGGTCAACTGAAGATGGAGGGACTTCGGCAAATTTAAACATGAGAATTGGTGATATTGAGGTAGACAATCGTTGGGTGGTTCCATACTCACCACTATTGTCAAAATCATACAAAGCGCACATCAACGTAGAATATTGCAATTCCGTGAAATCGATTAAATATATCTGCAAGTACGTGAATAAAGGCAGCGATATGGCAAATTTTGGTGTTCAGGCAGAAAATGGTGACAGCAATGCAGTACGAGTTGTCGATGAAATATCTCAATACCAGGCTGGAAGATACATAAGCAGCAACGAGGCTGCATGGAGAATTTGTTCGTTCCCCATTCATGAACGCTATCCAGCATTAGTTCACTTGGCAGTCCATTTGGAGAATGGTCAACGTGTCTATTTCACAGAAAGAAATGTGCAAGAAAGAGTCCTGAATCCGCCAGCTACAACTCTGACTGCCTTCTTCACCTTATGCCAGGAAGATGATTTTGCCGGAACCTTGATGTATTCAGAAGTGCCCTCTTAACTACAATATGCCACAGAGAAACGTGGCAGGGTACAGCTAGTTATAAATAAGATCACTAAATTCAGAGTTAAAAGCGTGGGGTGCATCTATAATCAACGTTACAATTATTCTAAGGGCAACTATCTGTAAGGAGAGAATTATGAAAATATAGAAAAATCCTACTATACTATACTATTGCTCTAAATTTAATAATTTTGTTTGTAATTATAAATTATTTTCGTTTTAGTTCGGTTATTTATAAAAGCGTGTTTTTTATATTTTTGTTTTAACTATTATTTATTTTCTATTTTTTAGTGTGGGTACCTATAAATGAGTGTTTTTTTTTTAATTTTGGAAGCTATCACATATTTTCGTATTTTTTTTTTGTTTTCCTAACTTATTCAGCGCGCTTGCTCTGTCTCTCTTACTCCTTTACGGAGGATCTATAAAAGAATTTATCAATCCTGACGATCCTAATCAGGATAATGAAAATTTTTTATCAAATTATTGCATTGTCATCGGTCCTTGAGAAGTATGCAAAGTTTCAAGCTTATCAGATATACATGCATACATGCATAAGTTAAAGATTATTGGTTATTTTTTCATTAAAAAATAATCTTTATTGTTTTGAGTTGGATTAAGAACTGAATTTGTTTAAGCTTAACAATCGTTTATATAGGCTGCTTGTCACTCCATCGCTGTCACCGTCTTTGCCGCCGTCATTACTTTCGCTGATGTTCTGTGATGAATGACCGTAATACAACCAACGTTGGAAAGCTCACGATTTTGCCATCCTCATACATAGGTAGTCAACGCCACATGCATGAATATGCTCAAGATGCCCAGGCATATGTTCGTTGCTACGGCCGTCCAGACTTATTTATCACCTTCACATGCAATCCAGCTTGGGACGATGTAGTACAGCTGTTATTTCCTGGACAATCGTATAGGGATAGGCATGACATCACAGCCCGTGTTTTCAGACAAAAGCTCAAGTCACTGATGGATTTTATTGTGAAACATGGAGTTTTTGGATCTGTGCGGCGCTGGATGTATTCAGTAGAATGGCAGAAGAGAGGATTGCCGCATGCGCACATTCTGATTTGGCTGTATGATAAAATTACTCCAGACGAAATCGACGATGTTATATGCGCTGAGATTCCACGGGCCGAGGTTGATACGGATTTGCATGAAGTTGTCATCAAGAACATGATCCATGGCCCATGTGGTACCCTTAACCCATGTTCACCATGCATGGTAGACGGGAAGTGTTTCAAGCGATATCCTCGAGCATTTACAGCCAACACCGTAACAGGGGACGATGGATATCCTCTGTATAGGAGACGGTCAACTGAAGATGGAGGGACTTCGGCAAATTTAAACATGAGAATTGGTGATATTGAGGTAGACAATCGTTGGGTGGTTCCATACTCACCACTATTGTCAAAATCATACAAAGCGCACATCAACGTAGAATATTGCAATTCCGTGAAATCGATTAAATATATCTGCAAGTACGTGAATAAAGGCAGCGATATGGCAAATTTTGGTGTTCAGGCAGAAAATGGTGACAGCAATGCAGTACGAGTTGTCGATGAAATATCTCAATACCAGGCTGGAAGATACATAAGCAGCAACGAGGCTGCATGGAGAATTTGTTCGTTCCCCATTCATGAACGCTATCCAGCATTAGTTCACTTGGCAGTCCATTTGGAGAATGGTCAACGTGTCCATTTCACAGAAAGAAATGTGCAAGAAAGAGTCCTGAATCCGCCAGCTACAACTCTGACTGCCTTCTTCACCTTATGCCAGGAAGATGATTTTGCCGGAACCTTGATGTATTCAGAAGTGCCCTCTTAACTACAATATGCCACAGAGAAACGTGGCAGGGTACAGCTAGTTATAAATAAGATCACTAAATTCAGAGTTAAAAGCGTGGGGTGCATCTATAATCAATGTTACAATTATTCTAAGGGCAACTATCTGTAAGGAGAGAATTATGAAAATATAGAAAAATCCTACTATACTATACTATTGCTCTAAATTTAATAATTTTGTTTGTAATTATAAATTATTTTCGTTTTAGTTCGGTTATTTATAAAAGCGTGTTTTTTATATTTTTGTTTTAACTATTATTTATTTTCTATTTTTTAGTG
The DNA here is from genome assembly GCF_035046125.1 of Drosophila serrata. NCBI lineage: Eukaryota > Metazoa > Arthropoda > Insecta > Diptera > Drosophilidae > Drosophila > Drosophila serrata. The sequence continues at coordinate 427,058 of NW_028257162.1, forward strand.
TGGGTACCTATAAATGAGTGTTTTTTTTTAATTTTGGAAGCTATCACATATTTTCGTATTTTTTTTTTGTTTTCCTAACTTATTCAGCGCGCTTGCTCTGTCTCTCTTACTCCTTTACGGAGGATCTATAAAAGAATTTATCAATCCTGACGATCCTAATCAGGATAATGAAAATTTTTTATCAAATTATTGCATTGTCATCGGTCCTTGAGAAGTATGCAAAGTTTCAAGCTTATCAGATATACATGCATACATGCATAAGTTAAAGATTATTGGTTATTTTTTCATTAAAAAATAATCTTTATTGTTTTGAGTTGGATTAAGAACTGAATTTGTTTAAGCTTAACAATCGTTTATATAGGCTGCTTGTCACTCCATCGCTGTCACCGTCTTTGCCGCCGTCATTACTTCCGCTGATGTTCTTTGTTTTTCCGCTGACGTTCTTTGTTCTCATTAGCTTGTTATGACGATTTGTAACTATTGGCCGCTTCTAATTACCATTGATCAATGCATTGATTTCCACATTGGCAGATGCCCTAGATATAGTAAGCCACGTGCGCTGAGCTTGCATCTTTTGGTTAGCGATCGTGGGAACATTAATCCGGAAGTTTGCTGAGTTGGTATTAAATTAAACTTCTGGTTTCTTCACCCGGTTGCGCCATATGTACTGAGCTTGCATCTTCTTTGTCAATGATTTTAGAAACTAGGTTGTTAACTCTTCCCTCCTTAAACGCGACTGTCCTCGTTCGTAACGTAAAAGGTTACCGGTCCGGATTGTGTAGGCTTTTCTTGCATTTCCGGAAGAGGGGCGGTTGTTCTTTCCGTCTGTTTACGTTTTCGTAGGAGTGCTGTGGCGATGCCTATTATTACTATCAGGAGGATGATGGTAGATCCATAGCTAACAGAAGCTGATATTGTTGCGTTGCTTCTTAGTTTCTCAATCACTTTTGTGTTGTTGATGTTCAATTCTTTGACCATTTGAAGTGAGAGAACTTCCTCAAGTTTGGTTTTTTCTCCCATAAGTCGGAAAACTGGAGGTTCTGGTTCGGCTATGTTGATTTCTCTTGATTTGTACGTCACCTCGCCAATAGTAACCGTTGAGTTTCGGTATTGCATGATAAAAGAGCCATGTCATTTTAGCTCCTTTTCATCCAGCGATACTGGACCATTACAATCGTTCAGTAGTATGGTGCCTGGCAGTATCTCCTCAAAATCTGGTATGTGCTGATTGGTATGTGTTGATTGTTAATAATTTAGTAGTGCAGTTACACAAGTATCGTTACTTAAATCTAACAATTTTTCTGAGTTACAAATAGTCTTATCATTATGGGATTCGCATGGTTCTGTTATTGTAAATAGTTGTTTCTTACATTCTAACAAATTTCGTGTTTTATATCATTTATAATTTGGGCTTTCTTTATTGCTTTAATTTTAAGTGTTCTGTAGTTGTCTGTTTTTATGGTTGGTAAGCTAATAATGTAAAGGAGGTAGTTACCATTTGTGGCTAATTTGACCTTAGCAAACTCTAGTAATACTTCTATGTTCAAAAATAAGTTATATTTTTTCTGAAGATATCTTCTATTATTGTGGTTTCTGTGGTTGTAAATACAAATGAATTAACTGTGTTTGATTTTGCCGATGTAATTGCGTGTACTATATTAGTTATTAATTATTATTTATTCTTTTTTTAATTGTATTTTATATTTTAGGATATTTGCTTTCTGAGCTCTGAGCGACTTTTAGCATTGCATTAGTGACGTTAGTTAGTTGGTTGATTTTTTTTATTAATTAATCTGTTGATTACTACTTGTTTATTATAGTTTACTAGTTGTTCATTTATCTTGTTTTAAGAATTTCGTAATCGTGATGATCTGGCGTTCCTGCCAGCCATTTCCAAGCAGTACCTATTGCTTCTATTGCGCTTTTTTGTCTTTTCCGAGTTTGTGGGCTGTGTAAATCAGTATGTAGCTGTCCTAATTCGTAAGAAAGATATGGGTGTAATGGGTGTGATGATATGATTTTATGAAGTGATTCGTTCAATTCCGAAAGTGTTTCTTCGTAGTTCTGTAAGTTAAAAATGTGGATGATTTTAAATGTTCCGTCTTGTTTAGCTGCCAGTCCAGATTCAAGTGAGATGATTTGCGAATTGGAATAATCGAGCACCGTGGTTATCCCCAAGCATGTTGGTAAAAAAAGTCTGAAAATTGATGTTCTTATATTATTTTTATGAATGATTTTTCCGGTTTGTGTTTTAATAGTGGTGTTTTTATTTTCTGCTACTTTCTCTGATTTGTATCTGGGTGTAAGTTTTGTTTCTAGTCTTTTATCTATTTTTACGAGTACTGTGCCGCCTGGTGAATATTGAATCGGTTGTTTTCTCGTTAGATTGTGTTGTTCTAGATCTGTAACTTGTTTTGTTTTTATTTTCTGTTTGATTTCTTCCCTCTTTTCCTCAATGTCTTATATTGAACTTGGAATTGTGCTTCTCAAAAATATGTCTACAGTTCTGTCTTTCGCTACTGAGTGTATGGATTTATTATATTCCTGAACTGATTTAAAAAGTAAGTCTGCAAATGTCATACTCCCGTTGTCTTTCTTGAGACATCGCATAATTTCGGTTAATGTTGAATGGAATCTTTCTATTTGTCCATTACTTGTCGATGAATACGGGGCTGTGGTATGTACTGATATCTTAAGTTGATATCTTCTAGCATGAACCTTATTGCAGCCGAGCTTAGTGCTCGTTCGTTATCCATTACTATTATTTTTTATGTCTTCTGATGCTCTTGACTCTAAAATTTTTACTTGTGCATATTTGGAGAATTTATCGATACCTGTTAATACGATTTGTTTTCCTGTAATGTAAATATATACGTGAATAATTTCTCCTAGGTAATTTGGGATGGTGGTTGGTTGGATTTCTCCATTTGGGGGGTGTCTGTCGTACTTTTATTCTCTACAAGTTTGACAGAGTTGAACTATGGCTTGAATTTTCTTTTGGGCCTGCGGAAAAAAATAATTCTTCAAAATTTGCGTTTTATTTTCTTTTGCATCTTTATGTGGTCTTTTATTTTCTAAAGTGATAATTTCATTTTGCTGTAGTTCTGAACTTAGGTCTTCTACTTCATTTTGTGTAAATCTTATTTTATATGATTTCAAATATGTAGGGTAAATATTTTGTATTTTACCCATAACCTCTTCAGATGTGAAAATTCCGTTTATGAGTTTAGGGTCAAGTCTGTTTGTCAAAATTGCAATGAGTTTTCCCTCCGTGTAGGACTTCTGTTTTATGTTGGAAATGGAATTTCGAAATTATAAGAGTACGTGAAATAAATGTTATTGGTCTATGATTTTGTTCTAGGACTGCACCTATTGCATAGCTGGAGGCGTCTGTAGTCAGTTGGAATTCTTTTCCGAAATCTGGATATGCAAGAGTCACATCCCTGGAGACGAGAGTGTTTTTAAGTTTCTCGAATGCCAATATAACTTCTTTGTCCAAGTTTATAGCGGTTTTGCTTGACTTAGTCTTAGATATACGGCCTTCTTCGCCTCTTAGGAGAATGGTTAAAGGCTTTGCTATTTTTGCATAATCTTTGATGAAACGACTGTAATACCCTGTCATGCCCAAAAAGGAACGTAGGTCCTTTAAAGTTTTTGGCACTGGGAATTTCGTAATTGCTTTTATTTTGTCTATATTGGTTTTAACACCATTTTCTGATATTGTCTACCCCAAAAAGTCTACTTCATTTAAAAAAAAAAATGGGAGTTTTCTATTTGGACTCTCATGTTGGCATTTTGAAGAGTTGAAAATATTTTCTCAAGGTTTTGGCAATGTTCTACCTCATCTTTGCTGAAGACTATAATGTCGCCCACGTATATGTACCAGATTTTTCCTGTGTTCTCTCAATGTGTCGTCTAAAGCTCTTTAAAAAATAGATTTTTTAAGCCAAATGGAAGTCTTGTTAATTCGTATTTTTCTCCGTTAACAGCTTATGCTGTTTTCTCTATGTCCGTATCTTTCAGTGGTATCTGATTAAAACCACTCTTCAGATCTAACACTGCAAAATATATGTCGTTTCCAAGCTGTGCGATAATTTCGCCAATTTCGAGAATTGGGTACCGATCTGAGATAGTAACATCATTTAGTTTCCTATTTCGGGAATTGGGTACCGATCTGAGATAGTAACATCATTTAGTTTCCTATAGTCAATTGCTAATCTGTATTTCTTTTCTTCGGACTGACCGGACTTTTTTGGAACTACCCAAGCTGGTGCGTTATATGGTGATCTTGAGGGTCTTATAATGCCGTCTTTACGCATCTCGTTTATTTCTTTTTCAACTTCTTGTCTTAACGATGTTGGGTATGGGTAGTGTTTTCCGTATACTGGGGAGTCTGACGAATTTCTAATTTGACCTACTACTTTGGTTGTGTATGGAAATTTTGTATCGGGGTCGGCAAAGAGACTTTTGTGACTTTTAACGTGACGATTTATAATTAATTTTTGTGATTCGGTCATATGACTAATTTGTGGTCCGATTGTATTAACTGCCTGTGTAATTAATTGGTGAATTGTAATATTATTTTTATTTTCGAGAACTAATGCGTCGTTTTTGACGTCTATTATTGCCCCTAGACTTATCAATGTGTCGTTGCCTAAAATACCATGAAAAGTTTTTAAAGTATTTAATAAAAAGAATTTCATCGGTGCATCGGAAAGGTTAGGGAGTTTAAGCATAGCAAGGTGCGTTATTTTGGTATTTCCTCCGACTGAATTGACGGAGAAAACTTTTTCATTAGGTTTGGGTTTTGGTACTAATTGGTTTTGGATTTAATTTTGGTTTTCAAGAAGGCTACATATATGAAGAGCGTGTCCTAAGTTATGTGGTTCTTTAATGGCTAACAATTGTGACAAGTTGCCATTCAGGCCTCTGACAAATGTATCCAAAGCCTTTTCTCGGTACATGACTGTCAAGGATTTCACGGTCTCTTGTGAGACATCTAAGTTACTAATTTGGTTCAAAAGTAGAGAGAGTTGTTAATAGACTGTTTGGTAGAATTCAAATATGGTGTTGCTACCTTGTTTAAGGGCACAAAGTTGATATTCTAAAGTTTTTAAGTCGCGTTTGTCTGCAAAATGCGCAGTAAGGAATTTCGAGATTGCTGTCCAGTCTAGAGGAGTATTGTATGACTCCAATACGGCGTCTGCTTGTCCAATAATCTTATTGCGAATTGCCAAAAGGATTCCGAGACATTTAGGTGAACCCATTTTATTTTCATAGAGTGACCCTTTTTCTATGATGAATATTCAGTTTTGTTTCCTAAAAAATCTCTAAGCGATCGGACAATATATGCTAATTTATCTAACTCACTTAAATTCTTTCTTAAGTTCCTGATCTTCATATTTAGAGAAGTCCTTATTCGGAGTTAATATTTCCTTTACTAAGTTACCGAGATTTTCCTCTAGAACCATTTTAATTTTTTCCTCTATCTCAATTTCTGTCATAATTCGTGCGTTTAGTCGTGTGCTTGAAGAAGGTCCTGTAAGGTTTGAGAGTCTGTCAACTAAGTCTTGTTTGGTCATTTTGGTATATGGACAATTGATAAAGGATTTTGATTTTGTTTTCACTCAAAAGTTGGATCTTAAATAATTAGTACATTTTGTTTTCTTATTTTTGTTGAGAATTCTTAATTGCTAATTGTGTTAATTTCTTTTGTTATTATTTTTTCCAAGTGTGCTTAAAGCGATTCTTACAGTAATAACATTCCTCTGCGTCCTCTCGTGACGATAGACTTGGCGGGTTCCTTTTTGTCCCACTCTGCTGCGGTTCCTCTCGAGTATGGGTCTACTGGGGGTCCTCCTCTATACCTTTTCTCACGTTCCCTCCGAACGGGTACTAAAGGGATCACGGCGATTCAGGTACAAGTGCTTTGAAATAGGGGTAGCGACTATTTTTCGCTCTTCCGGTTCACGTTGTTGGATTTCACTCTTCACGTATTAAGCGGAGTTATTATACCGAACGTCGGGATTTTTTACCGATCGACGTGGAACTTGCACTTTCGAGGATTAGAACCAGGTCCATTTTCGGGCGCCAGTTAAAGATTATTGGTTATTTTTTCATTAAAAAATAATCTTTATTGTTTTGAGTTGGATTGTTGCTCCATCGCTGTCACCGTCTTTGCCGCCGTCATTACTTCCGCTGATGTTCTTTGTTTTTCCGCTGACGTTCTTTGTTCTCATTAGCTGGTTATGACGATTTGTAACTATTGGCCGCTTCTAATTACCATTGATCAATGCATTGATTTCCACATTGGCAGATGCCCTAGATATAGTAAGCCACGTGCGCTGAGCTTGCTTTTTTTTGGTTAGCGATCGTGGGAACACTAATCCGGAAGTTTCATGAGTTGGTAGTAAATTAAACTTCTGGTTTCTTTACTCGGTTGCGGCATATGTACTGAGCTTGCATCTTCTTTGTCAACGATTTTAGAAATTAGGTTGTTAACTCATACATCCCGAACTAATAAAGGCGTATTAAAAAAAGAAGATCTACAGGATCTCACAATACCAGCGGTAATAATTTTACCAGAGGTATCCGAATCTGAATCAGAGTCCATAATCGAAAAAACGGTAAACATGACTATGTCCCAGGTAGAATATCACTGGTCAAAAACTGTTTAATAGACAGGGTAAAATACATCATGAAAGTTGGCACATTCAGCACCATGGACTAGGCCACATCGAAATTTGTTAATAGTTTCACAGAAGCAACAGGACACGACAACAGTGTCCTGTACTTCAGTGGGACACAAAACAACAATAGAGGTAGCCGTGGAAGATACCGAGTAAGGGCCAGTTACCACAAAAAGGCAATCGCCGATACTATAACAACAATAGAGGTAGAGGCCAGTACAGAGGACGTTACAGGGGCCGCGGTAACTGAAGTTGCGGCCACAGTAACAATAACTCCTCTAACGTACACGTCGCATCAAGCAGTTCGGAAAACTGTCAGACACCTTTAGGTACTCAAAATTAAATAAAAAAATACACACAGTGAACTTTAGTCTGAATATGTTTGTAACCTTTAAAAACTATTCTACAAATAGTACTTCTGTTCGACACAGGGGCAGATATATCACTAATTAAAGAAAACTCAGAAGTCTTTGATATATCGATTAAGAACAAACAACAAATATTCATATTGGCATTTTCACGCCCAATTGCTCAATTCAAATTGAGCTACAGACAGATAGATATATTATTCCACATAAATTTAATTTAGTTTCCGAAGATTTTGCAATACTATGTAATGTTATAATAGGAGTTGACTTCATAAAAACCTTTAATTGCAAACTAGACTGTGATCCAGAAAATAATTGGTTCATACTAAGACCAAATAACCTAAAATACCCCATATATGTATGTCCCAATAAAATTCAGTTCCGGTAATAATTTAATACTATTACCAGCAAGATCTGAAGTTGTCCGAAAGTTAGACATTAACCCAACAGAAGATAATGTCTTAATCCCTTAAAAAAGAAATTAAATCCGGTATTTATGCTGCAAACACAGTGGCAACATCTAATAATGCATTTGTCCGTTTACTGAATACAGTAATTAGTTGACTTAAATAAAATCAACTGTGAACCTCTTTCGAATTTCAAACAATTCAACCGAACAAAAGCTTGAGAACAGAAGAAGTCAAAGCTCAATTAAAAAAACAATTTCCGATACAATTTAAATTACAACTCACTGAAATACTTTCAAATATAGTAATATATTCGGACTTGAAACCGAATCAATCACAACAAATCATTTTTACAAACAAGAATTAAGACTAAAGGATAAAGAACAAGTGTACGTAAAAAATTACAGAATAAAAGATAAAGAAACAAGTAAATAAGCTAATAAAAGACAAAATAGTTGAAGAATCTGTATCTGAGAATAATATCCCTCTTTTATTAGTCCCCAAAAATCACTTTTAGGTTCAGGCGTTAAGAAATGGAGATTAGTTATAAACTATCTCCAAATAAATAAATAAATAAATTTCCTTTACCCAGGATCTATGACATTCTAGATCAACTAGGTAGAACTAAATACTGCTCATGCCTTGACCTTATGTCAGGTTTCCATCAAATAAAGCTAGAGGAAAGCTCAATAAATATAACGTCATTTGAAACAAAAAATTGATCAAATCGCTTCACGCGACTGACATTTGGTTTAAAAATAGCACCAAATTCATTTCAGAGAATGATGACAATAGCAGGTCTAGAACCATCACAAGCATTCCTTTATTTTTGACGATCTAATCGTCATTGGATGTTTAGAGCAACATATGATCAAGAACCTTATCAATGTATTTGAACTCTGTTGAAAAAATAATTTGTTGCATTCTGCAATTACTATCGACGTTTTATAAAAAACTTCGCCGACTATTTACGGCACATAACAAGATTATGAAAAAAGAATGTCCAAAAATAACGAATGCCAAAAAGCTTTTTAGTATTTAAAAGATAAACTCAAAGAACCAACCCTGCTGCAATATCCCGATTTTAGCAAAGAATTTTGCATAATTACTGATGCGAGTAAGCAAGCACGTGGAGCAGTTTTAACTCAAAACTATTAAAGACTCCAACTTCCAATTGCATACGCATCGGGAGCGTTCACAAAAGGTGAAAGCAGTAAAAGTACTACAGAACAAGAATTAGCAGCAATTCACCATTCACCATATAAGTTAACAACCTAGTTTCTAAAATCGTTGACAAAGAAGATGCAAGCTCAGTACAGTACAGGTGAAGAAACCTGAAGTTCAATTTACTACCAACTCAGGAAACTTCCGGATTAGTGTTCAGCGCACGTGGCTTACTATATCTAGGGCATCTGCCAATGTGGAAATCAATGCATTGATCAATGGTAATTAGAAGCGGCCAATAGCTACAAATCGTCATAACAAGCTAATGAGAACAAAGAACGTCAGCGGAAAAACAAAGAACATCAGCGGAAGTAATGACGGCGGCAAAGACGGTGACGGCGATGGAGTAACAAGCAGCCTATATAAACGATTGTTAAGCTTAAACAAATTCAGTTCTTAATCCAACTCAAAACAATAAAGATTATTTTTAATGATAAAATAGCCAATAATTTTTAACTGGCGCCCGAACAGGGACTTGGTTCTAATCCTCAAGAGTGCCGCCGCAGAGTGGGACAAAAAGGAACCCGCCAAGTCTATCGTCACGAGAGGACGCCGAGGAATGTTATAACTGTAAGAATAGTTTTAAGTACCATGGAAAAAATAATAACAAAAGAAATTAACACAATTAGCAATTAAGAATTCTCAACAAAAATAAGAAAACAAAATGTACTAATTATTTAAGATCCAACTTTTGAGTGAAAACAAAATCAAAATCCTTTATCAATTGTCCATATACCAAAATGACCAAACAAGACTTAGTTGACAGACTCTCAAACCTTACAGGACCTTCTTCAAGCACACGACTAAACGCACGAATTATGACAGAAATTGAGATAGAGGAAAAAATTAAAATGGTTCTAGAGGAAAATCTCGGTAACTTAGTAAAGGAAATATTAACTCCGAATAAGGACTTCTCTAAATATGAAGATCAGGAACTTAAGAAAGAATTTAAGTGAGTTAGATAAATTAGCATATATTGTCCGATCGCTTAGAGATTTTTTAGGAAACAAAACTGAATATTCATCATAGAAAAAGGGTCACTCTATGAAAATAAAATGGGTTCACCTAAATGTCTCGGAATCCTTTTGGCAATTCGCAATAAGATTATTGGACAAGCAGACGCCGTATTGGAGTCATACAATACTCCTCTAGACTGGACAGCAATCTCGAAATTCCTTACTGCGCATTTTGCAGACAAACGCGACTTAAAAACTTTAGAATATCAACTTTGTGCCCTTAAACAAGGTAGCAACACCATATTTGAATTCTACCAAACAGTCTATTAACAACTCTCTCTACTTTTGAACCAAATTAGTAACTTAGATGTCTCACAAGAGACCGTGAAATCCTTGACAGTCATGTACCGAGAAAAGGCTTTGGATACATTTGTCAGAGGCCTGAATGGCAACTTGTCACAATTGTTAGCCATTAAAGAACCACATGACTTAGGACACGCTCTTCATATATGTAGCCTTCTTGAAAACCAAAATTAAATCCAAAACCAATTAGTACCAAAACCCAAACCTAATGAAAAAGTTTTCTCCGTCAATTCAGTCGGAGGAAATACCAAAATAACGCACCTTGCTATGCTTAAACTCCCTAACCTTTCCGATGCACCGATGAAATTCTTTTTATTAAATACTTTAAAAACTTTTCATGGTATTTTAGGCAACGACACATTGAAAAGTCTAGGGGCAATAATAGACGTCAAAAACGACGCATTAGTTCTCGAAAATAAAAATAATATTAAAATTCACCAATTAATTACACAGGCAGTTAATACAATCGGACCACAAATTAGTCATATGACCGAATCATAAAAATTAATTATAAAACGTCACGTTAAAAGTCACAAAAGTCTCTTTGCCGACCCCGATACAAAATTTCCATACACAACCAAAGTAGTAGGTCAAATTAGAAATTCGTCAGACTCCCCAGTATACGGAAAACACTACCCATACCCAACATCGTTAAGACAAGAAGTTGAAAAAGAAATAAACGAGATGCGTAAAGACGGCATCATAAGACCCTCAAGATCACCATATAACGCACCAGCCTGGGTAGTTCCGAAAAAGTCCGGTCAGTCCGAAGAAAAGAAATACAGATTAGCAATTGACTATAGGAAACTAAATGATGTTACTATCTCAGATCGGTACCCAATTCCCAAAATTTGCGAAATTATAGCACAACGTGGAAACAACAAATATTTTTCGGTGTTAGATCTGAAGAGTGGCTTCCATCAAAAACCACTAAAAGATACGGATATAGAGAAAACAGCATTAGCTGTTTACGGAGAAAATTACGAATTAACAAGACTTCCATTTGGCTTAAAAAATCTATTTTTCAAAGAGCTTTAGACGACACATTGAGAGAACACAGGAAAAATCTGGTACATATACGTGGAGGACATTATAGTCTTCAGCAAAGATGAGGTAGAACATGGCCAAAACCTTGAGAAAATATTTTCAACTCTTTAAAATTCCAACATGAGAGTCCAAATAGAAAACTGCCATTTTGTTTTTAAATGAAGTAGACTTTTTGGGGACACATTTTTTTTTTTTTTTTTTTTTAGGCTGAACTTATACAATAGTGAGCGGAGGAGTTCATTAGAATATTACAAAAGTGTAAGAAGTGAAGAAGTAACAAGTGGCAGGGAGTTTAGTTAATGTTTAATAAATTTTCCTTCTTGGAAGGTCCGAGGGATGAATCCTTTTAAGTCTGCGCCTTGCCCGCCGAGACGCAAGTCTCCTGGCTAGAATGTTTGGGTGAGACATGAGCTTATTTGTGTAATGTTCGGCTTGTTCATTGATAATATCCCCTAACAAGGGAACTTTAAGGTCCCTCGCTAAGTCAATGTTACGAATAAACCACTCAGCACCAGTAATTCTCCGCAGGAACTAGTTTTGGCCGCTATGCCATAAACTTGAATCCCATATCTCTAAGTAGGGGCATCTGGACCTTATTCGCCAGACTCAGGTGATTATTTGCTTTTAGGAGCCAGTGCAGCCTTCTGGCCTTATCCTCCAATGAACGCCTAACTAACGCCTAACCTTGTATGCTTGGCGAAGGTTAATCTAGTGTCCAGGGTGACCCCCAGGTATTTATAATCTCTGACCTGCTCAAGAAGCTCTCCAAGCAGGAACAGTCCAGGGCACGACTCCTTTCTGAGGGAGTGTGTCACTACAGCACACTTTGCCGGATTAATTGATATGTTCCAGCGACAGGCCCAATTCTCAAACCTTTTGAGGTACAGCTGAAGCATATCAGTGGCGTCATAGATACAGTTGGATCTGGAGAGGACAGCAGTATCGTCAGCAAATGTGGCCAGCATAGAATTTTGATCATGTCCCGTGGACTTCGGCATGTCATGAGTGAACAAGCTGTACAGCGTCGGTCCCAGCACGCTTCCTTGGGGAACTCCACCCTTTATTGGCCTTAGAGAGGATAGGGTACCGTCCTGAACCACTTTGAATGTCCTTTCAGAGAGGAAGCTCCTAACCATTTCGAACAGTTGTGGGTTTAGTAATGGCTGGAGTTTATAGAGTAGCCCTGGATGCCACACCCTATCAAAAGCCTGCTGTATGTCCAGGTAGGCAGCCACCACGTATTGTTTAGAGTGAAACCCCTCGAGTATATACTCAACAACACGGTGCAGCTGTTCAGGGGTGCCATGCCTTAGTCTGAACCCAAACTGAAATTTGGGAAGAGCGTTCATTGCCAACTGAGACTGACGTAATCTTCTAAGGATGCATCTTTCCAGCAGCTTACCAAATGTGGAAAGGAGGCTAATAGGCCGATAACTGTTTAGGTCCTCGGGTGGTTTCCCAGGTTTAAGGATCATTACAATTCGAGCTCTCTTCCAAGCCTTTGGGAAGTAGCTCAACCTCAGGGAAGTATTGAAGATGAGTATAAGGTATAGCAGTGCTCTAAGAGGTAGCGTTCGTGCAATACGATTATCAATTTGGTCATCTCCAGGGGCTTTCTTGACATTTAACTTTTTTATGTCCTGCTTAACCTCCTGCACAGTTATAGGTGGCACCGGAAGCTCCATTTGGTGTGTAATCGCAAGCTTGTCAGCCACAATCTGTTGTCTCCGGACAGAGGCTGTTCCGAAGGGAGTAAATCTATCTTCTAGACTTTGAGCAAAAGCTTCAACTCTGTCTTGTGTTGATCTTGCCCATGTACCATCCTCTGTTTTGATTGGAAACTTGGGAATAGCTTGCCTTTTATATGATCCAGTCAGCTTCCAAAGGGTATAGTTGGAGCTCGCATCAGCTGTCACGTTATCCAGCATGCGATCCGTAGCTTCAGCCTTGAGTAACGACAGTTTTTTACGTACTCTGTTGGGAATCCTCCTGAACAACCTGTTGATTCTCATGTCAGATGTGCGGATGTACTCTCGCCTAAGCCTCTTCTTCAGCAACAGCAATCCCTCAACTTATGAAGAGAGCACACAATGACGCCTTGCCGTAAGAGAGCCTGGAGACACCGGAGGGGCCGCAACTGCAGCAGCCTCCCCAATCCTTGTAAGATGGATGTTAATGGCTGAATTCACGTCCTCCTTCGTGTTTAGGGAGGTGGAAAGCTCAAGGGAGTTATCCAGTGAATCTTGGAAGGCGGAGAGACAAAATCCAGGTTTCAGCAGGCTGGATCTAGAGACAATAGTTGTAGGAGCAGACGCAAATGTTGCCACCAGCGGCAAGTGATCAGAGCTAAGATCATGCTCGTTCCTGATGGAAAGTAGGTTACTTGCAATCGATTTGTAGATAAAAAAGTCAATGCAGGACGGGGTGGCCCTAGAATTGGATGTAAAGCACGTAGGGCTTCCAGTTGCTAGAATTTGTGCTGAAGAATTCGTTATAGCATCATGTAGAGCGCTCCCTCTACCGTCGACTCTGTAGCTACCCCAAAGTCGGTGTTTTGCGTTGAAGTCCCCGCCTAGGATGAACTTATGGCTCAGTTCTGAAAGGAGGTGATCAAATTCAGCACTAGTCCAACCTAATGAAGGAGGAAGATACGCTGCACCAATCAATAGCTCTCCACTGCTAGATGAGATCATGACGGTAGTTAGTTGAACTTTCCAATCCCTGACAACATGAAGTTGGTAATAGGAAATTCCTTCGTTGATCAGAATGGCTGAGCCTCCTCGGCGAGTATTGTCGGGGTGGTCAGCTCTCAGGCATTCGAATCCTGCAAGAGTAAAGTTGATTCCAGGGTGTAAATAAGTCTCCGCAATTAACATGATGTCAATTTTATGCGGTAGAGTAAATATAAGCAGCTCATTCGCATTTGATGCCAGTGCGGAGGTCATTAGTCATAATGGGCACTATATCTGGGAATTGTCAGAGAGGATCCTCCCTGAATCTGGTTCACATTCTGGGCTACTGCTCCCACTGAGAGGGATAGCTGAGCGACCACCCTTTGGAGCTCTTGCATCATTTGGAACAAACTCAACAAGTCAAGAGTGGAGGCAGAAGGAGCAACAGGCGCATAGGAAAGAGCACGGACTCTAGTTCTGGATCTCGCTCTCTTGCCATTACCAGGAAGGTTAGGAAACTCCGTGTTATAGTTGTTTGTATTCCGGTTACGAGGAGACGAGTCCATTTGAGGAATAGGCTTACTACTTTGCCCGATAACATCCGCAAAGGACAGTCCATTGCGGACAGCCAAGGACGGGATAGATTGGTTTTGACATCTAGAACTTGGTTGTCGTGGAGCGGCAAGGTTAATCCCAGATCGACGATTGTTCAGTTTGAGGGAATATACAGGACAAGCTCGATCATAGGCCGCGTGATTACCCAGGCAGTTTACACAAATGAGGTCGTTGGTAGTCTTCGCCAAGCACAGAATAGAGCCAGTAGGGTGTTCAAGTGAACATCTTTTACACACAGGCCTCTTTAGACAATAATTTTTAGTGTGGTCGAAGTTGAAACACCTGAAGCATTGCCTCAGAGTATTATTCTTTCTGGGTACTTCAATTGTTACTCGCATTCGGCCAACTCTAGAAATCTTGAAAACGTCCCTGTTGTTGGGAGCTGGGGATAGGTTTAGGAACCATATATTCTGATTCGGCTGGGCATTGATACTTCCATCAGAGTTGACTCGATGAGGAAGCCTCGACTTCGGATTGTACGCATTGACAACCGAGTGGCCTTGCTTTTTAAACTCTTGGACAATCGTGTCTACAGGAGTTGAGGCAGGTAGATTACGCACCACTATACGGAACGTTTTATCCTCGTCTAGGCAGAAATGGGTATACTCAACATTATGAGCATTAAGCAACTTGAGTATCTGGCGGTGGGCGTTAGAATCCTTTGCGTAAATTCGGACATCCCCAGCAGGAGACAATCGAAATTCAAAATCATCGGATGGGAAAATGGGGGAAAGGAAGGCCTCCAAGGCATTAATATCAACGACATCTGGAATTCTAATGGGCCTTAGTTTCTTGATTTTCAATGGGGAATCTGGTTTTGTATTTACCGCATCCTTCACTTCATCGACTTCCACGATGTCATCATCATCAACGCTCATCAGCGAGGCAAACTGATTATGACCAAGTGGAGTATTTGGCTGCTGAGAACGTAATACAGTGGGCAGTTGCAAAGCTATAACATTTTTGAATTGTGGTGCCTGATTTTGCAATCGTCGCCTCTTGGGCTGCACCCGCTGCCAATCAATAGTGCTCGACTTAAAAACATGGTTGATTCCTTTGGTTTTCCATTCGGGAAGGTCAGAGACAGTATTCTGGGAGGAGCCAAGGGATTTCTTTGGCTGGGCACGTTTGAGAGCAGCGCTGCGGAGCTCAGTCAGTCAATTGAGCTAGTAGGGCTAGCCGATCGAGAGTTGTCTTCGCGGGTTAACCGTCGAGATAAAGTAGCCTCCTCCTTATTCGAGGGGCCAGCTGTGGGTGACTTCTGCATAGCAGAAACCACAAAGCCACAGCCGGGCAAGGTATCCTGCTTCGCACAATGAATACTTTTTTTTTTTTATTGTTTTGAAGAATTTTCCAAAATGAAATTTAGGATTTTTCCCGAGCAATTTCAAAAAAATTTCCGGAGATCGAAAAATTTAGTTGTAGATTCGATATTTCCGTTGTTTTTTTCGGAGCTTAATAAAAACGAGACGTCCCAACTGGTTGACAGTTGTAGGGGTACACAATATCAGAAAATGGTGTTAAAACCAATATAGACAAAATAAAAGCAATTACGAAATTCCCAGTGCCAAAAACTTTAAAGGACCTACGTTCCTTTTTGGGCATGACAGGGTATTACAGTCGTTTCATCAACGACTATGCAAAAATAGCAAAGCCTTTAACCATTCTCCTAAGAGGCGAAGAAGGCCGTATATCTAAGACTAAGTCAAGCAAAACCGCTATAAACTTGGACAAAGAAGTTATATTGGCATTCGAGAAATTTAAAAACACTCTCGTCTCCAGGGATGTGACTCTTGCATATCCAGATTTCGGAAAAGAATTCCAACTGACTACAGACGCCTCCAGCTATGCAATAGGTGCAGTGCTAGAACAAAATCATAGACCAATAACATTTATTTCACGTACTCTATCGAAAACTGAAGAAAATTATGCTACAAACGAAATAGAGATGCCCGCAATCGTTTGGGCTCTCCAAAGTCTAAGACATTATCTTGAGTTTTTCAAATAGCGTAAATAACCATAACGAAAAGCTAAAGCGCTGGAGGAATCTCATTGGTGAATATAACCACGAGATCAGGTACAAGCCCGGAGTTGCTAATGTAGTAGCAGATGCATTGTCTCGAGCCCCCCCAGAAATCAATTCAATAAGTTCATCAGAAACAATCCATAGTGACGAAAGCTCATCACACAATCTCATATTTTCAGTAGAAGCACCCATTAACGTATTCAAAAACCAACTCTATTTAATGATCACAGAAACAGACTCTTATAATTTCGAAATTCCATTTCCAACATAAAACAGAAGTCCTACACGGAGGGAAAACTCATTGCAATTTTGACAAACAAACTTGACCCTAAACTCATAAACGGAATTTTCACATCTGAAGCGGTTATGGGTAAAATACAAAATATTTACCCTACATATTTGAAATCATATAAAATAAGATTTACACAAAATGAAGTAGAAGACGTAAGTTCAGAATTACAGCAAAATGAAATTATCACTTTAGAACATAAAAGACCACATAGATATGCAAAAGAAAATAAAACGCAAATTTTGAAGAATTATTTTTTTCCGCAGGCCCAAAAGAAAATTCAAGCCATAGTTCAACTCTGTCAAACTTGTAGAGAATAAAAGTACGACAGACACCCCCCAAATGGAGAAATCCAACCAACCACCATCCCAAATTACCTAGGAGAAATTATTCACGTATATATTTACATTACAGGAAAACAAATCGTATTAACAGGTATCGATAAATTCTCCAAATATGCACAAGTAAAAATTTTAGAGTCAAGAGCATCAGAAGACATAAAAAATAATAGTAATGGATAACGAACGAGCACTAACCTCGGCTGCAATAAGGTTCATGCTAGAAGATATCAACTTAAGATATCAGTACATACCACAGCCCCGTATTCATCGACAAGTAATGGACAAATAGAAAGATTCCATTCAACATTAACCGAAATTATGCGATGTCTCAAGAAAGACAACGGGAGTATGACATTTGCAGACTTACTTTTTAAATCAGTTCAGGAATATAATAAATCCATACACTCAGTAGCGAAAGACAGAACTGTAGACATATTTTTGAGAAGCACAATTCCAAGTTCAATATAAGACATTGAGGAAAAGAGGGAAGAAATCAAACAGAGAATAAAAACAAAACAAGTTACAGATCTAGAACAACACAATCTAACGAGAAAACAACCGATTCAATATTCACCAGGCGGCACAGTACTCGTAAAAATAGATAAAAGACTAGAAACAAAACTTACACCCAGATACAAATCAGAGAAAGTAGCAGAAAATAAAAACACCACTATTAAAACACAAACCGGAAAAATCATTCATAAAAATAATATAAGAACATCAATTTTCAGACTTTTTTTTACCAACATGCTTGGGGATAACCACGGTGCTCGATTATTCCAATTCGCAAATCATCTCACTTGAATCTGGACTGGCAGCTAAACAAGACGGAACATTTAAAATCATCCACATTTTTAATTTACAGAACTACTAAGAAACACTTTCGGAATTGAACGAATCACTTCATAAAATCATATCATCTCACCCATTACACCCATATCTTTCTTACGAATTAGGACAGTTACATACTGATTTACACAGCCCACAAACTCAGAAAAGACAAAAAAGCGCAATAGAAGCAATAGGTACTGCTTGGAAATGGCTGGCAGGAACGCCAGATCATCACGAATACGAAAATTTTGAAAACAAGATAAATGAACAACTAGAAAACTATAATAGACAAGTAGTAATCAACAGATTAATTAAAAAAAATTAACCAACTAACTAACGTCACTAATGCAATGCTAAAAGTCGCTCACAGCTCAGAAAGCAAATATCCTAAAATATAAAATACAATTAAAAAAAGAATAAATAATAACTAATAACTAATATAGTACACGCAATTACATCGGCAAAATCAAACACAGTTAATTCATTTGTATTTACAACCACAGAAACCACAATAATAGAAGATATCTTCAGAAAAAATATAACTTATTTTTGAACATAGAAGTATTACTAGAGTTTGCTAAGGTCAAATTAGCCACAAATGGTAACTACCTCCTTTACATTATTAGCTTACCAACCATAAAAACAGACAACTACAGAACACTTAAAATTAAAGCAATAAAGAAAGCCCAAATTATAAATGATATAAAACACGAAATTTGTTAGAATGTAAGAAACAACTATTTACAATAACAGAACCATGCGAATCCCATAATGATAAGACTATTTGTAACTCAGAAAAATTGTTAGATTTAAGTAACGATACTTGTGTAACTGCACTACTAAATTATTAACAATCAACACATACCAATCAGCACATACCAGATTTTGAGGAGATACTGCCAGGCACCATACTACTGAACGATTGTAATGGTCCAGTATCGCTGGATGAAAAGGAGCTAAAATGACATGGCTCTTTTATCATGCAATACCGAAACTCAACGGTTACTATTGGCGAGGTGACGTACAAATCAAGAGAAATCAACATAGACGAACCAGAACCTCCAGTTTTCCGACTTATGGGAGAAAAAACCAAACTTGAGGAAGTTCTCTCACTTCGAATGATCAAAGAATTGAACATCAACAACACAAAAGTGATTGAGAAACTAAGAAGCAACGCAACAATATCAGCTTCTGTTAGCTATGGATCTACCATCATCCTCCTGATAGTAATAATAGGCATCGCCACAGCACTCCTACGAAAACGTAAACAGACGGAAAGAACAACCGCCCCTCTTCCGGAAATGCAAGAAAAGCCTACACAATCCGGACCGGTAATCTTTTACGTTACGACCGAGGACAGTCGCGTTTAAGGAGGGAAGAGTTAACAACCTAGTTTCTAAAATCATTGACAAAGAAGATGCAAGCTCAGTACATATGGCGCAACCGGGTGAAGAAACCAGAAGTTTAATTTACTACCAACTCAGGAAACTTCCGGATTAGTGTTCCCACGATCGCTAACCAAAAGATGCAAGCTCAGCGCACGTGGCTTACTATATCTAGGGCATCTGCCAATGTGGAAATCAATGCATTGATCAATGGTAATTAGAAGCGGCCAATAGCTACAAATCGTCATAACAAGCTAATGAGAACAAAGAACGTCAGCGGAAAAACAAAGAACATCAGCGGAAGTAATGACGGCGGCAAAGACGGTGACGGCGATGGAGTAACAAGCAGCCTATAAAAACGATTGTTAAGCTTAAACAAATTCTTAACCCAACTCAAAACAAATAAATTTAATGAAAAAATAACCAATAATCTTAAACTTATATATATGGAAATCATTTTATAATGAAAACAGATTACAGACCTTTGACATACTTATTTTCTATGGTCAATCCAAGCTTAAAGTTGACACATTTGCGGTTAGAACTAGAAGAATATGAATTTACAGTCGAGTTTCTAAAGGGTAATGACAACTTTGTAGCAGACGCCCTATCCAGGATAACAATATACGAATTAAAAGACATACAAAATAAAATCCTGAAAGTCACTACCAGGTACCAAAGTAGACAAAAATTCTGCACATAAGATGAAAAAGTAAAATTGGCAAGGCATTCTACAAAAAAAGCTTCTCAGTCCAACATATACGAAATCATAAATTATGACGAAGTACGGAAAGTAGTGCCCTTGAATATAAAAGATATGCTATGTTTCTTTAAACATGGTAAGAAAATTATAGCAAAAATTTATATTGGTGATATATATACAAATTGACTTAGGTCTTGAAAAAGAAGCCGGTATATTAAAAATAAGCCAATTGAAATCTTTGAGAACATTTCAATAGATAATTTTAAAAATATGGGCAGTAAAACATTGAACACATTGAGATTAGCGCTACTCAACCCGTTGACTACAAAAACAACATTGTCATTGTCAGGCATTACAAAAACCTTAGCCCAGTCTAAAAGACATTATTACTGAAAGGTATGACTCGTAATATAACACAGCATAACCAGAAATGACCAAAAATCAAAAATAACAAAACAGAATAAGACCCCACCCCACTGAAACCCCAGTAAAAAGCTTTTGAAAGAATTATAGTGGATACAATTGGTCCATTATCACAGTCAGAGCAAGGAAATTAATTTTTCAGTCACTCTTATATGTGACTTGACTAAATACTTAGTAGCTTTACCAGTTTTATTCTCAAATACGGTTCAATAAAGACGTTCATTTCGGACATGGGAACAGAATATAACAATTGAATTATAAATGATTTGTGCAAATATTCAAAATTACAAAATATAACATCAACTACACATCATCATCAAACTGTTGGAACAATAGAAAGAAGTCATCGAACATTTAATGAATATATACGATCCTACATATCAGTTAATAAAACTGACTGGAACGTATGGCTTCAATATTTTGTTTATTGTTTCAATACAACTCCCTCTATGGCAAATTAAAAAATACATTATTAAATAACTTCACTTAGTTACGTTATTTTTCAAGAGGAGGATGTTGTAGTATGCATATAGCATATAGCGAAGTCATACTGTACTGTAAGCATATAGCGAAGGCATACTGTACATGGCATTCAATGTAAGCAAGCACACGTTATATGATCAGCCATTTTTAAATAAGGCTAGGAACGCTAAGTCAGCATTCCCACGCTGACTGCTTATGTCATGTATATATATGTACATATATACACATGTGCATAAGACTCTCTTTCGCTAAGTAATAATATATGTATAAAGATATGAGCACCGCTCCGCTGCTGGCGTAACCGGCAGCGCAGGAATGCTGCTTTATACATAAGAATATATGGGCAATTCTCTGGTGTCGAATGCGACATTCGTACGCATATTATATATATATATATGTATATACTTAGGCTAAGAGCCAACTTATGCTCGAACAATAAAATATTCACAATTGAAAACTCAAACTGCACTGACGTGCATGTCTATTAAATCATTCCTTATGGGCAATATTACAGGTTTATGAAAATGAACATTTTTTCACTTTGACATTAACGGCTTGGGCTTTGCCTTGAACATCTTCCGATGCGAGATCAGGGGCAAGCCCCGAAACAAATATAGTTTTCGATGGTGGAACTGCTGTTAGGGTCTTACGTATTGTTACTAACATCGACCGGTAGTCCGGGCTTTAATGGATTCTGGGTTATTATTTCGATGGAATCAAGCGGAGTCAAAGAATTTGAAACCGCACCGGACAAGACGGAACTTATGTCGATGCAAGTGAGAAAACTTTCGCTGTAATCATAAATCTTCGTATTAGCCACTTAATAAAGATTGATACTGACTTTGTAACGAACTTGCATCATCAAAATTACTATCGATATTTCGCTTGAAGAGAAATAAAGATTAAATCATGCTTAAATTGTCATGAATGTTACCCATTGATAGACTGTGAAATTAAAAACTTTTTTTTCACAAAATGGGAGTTTATACCAATAATTATCTATTTTATATATTGATAAAAAACTGATTTTAGAAAAAACTGTACAAAAGTTTTAGATTAATAGGTTTAGCAAAGTTACGCCCGCACCTATCAAAAGAAAATACACATGGAATCCATCGAGAGTTTTGGGCAAAATCAGAGCGGAATCGCCCGGAATCGCAAAGGAATTCCAAACAAAATCCGCTAGAAATCGCAAGGGAACTCCGACCGGCTTCCCCGACAAATCCCTGTGGAAATCATAAGGAATATCCACCGTAAATACCCCCTTCCTAGTAAATAATCGCAGTAATGTATATCTTATTTATAAAATATTGTATTTTTACTAATGTTCTCTGTTTTTAGCATTATTTCTTACATTAATTTTTAAGGCTAGTGATGTGCTTCCTCTCTCGGTTGCTGGTCCCTTAAAGATTTTATGCTATCTGTAAATAGAATTCATTTCTTATAACCAAATAAAAAAATGCAATATTTTGCACAAGTATACAAGTTAACACGATTAATGAGTAGCCATAAATCGGTAAAAGTCTTGCGTGATTATAGAATCACCCTAGTGTTTTATATGTATTGGTTCCCGGTATGGTGAGTTATGCTATTGTATCTAGTGTCAGCACTTTGGCCTGACGAGCGGCCGGCTTGCGGCGTGTTAGCTTGAGTACATTTAATAAGTTAAAGTTTTGATTCAATTGTAACAAAGAGCGGAAACTCTTAAATCTAACTCCAGCTAACACTGTTATAATCTTTATATTGAATTGGTTATCTCGCCTAAAGGGTAGATAGCAACGGAGAGAGTTTTCCCATTATAAAGCTTACTCTGAACATTTCCAGAGGGAAGACAAGACCAGCCCCATCACACCCCGTACCCCCGCGACGGAACAACGTGGACGTGGACGGAACGCGTGGGAACAACACGGAGAAGCACACTTAGAGAAATATCTGAGAGATATATCTAAGTGGTTTGATCAAATATAATAAAAATTTTTATACATACACAGAGAAAAATAAAATAAAAATCCCCATACACCATTATATAACAAACTAGCTGTACCCTGCCACGTTTCTCTGTGGCATATTGTGGTTAAGAGGGCTCTTCTGAATACATCAAGGTTCTGGCAAAAGCATCTTCCTGGCATAAGGTGAAGAAGGCAGTCAGAGTTGTCGTAGGCGGATTCAGGACTCTTTCTTGCACATTTAGTTCTGTGAAATAGACACGTTGACCATTCTCCAAATTGACTGCCAACTGAACTACAGCTGGATAGCGTTCATGAATTGGGAACGAAAAAATTCGCCATGCAGCCTCGTTGCTGCTTATGTATCTTCCAACCTGGTATTGAGAGATTTCATCGACAACTCGTTCTGCATTGCTGTCACCATTTTCTGCCTGAACACCAAAAACTGCCATATACATACTTGCGGTTATATTTAATCGATTTCACGGAATTGCAATATTCTACGTTGATGTGCGCTTTGTATGATTTTGACAATAGGGGTGAGTATGGAACCACCCAAGGATTGTCTACCTTAATATCACCAATTCTCATTTTTAAAGTTGCCGAAGTCCCGCCATCTTCAGTTGACAGTTGGCTCGAGGATATCGCTTGGAACACTTCCCGTCTACCATTCATGGTGAACTTGGGTTGAGGGTACCTCATGGGCCTTGGATCATGTTCTTGATGACAACTGCATGCAAATCTGTATCAACCTCTGCCCGTGGAATCTCAGCGCATATGACATCGTCAATTTCGTCTGGAGTAATTTTATTATACATCCAAATCAGAATGTGCGCATGCGGCAATCCTCTCTTCTGTCATTCTACTGAATACATCCAGCACCGCACAGATCCAAAAACTCCATGTTTCACAAATGCATCAGTGACTTGAGCTGTTGTCTGAAAACACGGGCTGTGATGTCATGCCTATCCTAGACGATTGTCCAGGAAATAACAGCTGCACTATCTCGTACCAAACTGGATTGCATGTGAAGGTGATAAATAAGTCTGGACGGCCGTAGCAACGAACATATGCCATGACAGCACAGCACAAAGACCTGTCAGCAGCACTGGCACTAGCTAGGGAGGCAGAGACAAAATTGTTTGAT
Source organism: Drosophila serrata (assembly GCF_035046125.1). Taxonomy (NCBI): domain Eukaryota; kingdom Metazoa; phylum Arthropoda; class Insecta; order Diptera; family Drosophilidae; genus Drosophila; species Drosophila serrata. The sequence continues at coordinate 450,973 of NW_028257162.1, forward strand.
TGACGAAGTATGTTCACAGCCACATATGCCAAAGCGGTCAAGCAGAGGAATTAACATTCTAATTTCCGCAAGGGTCAACACTATGCGCCCTAAAGACAAGGTAAAAACTTCGTTGCCAATGGACGTAGATCCATCCTCTAAGTCCTTTAAGTTCAGGCAATCCACGAGTTTTAGGCACATTTAACACACCCAAAAGGCCAAACTCTTCAGAGAGAATGACCGGCCAAAGGCGCTAGCTCATTTATAATAAACCAAACTACCAATGCGGATGAAGATTCGGATTATGAAGACGCGTCTGCGGCTGCGCTCAGTGCAATCGAACACGACAATGACAGCTTTAACGCCTTTGTCCCTAATTAATTTTTTAGAGGAAGGTCCCGCTTGTCCTTCATTGAACGAAGGCTGGCAGGGAGGACATTAAAAATCCTTAAAGATACGGTAGCGGCAAGGAATTATGTAAAGCCCGTTAAGGAGCTAAAAAACATAAAGCCGGTCGACTGCCCATTTACTGTGAGTTCCATTCATGACTCCAGTAGAGTAAAAGAAAAATGTTTTATGCACATATTCGGCCTAAAGGCTCCTTTACTCGATTCCATGCCATCATAGGTTTCGACCTGCTAACGCAGGCCAGCAGCTAAAATACCAACCCAACATGTGCTGTTGTTGTTGTAGACGGCAATAGAAAAAAACGCCTAGTGATCGATTTCAGGAAAATAAATGAGCGGACCATTTCAGATCGTTACCCTATGCCCACCATTCCTATGATTTTAGCGACCTTAGAAAAGGTAAAATTTTTCACTACCCTAGATCTGAAGTCATAGTACCACCAGATTTATCTGGCCGAAAATGACCGCAAAAAGACGTCGTTCTCCGTAAATGGAGGAAAGTATGAATTTTGCCGTCTACCCTTTGGACTGAAAAATACAGGAAGCATCTTCCAAAGGGCAATTGACGATGTGCTGAGCGAACAAATTGGGAAAATTTGTTACGTCTATGTTGACGATATAATTATCTTCTCTGCGAACGCGGCCGACCACATAAGGCACATTGACACAGTTCTTAAATGCCTATGCCAAGCCAACATGAGAGTGAAACCGGAAAAAAGTAAATTCTTCAAAGAAAGTGTTAAATTCTTAGGTTTCATTGTAACATCAAATGGAGTCAAAACAGCACCTGAAAAGGTGAAAACCATTCAAGAATACACTGAACCAAAAAGCTTATTTACCCTCTGTTTATAAACGAATCCGCTGGTGTTACTCTTTTACTTTATTTATTGGTTAAATTTCGATACCCGAATTGATTATGAGCATTGAGAGCAAAAATGTGATTAAAAAAGCGTGTACATCATACGACAAGTTTAGTCGAAGATGTAAAGAAGTTACAGTTAGAAGTTAGAAGTTTATGGAAAAGTTATGAAAAAGTGCATCATCAAAATATTTCGATATTTCGCTTGAAGGGAAATAAAGATTAAATCATTCTTAAATTGTCATGAATGTTACCCATTGATAGACTGTGAAATTAAAAACTTTTTTTTTTCACAAAATTGGAGTTTATACCAATAATTATCTATTTTATATATTGATAGAAAACTGATTTTACAAAAAAACTGTACAAAAGTTTTAGATTAATAGGTTTAGCAAAGTTACGCCCGCACCTATCTGTGCAACTTAGTCTTATCCCATAAGAAGGCATAAATATTAGAAATGTTGAATTTTTCTTTTATTAAATTTTAAATATTATGATAATTAATAAATAATATAATAATTAATACAGGCTTAAATTTTGTAAAAACAAACATTGAAATGAAATGAATTAATTATGATAATCATTGACTTTATCAATCCAATCATGTATTTTTTACGAAGCCGTCGATTCATCAATTTGAACTTTTATTATGTTTCCTAACTTTTTAGTTCTAGGAGGTGCAATTGGAGGGTCATGGACTTTATCACTGCTGAGATCATTGTCAGTTTGAGATAAATCACATTTAAATTTAGAAAAAATGGTTTTGTGGAAAAAAATTCTTAAAGAAAATGCTTTTCTTTCGTTTAAAATTGAGTTTTTGTTAAATAATTGTTTCAATTCATTAAATCTGTACCAAATTCCCAAAACGGAAGCAATTATTATTAAAACTATAGTTATTAAAAGGCAATATTTTAAAGATTCACTATGGATATTATCTGTAATATATTCGGTTGTTAAAATTTTTGTCGATTTTGGAGACTTAGTGTTTAACGGTCGACTTGTATGAACAGGCAAATCCAAGCTTAAGGCGATATCCGAACACGAACGAAATTCTTCCTGTGGGCCACAACCAACGGCACCGTTGCCATCGTCGCAAATTCCCCAGTTATTACCAGCAATGTAACGCCATTGCAACACGCAATGGTCACATGTTAAGTCTGAAATGAAAATTTATTAAATTTGTAAAATGTTTTATGAGGCATTTTACCTGGTAAACGTGCTTTAATTTCATAAATCCGGCTTCCATTTCGAGGATAAAACCGACTTCGCAAATCTGTTGGACTTGGCTGGGAAGGAAAAGCGCTCATTATTGGCAAAACATTTTGATCCAGACAAGACTGTTTAGCATTTGGCTTTGGACATAATCGAAACTCAAAATATCTGTAAAACAATAAGCTGTGAGTTTTCTAAACAGCATACAGGTAATTTATTATACCCCATATGACTAGCCGTTAATTCGATACGTATCGTCATCTCGGATCCAGGAAAATAACTTTTCACGATTAAGCCTTGCCCCCATTGGCCGCCGCTTTCATGGGGACGTGGCTCCGGAATATCCCATGGGTCACCGCACTCTCCGCATTTACCCTTATTTTTTTTCCACTGCCGCGTAAACCCGCCACAATATAATTCATGATCATTATAGTCTGGTGGTGTCTGAAATCCATAACGCCAAGCCGACGCTCTACTTGGTGGTTCAATAAGTCGCCCATGGCCATCGCAGTACAGTACAGAAAATGAAATCGAGAAAAAAACGGCCAATCCACACATTTCTAATGTTTTTCTTTTGCTTCCTGGTCTCATCTAAACAAGTATAGGATAATTATGGTTAAAAAAAGTCTGATTATGTATTATCATTATCATTTTAGTATATATAGCTACATACAAAAAAAATGTTCAGATATAAGACTAATCTACCCCAAAAATACAAGTGTCGTGTACTCCAGAGGTGCCTACAAATATATCGAAATGTCAGCTAATTACAAAAACGCATGGGGTACTGTGGTCAAGGGCCTTATTACCCCGAAGTTGTAACCAAGGGAGGTCGGAATCTCTCAGCCCTCTTTCAGATGACTAGGGATGACGACCTTCCTCAGCGCCTCTTACGCTTGGGTCAGGACGTCAGAATCGTCAAAGGTTAATGCAAGCCTCACAGTCCATAAAGGCACCAACCCAATTGTCGAAGCAGACCAAGAAGTCCTTAGCGGAGATTGCCAATAAGGGGACGATGATCGGCACCCTCGAACACAGCAATCTGTCAAGGTTGTTGGTTGGTTGTAAAGGGATAGCCAGCGACAAATAATAGTTAATCGGTATGTTAAGAGCAGCGATCCTGCGATGTGTATTTGGTGGAATGGAAAAATGTACAAAATTCTTTCGACCATAATAGCTCCAGAAAACTTTCTGCAGATGATCAACTTTGCCACGATGATTGGGGCATCGCAAAATCTCGCATCGAGCAATTAGAAAGCCTATAACCCAGTCTATTATTATTTTTCTCAGTAAAGAGCCCTAGGTTAAATTTGGCTTTAGCGCATTTCAGTTCGGAGTTCATAACGTAGACAGGCGGTAAACTAGTCCAACCGGATCTTGATCTGGATATCGATAAATCTAAATTAATGAATAACTATTTAATGGACACCTCGATGGTGCCTAGCGGAGGATGAATTAGATGACGATGCGAACGTTCTGTCGCGTTTGATCCTAAAGATGTCCTTTTTTGGATAAACTCTCATCAATGTAAAGCGACCTCTACTACTGATTCCGATGTGTGATAGCACAGCAGATATATATAAGGGTCATCTATAATCCTTAAAGAGGTAAAAGAATGTAATATTTTATTGTAATGCGTAATATCCCTGAACAATTTCTTAAAGAGATCTGTTTGTAAATCCAACTGACAAGCAAAGTCCCACTAAGCAAGAAATACTGCTTATGACGTCACAGCAATACTTAGCCGCTAGCGCTTGCATTGGGAGACAAATTATTCAAATTATCTAACTATAATTACTACTTATTTTAATATACGGGTTTTTTCTGACAATATAATTGTTGATGAATTTGTTAATGAAGGATCCTCGATTAATTGTTGATGCATTTTTATTGATGGCAGCCTAGGACATGCCCTTGTTAAATTCATTAACAGTTTGTATGGCCTGTCATCGATGAATCATCAACAGCGCCCCCTTGACTGTTGATGAAACGTTGATGAATTACTGATGACTGGTACTGCAGGGTACATACATAAGTATGTATGTGAATACGTTCTGTTCATAGTTGAAAAATAAAGTCATAAATTTACCATTAATCTTTTATTTTCTAGTTTACAATTAATTAATTAATTATACAATTAGCTTTTTAATTATTATAATTTTATAAATTTGCAAATGTACTGAAACAAATAAAAATGTTTTAATACAATATGGAAATCAAAAATAATTTCTGGTCGGTCAAAAATGCCTTTTGGGAAATATATTTTCAGAAAAAAACCGGATATTTCTTGCTTAGTGATTATAAGCAAGCCAGTTCCTCAGTTTTGAATGTATCTAAACTAAGCACTTAGCCTATATCTCAAATTAAATGAATGAATTAGATGTTTCGACTAATACACGAGTGAGAGTACATACCCTTCAGTACCAATCCTTTAGGATTCAGGTCTGAATCAGGTTGGAATGGACTGGACTCCATCCTGAATCATTAGGGAGCTTTCATACAAGCCATCCAGGAATTTGCATACAGCAGGCGTTAGCAAACCTGAATTCGGACTACCTGAGGAATTTTTAGGGACCCTTCAGTACCAAAATTCCTTTCCTGTCCGATTCCTGGTGTCATGTTCAAAAAACAAAAACAAATCTCATGGGTTTCGGTAAGAAAACTCCGAAACAAAGTAAGCAATGAAGATTCTACCTGTGTTCGGATACTGCCCAACAATTAATTGTTGTTTTTGACGGGATTCGGAGCAGTGGTTCGGAAATTAGATTGACATGATGAAAAATATTATTGAACGAAATAAAAAGAATCGATAGTCTCGTTAGTGAAATCAATTTTTTCACAGCTCTAATGACAGCTGAAGTATTCACAAGTTTTTTTCAATGTAATTTATTAAATATTTTTAAAGGGTAAGTTTATTTATTCATTTAAAAAACTTTATAATTTGTTCAATGATTACCACAATTTTTCTTAGCATAACTTCTTGCATTTCCCCTAAAAGTATGTTACGTGTCTTTCCTTCTGGCTGTTGCCTCGTCAATCTATAATTAAAATTCATATGTATATACATATGGATATTAGAATCAAATGGAAAATATTTTTCACAAATATACACACCAATTAAGAAGAAAACAAATACTGGCTATACAATCTCCTTCCGTTCACACCGTCTAGGTTAAAAAAGTGTCCAGGTTCAAAAGCAATTCTGGAAATGAATTTATTAACTGAATACAAATAAGTCACTTACCCTTTAACAATACTTAATAAATTACATTGCAAAAAACTTGTGAATACTTCAGCTGTCATTAGAGCTGTAAAAAATTGATTTCACTAACGAGACTATCGATTCTTTTTATTTCGTTCAATAATATTTTTCATCATCTCAATCTAATTTCCGAACCACTGCTCCGAATCCCGTCAAAAACAACAATTAATTGTTGGGCAGTATCCGAACACAGGTAGAATTTTCATTGCCTACTTTGTTTCGGAGTTCTCTTACCGAAACCCATGGGATTTGTTTTTTGAACATGACACCAGGAATCGGACAGGAAAGGAATTTTGGTACTGAAGGGTACATATGTACTTATACACGAGTGAGAGTACATATGTATGTATTTACTGTCACTCGTGTATAAGTCGGAACATCTAATTCATTCATTTAATTTGAGATATAGTCATTTTGTATTTTTATAGAATTTTGGTTTTAAATTTATTGAAATCGGACTGAGTTATGTCCCTTTTAAAGGACCTGCAAGGCATTTGGGCTGGCACCGGCTAGCTCTTTCTTCGGGCCATGAATCCTCTAACCCTGCACGCCACACACAGTAATAAATTTTATCGATACTCGACATTAAACAACCCTATACACCGCGCGGCTTATTACAAACTCGCGGAAACAAAGATAACTCTATCTACAGTTCCTCACACACACATAGTTGTCCTGGCTTCTCCTGATGAACTGGAGGCCACATGCTCATCCCTTCCCTACCATGCAGTTGCTCGCATGAAATTTTTTATCGAAACTGCCTCTTGACTGAGTCACACACACACAGTTCCCTCACATTAAAATCGCTACTCCATATTCATATTTTGACTCTTCTACTTATAAATTGTTTAAATTGTTTCTTCTTTTTCAGATTTTTGGTCCTTTTTGATTTCTTTACAATTTTTTTAATTTACTCAATTCCCTCTAATACATTTCAGATATTCCTTTACCCGTAAGAGGGGGGGTCGCAGGAGAAATATAGAAGATAAAGCAGAATAAAATCCACAACCAAAAAAACTACAAAAAAAGGTTCACTGCTGCACCTACTAACGTATTATAAAATATGGATAATTGAACCAAATCGGCAAGTAAGAAAAGCATAAAATCGTGTTTATAGGTAAGTAAATATGTAATACATCTATATATATAAAAATGCTCTGTTCGTGTCTACTTCCTTTATAGACTTGAAAAGTTCTGAACCGTTTAAGCCCAAATTTTGACACAGCATGCGTTGAGGTTCCAGCTCGGTTATTGTCTACTTTTGATGTTGATAGCTTATCTGCATTTGCGAATATATCAGTTTTTTCGTTGTTTCCCCGTGCCCCTACTGCTGCGCCCTCTACAGGCAGCCAGCTGAACTTTCAATACGTCTAGAACATTCTGACATGACAATGGAATTGACAGAAGGAATTTACAATGAAACTTTGATAAGGATTGAAGAAAAGAAAAAAATATTTTAAACATTTTGAAAATTATTATTTTTTGTTTGACTTATTTCTTATGCGTGCAATCACAATATGCCACAGAGAAACGTGGCAGGGTACTGTCAGGCTCTCAACTTCAAAAAAGAAACAAAAGGATTGTGTTGCGCTTCCGGAAAAGTGAAATTGCCTCAACTTGAAGCACCACCAGAGCCTCTGCACTCTCTATTCGCTGGATCTACTGCTGAATCGAAGCATTTCCTGTCAAACATCCCCAACATATTGAAAGAAGAAATTGGAAATTAAAATTGTATTTTTTTGTTCAGTTTCAGTAAGAAAGTCGAGTTTGGGTCGTCGTACTCGCAATACAGAAGCAAAAAGACGTAAGATTACGAATATGCCTGACGAAGAGCGGGCCTCCATCCGAGAGACTGAGCGGCTAAGAGCAATGCAGATGCACAACGCGGAATCAGCAGAAAGACGAGCAGATAGGCTTGAGAGATAACGATTGAGAGTTAGGCAGTCGCGTTCTGCAGCAATCGATTTGATTCACTTTCAAAATAATGAACGCGACAGGGCAAGGGTAGCTGAAGCGCGTTTACAGCTTGCAGCAGATAAAAACCTGCAATACAATTGTCTTGCATTCTGATATAATCCAACTGTTGATTATAGCTCGAATCGCAATGTCGTTATTGGCCGGATGCATCAGGCCTGCACATACTGTCAGGCTCTCAAATTCAAAAACGAACCAAAAGGATTGTGTTGCGCTTCCGGGAAAGTGAAATTGTAGAGAATGGAGAAACGAAGAATATTCTCTACCAACAAGTATTACAGAATTTAATGAATTTGAAAATTATTCTTTTTTGTTTGACTTATTTCTTATGCGCGCAACCACAATATGCCACAGAGAAACGTGGCAGGGTACTGCTAGTAAATAAATAAATATATAAGAAACAGGGGATAAATAAATATGCAATAAATATGAAATAAATAAATAATATGAAATAATAAATAATAATAAAATAAAATTAAAAAAAAATTAAATAATAACACCGATAAAAAATGTTATACATAAAAAATATAAACCAAAACCTAAAAAAAAACTTTGGCAGAAGCTACAAAGCTCCCGGTGTCGCCACTCGGAAGGCGTGTCGGCCTTCCTCGACGATTAATTTTTGTTGCAAATTTCTATTTAATGGTGGTTCTCGGAGTATGTATATTTAATTTCGGTTGTCGAAGCATATATGCCTAAATACACTACTCGCAGAGATTTGAAGTTATGTTCGAGTTCCAAGGTCTTAAATCAATGGGCTTCACCTTTCGAGTTTCCTCGAGCTGACTTCCCGCCCTCGCTGATCTCCTCAGCCTTCCGCCAAATGTATTTCCCAAATTTAAAGTTGTTTCTTGTTGACTGCACGCGCACAGAATTATTTAATTTTTTTTTTCTGAATTTAATACTTGTTTCAAAATTTATGAACTCGCGTAGCTTCCAATCAATTAACCGCTTTATACCCCGTGTGGTTCGGTTCCTTTTATCTCATCTTTCTTTTATTGTTTGGAAAGTCGTTTCAGTTTCGAACCATTCCAGGTCAAGAACCTTTTCCTCCATAATGTGGTGCATTCTACCGATCTGCTTTTGGGGCAGGGTGGAATCCCTGAGCTGACCGTAAAACACCTCTATGTGGATCTATAGATTGAATTCTATCGATATTCATTTGGGTGAAACAAAAAGGCCTAAAGTGGCCATAAGAACTGCTACATCATTTAGCTGCCGTAGGAACGATCAATAAGTTACTACAAATATAATAACTTCGATGTTTTTCATAATATTTTCTTGTATCTTGTAACTTTTTTTAATATTTCAGAATTTCGGATTTCATTTAATGAAAATTTGGATGACTATATCTTAAAGCTTCTATAGAAACGATCGTTAAAAGTAGAGGGAAATCCGAAACTGTGAATGTGAAACTTTAAATATAGTATGTAGAGGTGAATATAACGTAAGTAGGCGAAACCTCGTTGTTTTTGGTTGGTTGAAATATAAATACAAATTATTTATATTGTATTAATTATTAATGATCGAATTGCAATATGCAAAGGAATAAAAACTTAGGTGTGCCGAAGTTAGCTGCTGTTCTTTCCCCAAACTAATAGAAGACATAAAAAGTTGGATTTTTGTTGTTTTTTTTTTAAATAATATTTTTGTTTCTGAAAATAAACCAATTATCAATTATCATGGTAAAATAATTTTCGACTGCTCCCACTGATCACGCAATGCCATTAAAAAAACTAAGGTCGGGCGCACACTAGCGGCTGAAAGTGGAGCTGACGGTTTATACGATTGTTGATGACTTGGAGCGCCGGACGACCATCGAAGTCAACTAATAACCAACGCTTCAATGAAGTGAAGAAAGTAGTGCCAAAGGTCTGTCACGGTCCAAAATTCTGAGTCCCCGAGGACTTTCAAAAGAAAATACACATGGAATCCATCGAAAGTTTTGGGCAAAATCAGAGCGGAATCGCCCGAAATCGCAAAGGAATTCCAAACAAAATCCGCTAGAAATCGCAAGGGAACTCCGACCGGCTTCCCCGACAAATCCCTGTGGAAATCATAAGGAATATCCACCGTAAATACCCCCTTCCTAGTAAATAATCGCAGTAATGTATATCTTATTTATAAAATATTGTATTTTTACTAATGTTCTCTGTTTTTAGCATTATTTCTTACATTAATTGTTAAGGCTAGTGATGTGCTTCCTCTCTCGGTTGCTGGTCCCTTAAAGATTTTATGCTATCTGTAAATAGAATTCATTTCTTATAACCAAATAAAAAAATGCAATATTTTGCACAAGTATACAAGTTAACACGATTAATGAGTAGCCATAAATCGGTAAAAGTCTTGCGTGATTATAGAATCACCCTAGTGTTTTATATGTATTGGTTCCCGGTATGGTGAGTTATGCTATTGTATCTAGTGTCAGCACTTTGGCCTGACGAGCGGCCGGCTTGCGGCGTGTTAACTTGAGTACATTTAATAAGTTAAAGTTTTGATTCAATTGTAACAAAGAGCGGAAACTCATAAATCTAACTCCAGCTAACACTGTTATAATCTTTATATTGAATTGGTTATCTCGCTTAAAGGGTAGATAGCAACGGAGAGAGTTTTCCCATTATAAAGCTTACTCTGAACATTTCCAGAGGGAAGACAAGACCAGCCCCATCACACTCCGTACCCCCGCGACTGCTGCGTGGGAACAACACGGAGAAGCACACTTAGAGAAATATCTGAGAGAAATATCTAAGTGGTTTGATCAAATATAATAAATATTTTTATACATACACAGAGAGAAATAAAATAAATAAAATAAAAATCCCCACACACCAATTTATAAAAAATATAAAAAACAATAAGTGCAGTTAAAATTCCAAATTAATGTGCCACTGTAAATGTGATATACAAATAAAAGCTAGCAGTATCAAATATCAGTACAGCTGCTTCCAGCAAACAAAATCGTTTATTTGTTTGGTTACCGAAAACCCTGTTATTTACTTTGAAATACATGGCAAGAGCTAAACTTCAGCTGAATTTAAATATTTGGCCAAGCAATATATTGCGTTTAGTGTTAATCAATTTGTGGCCCTATGAGTTTTTCAGGCCCATAAGGGGGTACTGGATTCGAATTCGAAAGTAATAGTGAAGAAGAGTGGGACCAACAACCCTGAAGATATCAGTCAGTGCAGGCAGAAGTAAATTCATGCACAATGAATGCGGGAAATGTAGAAGCTTTATTAATGGCGCACTGGCCCGTCAGAAAGAAAAACTTAAAGCCGAATTTGAAGGGACAATCACCACAGTTAACAAACACTTAAAAATTTGGGCGTAGAGGCGTCAGAAATTGAAACTTTTAAGAGGCTTTGGGTAGACCCGGACGCGGTAAAATCAATTCCAGATTTTACGGGTATACAGGAAGAATGCGCAATTCCGAGCGGTTACTATTATAAGAAACAAAATTAAGGGACCAGCGCAAACGCTAATAGTTACTCACAATACCGTGCTTAACTTTGACGCCATTCTGGCTAGATTGGACGCTCCAATGCAGACAAAATATTCTTTCGCCTGTTACGGCGGGACTTGGGTCGGTCTTTCAAGGGGACCAAAGTCTAGTGAAGTATTACGATGAGGTCGAACGCAAATTGACCCTCGTTACCAACAAGATCGTCAACCTCAATGCTTAATGGAGAGGCTAGAGCTAACTCTCTTCACGTATACATTTACGTTTAAAAAAACCCCTGAAGGCTGTTGGGTTCCAGCACAGCACAAAGACCTGTCAGCAGCACTGGCACTAGCTAGGGAGGCAGAGACAAAATTGTTTGATTGACGAAGTATGTTCACAGCCACATATGCCAAAGCGGTCAAGCAGAGGAATTAACATTCTAATTTCCGCAAGGGTCAACACTATGCGCCCTAAAGACAAGGTAAAAACTTCGTTGCCAATGGACGTAGATCCATCCTCTAAGTCCTTTAAGTTCAGGCAATCCACGAGTTTTAGGCACATTTAACACACCCAAAAGGCCAAACTCTTCAGAGAGAATGACCGGCCAAAGGCGCTAGCTCATTTATAATAAACCAAACTACCAATGCGGATGAAGATTCGGATTATGAAGACGCGTCTGCGGCTGCGCTCAGTGCAATCGAACACGACAATGACAGCTTTAACGCCTCTGTCCCTAATTAATTTTTTAGAGGAAGGTCCCGCTTGTCCTTCATTGAACGAAGGCTGGCAGGGAGGACATTAAAAATCCTTAAAGATACGGTAGCGGCAAGGAATTATGTAAAGCCCGTTAAGGAGCTAAAAAACATAAAGCCGGTCGACTGCCCATTTACTGTGAGTTCCATTCATGACTTCAGTAGAGTAAAAGAAAAATGTTTTATGCACATATTCGGCCTAAAGGCTCCTTTACTCGATTCCATGCCATCATAGGTTTCGACCTGCTAACGCAGGCCAGCAGCTAAAATACCAACCCAACATGTGCTGTTGTTGTTGTAGACGGCAATAGAAAAAAACGCCTAGTGATCGATTTCAGGAAAATAAATGAGCGGACCATTTCAGATCGTTACCCTATGCCCACCATTCCTATGATTTTAGCGACCTTAGAAAAGGTAACATTTTTCAATACCCTTCATCTGATTGATAGATAGTACCACCAGATTTATGTGACCGAAAAGGACCGCGAAAAGACGTCGTTCTCTGTAAAATGTTGACGATGTAATTATCTTCTCTGCGAATACGGCCGACACATTTGCAGATTGACACAGTTCTTAAATGCCTATGCCAAGCCAAAGAAAGTGTTAAATTCTTAGGTTTCATTGTAATATCAAATGGAGTAAAACAGAACCTGAAAAGGTGAAAAAATGTGATGAAAAAAGCGATTTTAGTCGAAGATGTAAAGAAGTTACTGTTAGGAGTTAGAAGTTTATGGAAAAGTACTAGATAAGCTCTCTAACAGGTGCAGCGGAGGGGAGCTCGAATTGATTCCGCTGATAAGCGGCGGACAAAGCAACGAAACAAAAACAAATATACAGGGCGTCTCGTTCCCAAACATATCGGCCCCTCTCAACGGTCGTTCAGCACAGAGGCAGGGCAACAAATGATCCGTGGGCAGTTTTCACCGTTACGACCCGGACCTTGTCATCTAATCCTGAGTGCACCTCGGTGATACGACCAAGGATCCATTTAGAGGGAGGGAGATTAGGTTCCTTGAGGACTACCAGTATATCGATCTTCAAATTCTGTGTTTCTAAATGATATTTGGTACGTTCGTGAAGCGATGTCGGGTATTCCATTTGCCAACGTTTCCAAAAACCTTGGAAGCTGATTCCACCTCTCCAATCTATTAATTTGCGTATCCAGACGCATGTTTCAGGTAGTGCTGTGTATGGAGCTCCAGTCAAAAAATGAGCAGGCATCAGCGGATCCAACGGCTTCAATTTGCGTCAATACAGTTGAGAGTTCCTCGAAGGTTAGAGCTTTCGATGCAAGTATCCGTCGCATATGAAGTTTGATGGAGCGGACTCTGGCTTCCCACATCCCCCCAAAAAGGGGAGCAGAATGAGGTATAAAGTGCCAAGAAATGCCTTCATTGGCGAAAAATCCAGCCAATTCTCCATCCTTTGCTTGCTTGATGGCCAGGCGTCTCATGTCATCTGGAGTCTGCTTGCCGCCATGAAATGTGGTTCCGTTATCCGAATAAAGATCAGTGGGCTTCGCTCGGCAGGCAATGAATCATTGAAAGGCGGCGATGAAGGCGTTTGTAGTCAGATCCCTAAAAAGCTCGATGTGGAGTGCCTTTGTAAAGAGGCACACAAAAATAGCGAACCATGCTTTTCCGATCCGTGCAGTTCGTCCCTTTGATTCCTTGATTGCGATCGCCCCAGCAAAGTCTAGCCCTGTATGTTGGAAACAGTGACTAGTTTGCACTCTAGGTATTGGTAGCTCTCCCATGATCTGGTGACTGGTGCCTTTGCGTTGTAGGAAGAAGCGCTTGCATAGGAAAACAGCTCTTCTGACGGGATTTCGAGCACCCAGAATCCAGTACTGCTGACGAAGATTCGTAAACGTTGCATCAACTCTAGTGTGAAGATTGGAGATATGAAAATGTTTAACAAGTATTCCAGCTAGTGGTGACTCCTTTAGTACAAGGATTGGGTGTTTAGCGTTGTAGTTTAATGTAGACTGCTGGATTCTTTCACCGATTCGCATTATCCCATTTTCGTCTAGAAATGCGTAGATCCGGAGTGAGTGCGATTCAGCATTAAGCTGGCGTCTATTCTCTAGCTGCGTATATTCTCTGGCAAAGAATTCCTGTTGCACATGTCGAATAAGTCGGAGTCGTGCTGCCAGCAGCTCTTTGGACGTAAGGAATGGGGAAAAATTCTTGTGATGAGATCGAAGAGTCTGAATAAAGCAATAACAATAACTAGATAACCTTATTAGACGCCTCCAGGTAGAGAATTTGTGGATAAGTAACTCGTTAAAACTTTCATCAAGAAAGTTATGCAGAGTCGTAGGTTTTATAGCTCGTTCTTCGGCGTTGACATCGAAATTTGAAGATACTCTGAGTTTGCTTGTGGAAGGTGGCCAATCCGAAGTCGGTGCGGCCAACCAAGACCGACCTTTCCACCACAGAAGCTTTGACGGATGAAGTCCTCGAGAGGCACAGTCAGCCGGATTGTCTTCAGTTCGAACATGATTCCAGCAGTTACGGGGAAAGTCATTCAGGATCTCCGTTGTCCGGTTTCAGACGTATGTTTTCTAATGTCGTGGTGGAGCTGAAAGCCAATGTTACACAATTTCTGAATCAGTCCAGCAGTTCGTGCTGCAAATAGGAGAAACTAAGAGAGCTCAGAAAGAGTGCAGTATATAAGGCCAAGAAAGAATCCTGGCAAAACTACTGCGAGTCCTTAGAAGGAATAAAGGATACGGCGAGAGTAAGCAAGATTTTCGCCAAAGGGTACATAAGCCCTACCCTTATCAACAGAGCAGCCGGTTCTGCTACGACGACAATTGAGGAGTCACTAGAGCTACTAGTTGACACCCACTTCCCAGGAAACCTAAAAGTGAGCTCGGAACCCGAGGAGGGAATGGAGGGAATGGACACGCCAACAAAAGACATAATTACCACGGAGCGAATTCAGTGGGCAATTAATTCTTTTGATTGGTACAAAAGCTTGGGCCTAGACGGCTTAATACCGGCAATGCTACAATCAGCCAAGGATAACATTTTCGAATGGCTAAAAGCCATTTACGAAGCTTGTATAAGACTGACGCACATCCCACTCCTGTGGAGCGAGGCAAAAGTTATATTTATATGTCATATTTATACCCGTGCAGACTCGGCAGGGCTAAGTACAGACTTAGAATTACCGATCTCCCTAAACGCGATCCAGACAGGGATCCGTGACCACTTCAAGCAGATAGCTAACAAAGAATGGCTAAGTAAGAGCGAGCACAGTAGGTAAAGGGAATGTTGGCCGAGGTACGACAAATAACGAACCAGTGAACTGCTATCCAACAGCAAGAGGGATATTAGCAGGATCACGGCAGTCACCACGGGACATTGGGTGAATGAGAGAAGACCAATTCAATAGTTTGGTCCGAATGGCGAGAGCGCACCTTGATATGTGCGCGTCCACGAGTAACGCCCGCGCTGTTGGCAGCGAGACCGAGAACGGAAATCCTTGCGCGCGTTCGGCGCAGGCCTATTCGGTGAAAAAATGATTTCGAAGCCAAGGTAATTGTAGATCCAGTGTCCAGGAGCATCCTGTAAGTTTTTGTGTTTCCCCAAGCGTTGACGACGTCTGCGAGGATGGTTGGCAACAGTCTGAGAGCCTGCAGCAAAAATATTCTCCAGGGTATGATGACTTCGAAGAGGCGGTTGGTTGTGGCCAATTGTAGATTCCTGTTGTGAGACCGATGTTCGCTCGTGGCTGTCCGTATTGGCTGTCGCAACGTAGTTACCATTTTGACTTGGCTGCGACGAGTCATGAACCAAAGTATGATGCTTGCGGCGGCAGATCCGACAAGTATGCTTTGAGGTACAGTTTCCCACCATGTGAGTGGGGCTGAGGCAATTGAAACTGAGCATCTTCGACTTGAGGAATTCCCGGCGAGATGCAATGTCGAGGGCGATGAATTGAGGACATTTAAACATCTGATGATTTTGCTGGCACGATGTACATTTAGGTTCGTCTTGTCTTGGATGCATATCTTCGTTATGCGTTGTAGCTGCACGTCGAGCTTGGGTTGGTTGAACTAAGTGAAAAGCCTCCAAGGTAGTGCAGCGTGAGGAAAGAAATTTCAAAAATTGGTTTATGGTCACAACTTTCTTCTCAGAGTCTGCGCACTGAGCCCAAGCTTGGCGGGACTCCGAATCCAACATTGACAATAATATGAAAATTAGCCAGGGATCCCGATCTTCGCAGTTAAGAGCGCGTAATCCACGATTAACTTCATCTGCACCATCGGAAAGTTTATGTACTGTGCTGATGTTACAGGTTGTAGCACTCAAAAGCGTCATACATTTTTTTTTTATTATATAGCTGTTCTATGCGATCCCATGCTTCGCGATATTTTTCATTAGTAACCGAAATAGTTTTAACTAATGTGAGCGCGTCTCCGGAGAGGTACGATCTTAAATAATGAAATCGTTGACAATCCGTCAGGCTCGGATTACAAGCGATCGATCCAGTTAACATATCCGAAAAATGTTTCCAGTCCTCATAATTACCGAAAAATATTGAGAGTTTGATTCGCTCGAACTGAAAATCAACCTGGCTTCTTTGGGACGTATCCGCTGCTTGGACAGTGGCCGAAATACTGTTTTGAGATGTGAGATCACGTCGTAACTCCGCCAAAGTGTTGCTCAAAATGGCGTGTGTAGCGTAGTGTTTTTCCTCATAGGCATCGAAATCGTCGTCGGGGTTTTCCCAATCTGGTTCCGATTGAAAATTTGACTGCGTTATTATGTGCCCGAGTAATTTGGCTTTTGCAGAAGCCCCGTTGTTGAATCACACTCCGAATCGTGATCGAGATAAGAGAACGATTGTAAATGATATAGACATTTCTAGATTACCGTTTACAAAAAAAAAATTATATCAAATATCCGAAAAAGAACGCTTTACTGGCGGATCCGGCTCGAAGGACCAATTTTTGATGTTTATAAACGAATCCGCAAGTGTTACTGTTTTATTTTATTTATTGGTTAAATATCGATACCCAAATTGATTAAGACGACCGCCATGCGTTTGGTTGCATTGAGAGCAAAAATGTTATTAAACAAGCTTGCACATCATACGACAAGATTAGTCGAAGATGTAAAGAAGTTACAGTTAGGAGTTAGAAGTTTATGGAAAAGTACTAGATAAGCTCTCTAACAGGTGCAGCGGCGGGAAGCTCGAATGGATGCCTATGATAAGCGGCGGACAAAGCAACGAAACAAAAACAAATATATATGGTGTCTCGTTCCCAAACAGCCTCTTTTCTAGGTTTGGCCAGTTACTAAAGAAGTTATGTTAAAGACTTCACGGTCATAGCTCGGCCACTTACCGCCATACTCAAGGGAGAGAATAGCACTGTTAGTAAGCACATGTCAAAGAAGGTTTCGGGCGAATTTACTGAGATCCAACCCAGAGCGTTTGAACACCTGCCAGACATCATCAGAAGATGTCATACTTACCTATCCAGACTTTAAACTCCTTTTGAATTGACCACTGATGCCTCAGCAAGCGCTATTGGTTCAGTCCTGACTCAAAATATCAGGCCCATTACTATGATGGCTCGCATATTGAAAGACTGCGAGCTATTGTTTAGCCATAGCCATTGCTAAGGCCATAGGAAAATTACGATATTACTATATGGCACCAAAGAAATCCGGATTTTTACGAATCATCAACCGCTCATCTTCGCTATGTCTGAACGAAACACTAACTCGAAAATTAAACGATGGAAAGCATTCATCGAAGAGCATAGTGCTAAAATTTTCTACAAACCTGGTAAAGAAAATTTCGTCGCCGACGCCTTGTCCCGCCAAAACGTTAAGGGGTTAGACCACACAAATTGTAGGGTTTTTAAAAAACTAATTTTGACAAAGTTACTAAAAATACAACTTTTTATTGGTTGAAATATTAAAGTACATTTTTTGAACAAAAAAAATTATTACAAGAAAAAATATATATACAATTGGCGGAGATATCGCCAATCACATAAAGCACTTTTTTTTTGCTAAGCTAAAAATTTATTACCTAAAAGAAAATCATATCGAAAAAATCCTACGTCATGCCATAGAGTATATTTATTATTATTATAGAAAAGCTGAGTAAAAAATATGATGGGAATCGGTCCAGCAAGAAGCAGAAGTTGGGGGTCACACTTGTCCCATCGTATGTTGGCGAAATTATGCATATTGACATCTATTCTACTGACAAAAAGTTGTTTTTAACCAGTATCGACAAATTTTTTAAATTCTCCATATTACAACCATTATCGTCTAGAGCCACTGTGGACGTACGTAGTCCCATTTTACAACTGTTAAACTTCTTCCCAAAAACCAGAACAATATACTGCGACAAAGAGGCATCCTTTAATTCGGAGACCATAAGGTCATTATTAAAAAAACAATATGACAAACAATGTCGTTTACGCACCATCTTTATACAGTAAATCCAATGAGCAGGTGGAACGATTCCACACACGACACCGCTGAGCTACGGTAAAGGATATAAGGTATAAGATTGCACTCAGTCACCAACCTGTAACCTATAGAGGCCATACACTCAGCCAACAACTAACAAAAACTGGTAAAAAGACACAGCATGGCGCAACAGGCTTATCTAGAAAGGTGCAGCCCAACCAGGCAAAACCGAAACTTTTAGGTAGGCGAAAAGGTATACCTTAAAAACAACAAAAGGTTAGGGAATATACGAACTGCACTGTACACAGGAGAACGTGAACAAGCAGACATAAGAACGTCTGTCCTCATTAGAGAGAGGGCGATCCATAAGGACAACCTCAGTTAAAGTTCCTCTTTATTTTTTTTTAGCATTTTTTACACGCACCTTACACTTAAGCATACGTACCGTATTATATGCACAATAGATTTAATCTTTCTCTTTCTTGAAGGATTGCGACAATCGTATTAATTATGTTAGCCATAGTTAACGCTAGGGTGACCGGCTTCGCACGACCAATATATCCCCAATACAGACGGAGTCGCACTGGTGTGGGAACAGAGAAATGTGCTGCGACATTCAAGTAATCTCACAGAGTTTTCTACTATGATAGAAGAAACTGCTTGGTTGTCCGAGTTATTCCCAGTGTCGCATATGCGAAAGCTGTTAGACATTGGCATAAACCATATCAGAGATTTATTGTCCGTATTATAAGTGTAATTATTAGGATTGCCAGGAGCTTAGACTTCCTAAGTACTGCACAAGGTAATAGCGGGCACACCTGATGCATCCGACCTTCAAATGCTAAAATTGTCCAAACTCAGAGTAGTAGAATCCAATAACAGGCATCATTAATACTTAGACACAAAATAAAATAAATAAACTAACAGAGGCAGTTAACAAAATCATTTAAGAAAAACGAAACAATATGGTTGACACTCCACACTTATACGAGGATCTCTTGACAAGAAATATAATATTAATAACAAAGATTTAACACTTAATGATTACTGTTACGCTTGCAAAAGCCAATATTATAAACACAGCTATTTTTAACCACAATGATTTGAAGTCTGTAATTATTGATCACTCCACAGAAGTCCCTATCATAAGCCTTATAGAGGCATCCAATATTAAAATCATTCAGTCCGATAGTTCCTAACACTAAAGCTAGATGCAGAAAGTTTACAATCTTTCCCGTATCATACCAACACACCATCCTGCAACTACAGGACAAAGTAGTAGCCGAATGTAACAATGAAGTAATCGATTGCGTTTTACTTACCATCACACTGGTAGACGACGGTATAATAATAATCAACGAGTGCCCCGATAAAGTTAGCACAGACGATGGACCCAAAAGAGTTACTAATGGCTCACATCTTATAACATTTGAACGGGTGGCTTTCTTCAATGGCAACAAATAGTTCAACCAGCGAAAAACTATTAAGAAATCACCTGGCATGGCGGCATCCCCTTTGCTAAATATCATCAGCCATAACCCAGCGTTAAGTATCCCACTACTCCAAAGAATGAACCAACCAAACTCGGAGGTTATCCAAGGACTTAAGGAGGAGGTAAATCAGCTGGAACTACAGATATCTGTTTTAGCTGCTCCATCCTACTCTTTCGAATGCTGAGGAAGAACAAGCTGCTTAGGAAATACGACAGGTCATTGACAAGTTCCAGATGACCGAGTACGAGAATATTTAATAATTAGTCATAGTTAATAAGTAGCCATAGTTTGTTATAAGTCTGGGTGATTATTGAATCACCCTAGTGTTTTATATGCAAACTCAGCATAAAAGCTTTAGGGGCCGTGTCTGGGTCCAATTGGTTCACGGTATGGTGAGTTATGCTATTTTTGGTAGTGGCAGCACTTTGCTCTAACGAGCGGCCGGCTTGCCGGCCACGCTTAGCTTGAGTACAGTTAATAAGTTTAAGTTTTGATTGAATTGTAATCAAGAATTGGCTATCTCGCCTTAAGGGCAGATAACAACGGAGAGAGTTCTCCCATCATATAGCTTACTTTGGACAGAGGGAAGGCAAGACGGCAAGCCCCGTTACACCCCGTACCCCCGTGACTGCTGCGTGGAAACAACACGGAGACACACACTTAAAACATAATTTACATATCAATTTAACTAGAAAACAAATTCCGGAAAATTAATGAGTTTTCCATTCACACCATCTAGGTTCAAGTCGCACCCAGATAAAAATCAATTCGGCAAATGAATTTATTAACTGAATACACTTCACTTACCTTGCTAAAATGTAACTGAAACTTTAACTAAAACACTTGTGAATGTAGACTCAAATCTAAATGAAAACAGAACTTGGAGAAGACCAAAAATTTTAGCGCGTATAAGCGATCAAAGCATTGCCTTGTAATTAGAACCACATAATGCAGATAAACAAATAAAAATATTTTGGCAAATTTATAATATCTTCCAATATACCATTAATTAATAAAGAAGTTAAAAAAAAGAAGTAAATTCTGGCCGGATATTATGTATTTTTGTATTTAAAAGATTTAAAAGCCCAGAAAAGCTTACGTATATTATTATTACTTAAACTTTTTACGATTTTAAGGAACTCGGCCTTGCAACGAAGTAACGATAATGTTTGACCAAGCTGTTAAATAGCTAAAAATGCCAGGTTGAGTACCGGTGCATTTAAATTTAGCATACAACCAAGACTTTATATTTTCGAGGCGACGTAACTCTTTATTAAACCAAGGAGGCTTATTTCAGATTGACCAATTAATCAGATTCATTCTCTAAAGCAGTCTCAATGTCGATAGTTATGTCGAAAGTAGGAAAGTAGGCCTAACAGACTCTCGTCGGATCAGAGATAAAACGTTGAACTACTACAAGCACTCTCAGAAATTTTTGAGTTGGGACAACGAAATGTTACATGCCGGTAATAAAATCATGTTGTAGTAAGTATTTGTGGTATGGTTCCACACCAAAATCAGTTCCGACACACAGGAACTTAACATCAGTGCAATCCTTGAATCATGCCTTTCAACGTCGAGCCTGACCCCGCAGTACTAGCGCAAGCCGATGTTTCAAAATTTAGTTAATTTAAGGATGATTTGAAAAACATATAAGTTAAATTTTTTTCAATTTTTAAACAATTTTTTTTATTTTCCAAAGGAGCAATTTTCTGCGGACAACCAATAAAGCGCAGCATGCCTTTAGAAAAGACAAGGCAGCTGGCTGTTCCCTTTCCTGTTCTTTGGAATATAGAATATATATGTATAAATTAAATCTCGCTAAAATACAAGTAGGACTTTGCTACGCCTGCTCTAGGGCTCTGCCGATCATTAATTTATAGTAAAATCAAAAATATAATCTAAATCTCTTCAAATGGTCCCGTATATCTTCTACTTCGACAACGATATTTGTGGTGAAC